>NC_064434.1:39865004-40221254 GCF_023343835.1 Lagopus muta | reverse complement strand
TCTTCATTTTCTGCAGGAGGGACGTTGCTCCACCATTTGACCCATCAGCTTGAGAGGTGTGTGAGGAGCGTTTTCTTCACTGGCAAATGTTCCAGTGAAGACTGAGGCAAAAAAAAAACCTGTTGAGTACTTCAGCCTTCCTGTTGGTTGTTGCCAGCCTGCCAGTGTTGCTCACTAGAGTGGGAGAGAAGAAAATTTCCTTCTTGGAATTTCTTTTTCTGCTTGATATACCTGCAGCCTTTTCCATTCTTTGCATCGCTTGCCAAGTCCAGTTCCATTTGGGCCTTGACCTTTCCCAGTATCTACACAGCCTAGCAGCATCCCTGTATTCCTCCCAGAGTATCTGTCCCTGTTTCCATTTGTTCCCTGGAAGGATTAAGTATCTGTCAGTTACTTCCTAAAGCAGATTATGTATTTGAATACTGAAAAGAAAATTAGGAGTGCCCATTCTCTCATTAAAACTCTAATAGATTCTATAGGACCCAGTACTGTCTTTCAGCACCAACTTTTTAAAAAAAAGACAAAGCCATGAGATAAAAATGAAAAAGCTTACATGTAGAAAAACAAATCTAAGATTAGTCAAAATGAAGAGATAAAAAGCCTCTTTTAAAATTATTTTTATTTACTAAATACTTGAGCCTATGGTTATTTCTACATTATAGTGTAAATTCATGGGAGTGAATCTGCAAACAGCTGGCCATCAGAGCTATTTCCATGCTGATTTGTATTGTACTTTTAAAGGAATATACAAAACTAATGAAAACATTTAATGCACTTTGACAACTGACAGTACAGAAACTGATAATTGGCCAGCTCTTCCTTGCCAAGAAATTCTCAGACCACAGTCTGCATGAAGACCCACAATATTCAAATATTTCCCAATTTCTGCAGATACCCATTTGGAATTCTTTCATTTCAATTTTTAGGTATATTTTTAAAAAAAGAATATCATATGAAAAGTAAACCGGCATGACTCGGCAAGGACCTGCTGAGGACGCTGAGAATGCTGAGGACAAAAAAAATTGCATACCAGGAAACAAGAGCATGTCACCTGGGAAGAATACAGGGATGCCATCCGGAGTTGCAGATGTGGGATCAGGAAAGCCAAGGCACAGGCAGAACTTGGCGAGGGACGTGAAAAACAATAGGAAGACTTTGTACAGGTACACTGTCCAGAAGAGACAGGCCAAAGCAAGTGTACCTCCTTTGGTAAATGTAAAAGGAAAGCTGGCTTCAATGGATGAAGAGAAGGCTGAGGTACTGAATGAGTTCTTTACTTCAGTCTTCACTGGCAGCCAGGATTCCAGTATTTCTCATGTCCCTGAGCCCTGCATCCCTAAACATCTAGATGGAGACCACTGCCCCACTGTAAGGGCAGAGCAGGTCCGAGACCGCCTCACGAGACTGAATGTGAATAAGTCTATGGGGCCGGATGGCGTCCATCCCAGGGTTCTGAAGGAGCTGGCTGAGGTGGTTGCTGAGCCACTCTCCATCATATTTGTAAAGTCGTGGCTGTCAGGTGAGTGGATGACTGGAGGAAGGGTCACGTCACTCCCGTTTACAAGAAAGGGAACAAGGAGGACTCCAGGAACTACAGGCCAGTGAGTCTCACCTCTGTACCTGGGAAGATCATGGAACAGATCATCCTGGATGACATGCTTGATCCCATGAGGAATGAGTGTGTGATCCAAGACAGCCAGCACAGCTTCACCAGGAGAAGGTCATGCTTGACCAACCTGGTGGCCTTCTATGATGGACTGACGGCATCGGTGGATAAGGGAAAGGCAACCAATGTCATTTACCTGTACTTGAGCAAGGCCTTTGACATGTTCCCCCACCACATTCTTATCTCCAAATTGGAGGGATGTGGATTTGATGGGTGGACCACTTGATGGATGTTAATTGGTTAACAGGCTGCAGACAGGGGATGGTCATCAATGGCTCTGTGTCCAGGTGGAGGCCGGTAACGAGCAACGTCCCCCAGGGGTCTGTCTTGGCACAAGTGCTCTTTAACATCTTTATCAATGACATCAATGACAGAATTGAGTGCACCCTCAGCAAGTTTGCTGATGACACCAAGCTGAGCGGTGTGGTTGACACGGTGGAAGGAAGGGATGCCATTCAGAGGGACCTCAACTGACTTGAAAGGTGGGCCCAGATGAACCTGATGAGGTTCAACATGGCAAAGTGCAGAGTTTTGCACTTGGGCCGGAGGAATCCCAGGCATCCATACAGACTGGAAAGAGAAGACCTTGAGAGCAGTCCTGCAGAGAAGGATCTGGGGGTCTTGATAAATGAAAAACATAACATGAGCCAGCAATGTGCTCTTGCAGCTCAGAAAGCAAATGATATCCTTGGCTCCATCAGAAGAGGGGTGGCCAGCAGGGACAGGGAGGTGATCGCCCCCCTCTACTCTGCTCTTGTGAGGCCCCATCTGGAGTACTGTGTCCAGGTCTGGGTCCCCTAATACAAGAAAAGACAGGGAGCTGTTGGAGAGGGTCCAGAGGAGAGCCACAAAGATGATCAGGGGACTGGAGCACCTCCCCTATGAATACAGGCTGAGGGAGCTGGGCTTGTTCAGCCTGAAGAAAAGAAGGCTGCGGGGTGACCTCATTGTAGCCTTTCAAGGCTATCTAAAGAGAGCCTACAAACAGGAGGGAAACCAACTCTTTGAAAGGGTTGATAATAGCAGGACAAAGGAAAATGGTTTTAAATTGAGGGAGGGAAGATTTCGGTTGGATGTCAGGGAAAAGTGCTTTACAGAGAGAGTGGTGAGGTGGTGGAACAGGCTGTCCAGAGAGGTTGTGGATGCCCTGTTCCTGGAGGTGTTCTAAGCCAGATTGGATGGGGCCTTGGGCAGCCTGGTCTAGTATTAAATGTGGAGGTTGGTGGCCTTGTCTGCAGGGGGTTGGAGATTTATGATCCTTGAGGTCCCTTCCAACCCTGGCCATTCTGTGATTTTGTGATGTTCATCTATTAACTTCAGCTAAATATTATACTTCTTTCCCCTCCCCAAAGATTGTCATCTGAACAGTGATGGAGTATCTCAGAGCCATTTAGTTCATACATATTATTTACAGTAGCTGCAAGACAAAATAATTTCTGTCAAAGTTTCATGAAGGGAAGCAGGATTTGTTTTTAACAAATATGGGAAATCCATGTATTTTTTTTTCCTCCTTCTTTAATTTCAAAGCAGAAAATAAGTGAAGGTTGACTATGGTGATAAATATACTTAACATCTATTCAATATACTGCACTGTATAATGGAATTTGGTAAGGAGCAATTGGCACGTAGAATTGTTATCAGAACTACTCAGCATGCCATTTTTTCAACAAGACTTGACTGCATCTCATTCAAAACTTTAATGCATGATCTACTGCTCAGTGCACAATGCTCAGTATACACATGGCAGCTAACACACTGGGACTTCAAGTGAAACCTCTGCAATCTAGTACTATTTATGTTATAGCCTTGACTCAAAGCAAGCACTATCAACTAAACAGCAAGATGCTCGTATTTACCCATAGAATTTTGAAATAGGTATTTCTTTCCAAAATAAACTTCTCAATTTATATCTCGCCTTAAAAATGCTGACTGTAGAAAGATGATTCTATGAGTTGCTCATAACTGAAAAAGAAGTCAACAACTCTTAGTCTGGCCAAACCCTGAAAAAACACTGCATGCAGAATTTTTCATAAGGATTTCTCTAGCTCTTTCTGCTGAGGAATTTTAGTCCAAATTCCAAGTTGCTGGAAAAAACCAACCAAACAAAAAAAAAACACTAAGATCTCCTTTCAGAATCTGAATGGAAAGATTATACTCATAAAACTAATCTTTCCTGTTCCTCTGGGTGCCGAGGTCAGTTGTTTCAACCCAATTTTGGAGAAGGGGAAGAAAGGAAATTGCCAGCTTAAGTCCTTCACCATGAAGAGGATGATGTTCATGTTGACTTTTTTTTTCCACTTTCTAGGATCCACTTAGGATCAATTCTATATGTTTACCAATGTTTTTATGCCTTGCTAGTCACTCATTTAGGAAGATCATGAGCATCCCAGGCTATGTCAGGAAAGCTGTTGTCAGGAGATCGGGAAGGTGATTCCCTTCTAGGCATACCTTGTGAGATATACATGGAATATTAGTCCAGGTCTGGGCTCCCCAGGAAAAAAAGGGCACACTGAAGAAAATGTGAAAACATATCTGCTTATTACTGCTACGTACAACAAAACTATGTGTCAGTTTCAGCTGGGACAGAGTTGTTTTTCTTCATTGCATCTGGTATGATGCTATGTTTTGGTTTTAGGAGAAAAACAGTGTTGATAATACACCAGTGTTTCTAGTTGTTGCTGAGCTGTGCAGTAGGGAGCCAAGGACACTTCAGGAAGTTAATCAGACAGACTGCCACTCTCGGGGAATTGCTGGGCATTGGTCTGTGGGTACTGAACAACTGCTTGAGCATCAATTGTTTTATATTTATATTTATATTTATATTTATATTTATATTTATATTTATATTTATATTTATATTTATATTTATATTTATATTTATATTTATATTTATATTTATATTTATATATAATTTTCATAAGTGTTCTGCTTTATTTTTTCCTTCCAGCTGGGAAGGAGTGTACGAACAACTGTGTGGACAACAGTGCGTACTTTTATGATCACCTACAATGACTGCATATATCAAAAGTACACATTTTGACATATTTAAATCCTTATATGTGTTCCATGTTTTGTTATCTAAGTTATTTAATTTCCAGAAGTACTTGTGACAAGACGAAAAGCAGACCTGGTCCTCAAAAGTACTATAGAGAGAGGCATTTCATGGAGTGAAATATGTTTGTGGCCTGAAAAACTGTTACGAGCAGAAAGAAATGGCCAAATAAAGTGCAACAGAGCTTAACCACATACCAACGTTGCCAAACTCTAGATCTGATCTTTCTCTATCACATAGCTGCTTCTCATCTATCAGGGAAGTCTTGTCCATTTTTGCATCAGCAACATTATGTTTCCTCAGAGGAAAGGAATATACAGAGACTTTACCATGTCTCACTACTAGTCATCGCCAAGTCCAAGACAAGAACTCGAGATCTGCTTACATCAAAGCAAGATGAGACATAACTATTGTAACTATTAATAACATGTACATAGAAAGTTAATAAACAGATGTTAGATAACAAGCTCTATAAAACAGATATATACCTCATATGTAAGCCTGCAAAGGCTTAACCATTGAGTAAAGACAGCATGCAGTGCATATATCTTATCTACACAAATAATGTACAATTTTGGTTACCAAGTTTGGGAACAGGCCACTTGGTGAACTATTTACATCCGCTCAGTAACACTTTACTTACACAGAAAGCAAACAAGATGCTTCCATGTTAGTCATAGAAACACCTACACAGCTCTCACTGATTCAATAACATCTACAAGAGACTGGTCAAACTTCTAATCATTAATAAATAAATTAATGTCCAGCTTACAACCATCACAGTGACAGAAGTTGTCACAAAGTTATCACATCAGATAAATCCGGCCATGCATTAGAATGTTCATTACGGTAATAATGATTTTTCTTTCTACAAATTCATTGAGAATGATCCGAACAAAATTACTCTAGAGTGATTACTGCTCATGAATTTACATTATCATCAACAGGAATACTCAGAGCCAGTTAACAACATGCAAGTGATTACACTGAAAAATAACAAAACTTAGTGATTGAGCTGAGTGAGTGATACAGAGTGTACCAGACCTGAGCTAGTTTGAGTTGTTTTCCTTGTTTGTAAACCATAAGATAAAAAATACATTTTTCGTAATTTTGAAACATTTTTAATTACTTCTGAGGTCCTTAAATAGAACATGTCAAAATTATTCTTGCAGGACTCCAGTTGTTTAATATAAAAGGAATCAAATAAGTCAATCAGTCTTCAAAAAATAATGATTAAACCCTTTGAGTGGATAAGTGAGTTGTTCAAGATCTGTCCAAATCTATTACTAGAAGTTTTTACCCCTCCTCAACTATGCAGATTTATGAGTACACTCTATAAAACCTCGGATAATATCATTATCATCCTCAGCCCCTCTCAGTGTAATATATCACTTAATCATTATTTCCTTTAATTGTTCCTTATTTAGCTCAACAGAAGTGTTCTTTTCTCTCTCACCATTGTATTCTATCTACGCAGGTCCTCACAACCATCATAACTACATTTCTTCCTAAAGTTTAATGAACATAGTGATTATCTTTGTTTCTTGCCTCCTGCTCCCTTATAAAGAACATTTTTTCTTGTTTTACTTACTTACAATGTGTTATGATATAGAAACTGACAAAAGTGAAGTTGAGTTTCTTTTCACAGCTGCATGCTTAATCTCAGTTTAATTTTTGCATGCATTGACATTGTTAGGATTGCTCGCCAAAAGAAAAACTGTCTCTTCTCTTTTGCCTTTAATTCTTTCTCATTTTGAGTTAGATTCACCATATCTCACTGTTAAAGTTAAGAAATACCTATGTCTTCATGACAGATCTTAGAAAATTAGTTATCCACACACAATTTTCAATAACTTTGAAAGTGTAAGCCTCTAATCTTCTAAGTCTTTACTAAAAAAAGCTGTAGAAACAGGAATAAAACAAACTTCCAAAAGGAGCATTTCCAATTGTTGTTTTATTAAATTGACTTCCTTTTTTCTTTTCAGAATTTGAATGTATATATAGATAATAACATAAAAAAAGATTTTTAATGAATAATGACAGCTCTTGGATCCTCAGACAGCCACCAAAACCCTGTGAGACTATTTCCTCAGTTTTTTCTTGACAGCATATTCATATCAGAAATCATCAGTATTTACAGGGAGAGAGCAACAGCATACAAGTTTTATAGCATGTCACAGAATAAATCACGTATATAAACTTAATGTAAATAAAAGGAATTCTTACGTGTTATGCAGCCAGGCTGCAACAACTTACACAGATTACATCTCACAGGAAATTTCATTCAGTGCACAGAGTACACAGCAAAACAGAATGGACAACGTAGACATTTATTGTTACATTTTCTGCTAGTTGCATCTCTGCATCACCAGTTGCAATGCTGATGACAGAATGCAAATACCATCAGTAATCAAAGCTTAGCTACCCAATTACTTATGTAAGTAAGTTAAGTCCATTCATTAAAACACATCAATCAGACAAATCTACCACCTACAAGCATCAGCAAAGTCCTACTGTAGTCAGCAACATCAATTGTATGCACAGGAGTATTAAAGGCAGAACAGAATTAGCAGGTTTTTTGTTAGATTTTCTTTATAACTGTAATGAAGAAAGACAGGAAAGAAAAAAGAGTTTTTATAGGCTGTTTAAAAAGAAATGGGGTAACCGAGCTTATTTTGTTTTTGTCATATGTTTAAGGAGACTTTTTGATAGATTATTCTGGCCTCATTAACAAGGTATGCTAGTAAACTGCTGAGGTAACAAAGAAAGTATTAAATACGTATTTAATAAAGATCTGGTTATATGCATTCTCATTTCAAATTGAATAAAAGGTAATAATCATCCACTAATAACTTCATTTCTATGAAAATCCATTGAATTCCTTGCTTTGAATGAAGAACATGCCTAGTAAAAGTCATGATAAATCTTGAATATTTCAGTGCTTTTCTATGTCATATTCAGTGCCATTCCAGAAAAAGCCAAGGCAAGCAGCAGTGCTGTACGCTTCTCTCTTCATGACTATATTAATGT
This sequence comes from Lagopus muta, assembly GCF_023343835.1. Taxonomy (NCBI): domain Eukaryota; kingdom Metazoa; phylum Chordata; class Aves; order Galliformes; family Phasianidae; genus Lagopus; species Lagopus muta. Next base: position 40,213,506 of record NC_064434.1, on the reverse strand, counting down.
CCCAATTAGCAGGAAACAGGGGCCATCAAACTCTGTTACCCTATTAAGATTTGTAAAATAAGGCTTTTCCAGACAAGTCAATCATGAGAAGCATTATTTAGAAGAAAAGAATACTATACTAAACATACCCCCCAAAAAAGCAAGTAATACTACAGTGTAATAAAAAGCACAGCAGAGCAGCAATGTCCTAGACTGCAACGAGATACCTACACTGCTAACCCTTAAATAAGGTCTGGAAAGGGGCACACACCTGAGCTCCCCTGGGTTGGCCCTGCCTTCACACCAGGTTCTCAATCACTCGTTCAAGCCATGAGTTAGCATTTCCACTACAATGACAAACACTTACAGTCATGGCTAAGACAAAGTACTGTTCAGTGGAATGTAGTAATTCTTTGTGGCAGCCAAAATCACTTTTCAGTGATTTTCATGAGTTACATAAATAATTGCTCTATTTTTTTAACTTGTACTCTAAAATAAATTTCATTTCTGATGTAAAATTAAACCTCACACAATGAAAGCTTCCTTCATTCTTGAAAAGTACAGCTCAAAAGTCTCTTAAGGGATTTGACTCTCTGAATTCTAACATTAAGATTATTTGAAATGTATTCCACATCCTATTCTTTTGAAACACCTCTAGTGTAGCATGAAAAGCATATAGTATTAAAGCTTTTAACAAACAAAGTTTAAAGATTCTGCCTCTGTACTACCTGAAAAAATTCCCACACACACATGCGCTTACCATTTTGATAGGCAAAAAACAAGATAGGCAGAAGAAGATGTAGCAAAATTGGCCTTGAGAACAAAATGGAGTAATCTGAACAAAGACACCTGTTCTAAAATGGAAGTTATCCATGTGCTTGTTTTAAAGGTTGTCAAGATTAAGAGGTATCTGACTTGTTTTCCTGATGTTTCCTTATGTTAATTGAAGAGAAGCAGAACTGCAAGCGGTTTATTTCCTCTTCTCTAATAACACTCATGATTAGCAAGAGAATCCAGAACTCTATGCAAATATCAAGGTGAAGTTTATGTTTTAGGCTAACTGCTTAAAATACAAAAGGTTGAATTGATGTGTTTTACTGTAACGAATTTCATTTAATACAAGCTGTACAACTTTCAGTGCAACACTGAGAAATAAAGTAAATATTACAGCAAAGTTGAGTTACTATTAATACTAATGACGTGGGTGCAGTGTTCCTGTCTTGGTACAGGGTGATGAACTAGACGACCTTTTTAAGTCCCTTGCAACCCCACTCTCTATAAATATTAAATTAAACTAGAAATACATCAGAGCAGTGACTCTCAGTATTGAATTGGTGCTAAATCACATTAACTACCAATAATAATCAATCCTTATTTAGTCTAAGGAATTGTCTGCCTTTCCAATTATAAATCTCAGCTAAAGAATTCTACCTAAGTAAATAAAAACTAGTTTGAATAGGTAAGTAAATTAATAATGGAACAAAATCACTTGATGTCTAGAGCTGATTACAAAGTTTCCCTTTTATGCCTAGATCGGTTTTCATACATGCATATTTCCTTCTCTCTTTAAGGCAGAACCATAATATGTCTTCTTCGCAATGTCATATTTTGTAATGATTAGAGATTTAGGACTTCAGCAAATAATATTACAAAGTCATATTTAGGAAAAAAATACATCTGCAGAATTTTTAATTTTATTTTATTTTTTTTCAGATATGGAGAAAGTAGTCTCTGGTAAAACTTTGGCACTACTGTATATAACAATCTATTGTCTGTTGATTTCTTTCATGATTTCAAAGTACATTTCCTATTTTTTGAACAACAACACACTCCACAAAATGGAGATTGGATCAATTTTCACTCCAGAAAAAGTTCTGGAGTGCTTCCACGTACTACTATTTAATATATAGATTATCATTTATAGACCGTACCATAATTTATGACTCATGTTCTAAAATATGCTTCTAGCAGCAATGCAAAAGCTGAGATTAACTAATGAAATTTAGCAACCCTTAGCCCTGGGAAGCTCACCTCTATTTTCATGCCTGTCATTGTTATTAAAATTATCTTCACCTGTACAGCTGTTGCACTAATTCTGTCTATCAGCTACAACGTATTAGTTCTGCTATGATAATGTTTCCATTTCAGAAGTAATCAAAAGATTCACAGACTTTTTTTCAGTTATATTCATAATATTAATTAAATTGCCACTACAATTTTGCAACCCTGATCTGAAATCAATTTTAAGAGCAGTGCTAATGAGCTGCTTTTATGTTAGCAGATGGACAACTAGTCTGAGAGACAGATGTGTCATCATTCGTATATTTTCCTTTTTTCAAAGTTGATTTTCCAGATAGAGATGTGAGGTTGCAATTTTATATTGAGATCAGGATCTGCTTTGAAAAGGCACTCTGCAGGCATCCCAGAAAGAAAATAGCCCAACCTCAGGAAAACACTGTTCATAGCACTCTGCATTTTAAAAGTGAATCTCTTTCCTCGGGTAACATGATGTGAAGCCTGCAGAACACAGTAAAACAGTAAAAGAAAAATTTCTTTTCCTAGAATCAGATTACATTCAAGGTCTGTAGAGTAGCACACACTATGTTATGACTGAAGGAATTAGGATCCTTAACCTAGATAATACATTTTCAAGCCATGTGTTAAGAACACTCATAACTGTGGAGGTCAATAGAAAAACTGAATGTCTGCATGCAGATAAAATGTCAGCATTGAGAACACTGGTTGAGGTTAGTGATCCATAGAACCATGGTTTTGGAGGCAAAGATAAGTAGTTCAGTTTTTTGGCTGAAAGTTTCATAAGAGACTGACAGCCCCAGTAAATCTTAGGATGCATTAAAATTAGCGTGGTCAGCAGGTCAAGGGAGGATAACCTTATCTTCTACTTCGCCCTGGTGAGACTGGTCTGGAATACTGTGTTCTTTTCTGGGCTTCCCAGTTCAAAAAAGACAGGGAACTTCTCAAGAGAGTCCAGTGGAGGGTCATGAAGTTGATGAGGAACCTGTATCATCTCCCTTAAGAGGAAAGGCTGAGAGACCTGGGACTGTTCAGCCTGGAGAAGAAAAGGCTGAGAGGAGATCTTATCGATGCTCATAAATATCTATATCTAGCTAAATATCTAGAGTGGGACTCAAGCGTATTGGACCAGGGTCTTATCTGTTGGTGCCCAGAGACAAGACAAGGGGAAATAGCCACAAGCTGAAACACAAGAAGTCCCATCTGATAAACTTCTTTACTCTGAGCATGACAGAGCAGTAGAACAGGCTGCCCAGAGAGCTTGTGGAGTTGTCCTCTCTGCAGATATTCAAAACCCGCCTAGATGCTTTCCTATGCAACCTACTACTGAGAACCTGCTTTAGCAGGAGGGTTGGAGTAGATGATCTCCAGAGTCCCTTCCATCCCTATGATTCTGTGGTTCTGTGAAAATCCATGCCAGAAAAAGCTTATTGGGAAGAGATGTGAAAAAAAAAACAAAGCAAAATTCAAGGAGGCTATGAGAAATGGAAACTGCCTCCAAAAGCCATAACTCCAAACATAACACTACTATCCTAAAGGGGCTCAGGGAGAAGCTGCAAAGCTCTGGCAATTGATTTTACAATTCTTCAAATGACCACAATTTTGGAGAGCTAGGGGACTTTTGTTCTGACTCACACAAAGCATTGGATATAAAAGAACATGTATCCAGGCAATATCATGTCTTTAGAAAGAGTCATTGAGCAATAACAGCATTTTCTTTGAACTGTACCAAGAGCTTTCTTCCCAGTACAGTTTTTACTGGAATAATTGACTGCAATTTCAGATAAACTTCTTACAAGTACTGAATTATGGTATGGAGACTGTAGGGGCAGCAGGGAGTTTCTGAGGCAAAGGCATGTAGGTAATTAATATATTGAAAAATATCACATTTTTCATATAAAAATCTGCCTTTAGTTTTATTCCAGTCACCATGTGTTCTATTTATTTCCACAAGAGAATACTAAAATAATCTTTAACTCACTGTCTGTGATTTAAAGGTGAATTAATATGCAATAGTTCTGAACAAGGAGATGCTTAATAGTAGCTTCTCCAAAATTCTTCTAATGCTTTGAACAGTGACACTAAACTGTTCATAACACTTGCATAACTTCCAGTACCCTCTAAGACATCATATCTATTCATAGGATATTGAGACATTTTGAATAATTTCACACATATCAGTGTCCATAATTGTTTCAGGAAACCCAGTATCACATGCTTCATTATTAGGAGTTAATCCAGAGAAGTCACTTGTGGTCAACACTCCCTCCACAAAATAGTTATTGTAGAATCATGAACTGCATTATTTATTTTCATTATTTTTCTCTCCACTGACTCTATCTTTAAAAAACGTTTTGGCATTTTAAGCTAAGCAGGTTAATAGTTACTACAAAATTTTTCAATAGCAGTATGCTGTTTCCTTAACATACAGTGTTATCATAGTGGATGACAAACACATTGTTATTTTTTCTATTTTTTCCAAAAAGTTATTTGATGAAATAAATGAACTTGGCTAATAACATTGTTAATGCCCTTGCAGAACTGTTTCTGAATTTTAGAAGTCACGTGGGCCTATTTTATACAAATGTGTTGTTCATTTGATGCTACAAATGGAGTTTGGTGGCCCTGCCTAAGGCCAGGGGATTGGAACTTGATGATCCTTGAGGTCCCTTCCAACCTGAGCCATTCTATGATTCTATGATTCTATACCCCTACTTGATGAAAAATAAAATGTTGTAACAGAACAGCTCAAAATTGGAACCTGTTTAACTATTATAGTTTATTCTGTTTATAAAACTTAGTAATGTAGAATTTCACATCTATCCAGAATAGAGACATTTCTCATTTCACCTATTCTATCCTGCCAAATTTAGAATAATTAACTCGTAGATTCTTTCTCTTTATTTCTCCTTATTGATGCTCTTGTTTTTTGATCAGGTGAAAAAGAATCTTGTATTTATCACCACGCTTACTACCACGTTGCTAACATCTGTTTGGCAAAAGGCAACAGCATGTCATACATCTATGCACAGCACATCACAACCTTAACACAATACACATATTACTACATATTATATTTACACACTATACATGCTGGCTAATCTTGACTCCAGCATAAGCATAGTTGTGTCCTATTTATGTACATTGTGTACATATTAGATCAACTTTGAACGTGCCTAATTTTATGCTCAACAGTTATCAACTCCAGCTAGGATACTCATGAATTTGATTTTAAAAATGTAAGGTTCATTTCTTATTTCCTGCTGTGATGTTCTATATTATTTGTATCTAAGTATTTTCTCACAGCAATGAAGGCTTTTTAAAACACTGAAATAAAAAGTTTAGTGCATAGCAATAGAAAGACAGCTTAGTGAAAGAAATAATTTGATCTGGAGAGCTTCAGACAGACACAATTCTTCAAGTATCCTAACAAGCTTACACTGTACTTCTCTACAGTTGTCTATAGCATAGATATCCTTATGTCAAAAAAATCAGGGATTATAAATAAAATAACAGATGTCAGTGATTTCACAAAAGATTAGCAAACTATAACTGCCTGTACAATAATGTCTGCATGAAAGAGACATTTTCCCTTTTTTCTTCTCCTGATGCCTAAGGTCTGACTGCTTTTCTCTGGGGTTTGTTCAGACAGTAATGACAAAGCTGGTAACACTTAAGTATCCAGGCACACTAAACACAGATTGAATTGGTGCAGCAACATACAAAATGAATCAGAAATCTGTTTTTACGCCTACAAAGCATCAGTATCTTCTGTTTTTAATGAAGTCTTGGTTTTTAGTCAAAGGGAAAAAGAAAAGGCAAACAGGGAACCTCTATGTATCATTAAAAACAAAAAATGTCATTAGAGCACAGATCATCAGTGTTCAAAAGCAGTCATTTCAGTATACTGTCAGCTTTGCCTATTCTTTTTCTTTTCATGCTGACAAATGACAACTTTTACTTCATCCATAAAAAAGCTGACAGGTGGAGCAGCAGCTGAGCAGCTGCAGGCATTTGGCTGCCTATAGCTTGCTGCTGGTGGTGGAGAACTTCCCTCTTCACAGTGATGTTCATCTTTCTGGAGAACTTGGGAAGTTAACAACACAAAGCCTACTGCAACTGCACCACTATCTCAAAAGGAGCCAAAAAAAGTAAGAAGGACTTTGTCTGTTCAATTTAATTCCAAAATTCCTGAAATTCCAAATTCCCGAATTAGACAAACAGGACAGAGAGGAGACTCTGTAACCCCATGTGGTTTGGCAAGAAAGGAAGGAAATTGAAAATCTACATCCACTGCAAGTTTCACATTAAGATGTGACTACTTCTTAATCTTACCAACTTAGTATGCTAACAGTAACTACACCACTTTAGATCAGACAATTCTTTTCAAAAATGTGGACCTCAAAGCTGAGGCCCCTTTTCTGAGTCTGTAGCAAGATGACTTCATTATTCTACCACTGTCTCTGGTCTATTAGAGGGACATAATGGATTCCTGAAAGAGAGAAACAAAAAAACCCAAGGCATTCCTGGTAGAGATTAGGTACATATGACATTTCATAAATACACTGTCAACAATTGGTACAAGATACATGGACATGGAGAGCAGAAAGCAGAGCCTATCATTCACCTGAGACACTTTCAAATGCCTATTCTGCAACTCTGCTCCTCAACTCCTATTAGAATCCTCCAGAATATTTATCCATTTGAGCGTCTATGACATATACATCTGTTTATTCAGCTTGCAAATGTGCAACACTGACAGAAATGACTGTCAAAATATTTACTTTGAAAATGAAATGGAAAAAAAAAAAAAAAGAGGCTAAGAGCTGTGTTAAAACATAGTATAAGAAATGTTTCAGTGAATCTTTGAACACAAAATAAACCTACTCCAATCAGGGGAACATACATAGTGATAGCAATCAGGAGATCCTCTGTTTCTTTCCTGTTTCTTTCTTCATATTTTGTGGCTCTTGTTGAGGGAAGCAATCTTCACTGCTGCGATTTTTCCTTACTACATGCTACTGATCTCTTCACTAAATCTGCTGTGTAAAAAAGCAAGCCTTGCATAACACATGTACTGTGATTCATAATCTATTTGGAAAGCCATAGAAACCCCTCTTCAGGAGCCAACTTCTCTTTGATTTAGAGTTAGACAAAGATACAGTCTAGCTGACTTCTATAAATCAACCTGTTATCCAGTGTTAACAGAAATTACCAACTGAATTCAGTTCAGCTATGTGCTCTTGTCCATTCCCACTGCCCCTGCCAATTCAAAGCATTATTATCCTCATCTCCTACATTAGTTTACTTCTTGGCACATTTAAAATAATGATTAAGGAACACTCAGAAGCAACTGACTTCTGTCTCATCATAACTTAAGCCCTGGTAGTCTAAATGCCAGACAAAACAAAGATAGGCAGTGATTCTGTCTGTCTTTATTTCATCCATCTGTCAGTAAAGGATTTGAGAATCTTTGCCAAATGCAGTCAACTCTGAAAGCTGACAAGTCTCCAGATGAGTAAGTTACTATGAGGATTGTGAAACTCCATATCAAATATAGAGATACCAAAACTAATGTGTGCCAAATGGAATGAAAATCTAGGCTTCATATCTTCTGCTTGTTAGCTTCCAACTCACAGCATCACTGAAAGGCACTGAATGGCCTTGGAGGACCAGTCCATGGACATGGGTACACCAAGAGAAGTAGCCTTGTCCCCACAGCCATCTTCCTGGGGATGGTCCAATCTACCTGGCCATCTCTCATTTTCTTCTTGCCCAAGGGTCTATTCACTGCACCCCCTTCTGCCTTTGGAGATCACCATTTGGTGAAATGTCTGCAGGCCCTGAGGCTGGACAGCAGGACCACATGCCCCTTGCAGTTCCACTCAGAAATTCCTCACAACAGGAAGTCCTTTCCCACTATGTACGCAGGGCTGCCATTTTGTTTCAAATGTCAGTTTATGGGTGGGAGTCACAATTTTGTAAAAAGCCATATCCCGCTGTGTTTTTGTGCTTTTTCAGGTGTTTGGCTGCCTCAGAGCAAGGAGCAGCATCAGCCAACAGCTGTTTACCTCAGGAATACTGGAACAGTGCATTGGGCACAGTTCTCCAGAGGGCAGTGTCTCCTCCTCCCGGTTCTCCCTTGTCATGTCTCTACAAATATGTGTTCTAACATTCTAATGCTGTCCTATATTCAAGATACCTACATTTAGTTATATACAGCCTAGACGGGAAGGTACCAGGGGATATTCTCTTCTGTGCTCATTTGGTTATAATTCATTTGAACTTCTACAGAGGACTGTCAGTATGGAATGATCCCACTCCTAGAAATGCTTTGTACTTTGTACATTCAGATAGGACCCTTTATTTTGACAAACAGAGCATTTCATTGGTATGCTAGAAATATATAAATGAAGGTGGACTTGCTTACTGCACATACATATATTTTCCAAACACTTTGAAACATATTGACTGCCAAATTAATCTGTAGGAAATAATTTTGCAACATTGTTGCAACAATGCAGCTCAATATAATACTTCTGAGGAAGGAGAGATTCATCACAACTGACTGGAGTCTCCTAGATTCACAGCCTCATGACTACAGGTGCCAAGAAGTATGCAAGTAGTCTGCCATGCACTTAGGCCCAAAGACACCTACATACACCCACGTTGTCTGTCTAGGATTGCTTGCAATGACAAAGAGGATAAAGCACATCATTTTTAAGCCCCTTTCCATACTTCCTGGATTCTTCTTAGAAGCGCACAGGTTTTGGATATGTCTCGTGCTATACCCTTCTGAAGCTGGCAGTGATCAATCTCTCTATCCTGTCCCAGTTCTGCAAAACATCAGGATTTATTTCACTGCATCTGTTTCAGATCTGATTATCCTGAGAAATTGCAAGTAGATGTGTTCTAGGCTCTTGATGACCCGCTGCTGTTGGTGTCAGCAACATATGTGATTTTTAAAACCCTTTTCCTGCTGATATTTTCACCTAGTTGTTCACCTTCACTCACCTTTCATAACAAAATAATATTTTTAACAGTCTTCCATAGCCCTAGAAGATTCCTGGTTTTCTATTTTCTAATACACTGCAGGTGCTTTGGCACCTGCTGGCAATAAAATGACAGCTGCCTTTTAGGATTCATATGGTTTCTTCTGAAAAGTCTCCTAACCCTCTGGTTTTGCCATTCAGTATTTCAGCTTTATATTATGTTAAAATTTCCAATTTCCTGGATCAGAATTATGAAAAAAAGATTACAAGCCCCTTCTTTCTATACATACATACATTTATATTTGTAAATTCTAATCTGATCCAATTTTCATATTGTCTTCCTATTTTATTGGAGTTTTTTGGGGGTAAATTTTACAATGTGCCTGCCCCTATTCTTAGCTTCTCTTATCTAAACGATATTGCTTCTTTTTTTTCTATGACAAACTGGAAATAAATTTTTGAGAAGTGAGAGAAAGCTCACTTGCAATTGATAGGACAGACAGAAAGAAATCTGTTGGTGTAATAAAAAAAAAAAAAGAGTATTTATTACACTATTAAATAACATTCTGAGTACTCCATCTGTGAATTGCCATAATAACTCTTCATCGACTCTCCTGTTACATATTTATCAGGGACTATTTACTGGCTAATAAGAACTTTGTTTGTTATAATAGACGTGTCACTTGACATTAAAGATCTTGATCCAGGTTCTATATTCAGCATTCATACTTAGGAATGGCAGCTGACTCCTAAGATTATCAGCAATGCCAGATAGTAAATATGAAGTTCAGTTCACAGACCCCTGTTGCAAGAAATTTGGGATGCTAAAGGGAAAACAGCTTTGCTATAATCAGGCAGACACTTTAATGAGTTCATATTAATAAGAAAAAGCTTATTTTCTGCATGACTCCATCACGGTGGATGTTTCATATTATTAATATTGAACATTGAAATGTAACTTCAAAAAGCACACATGGTTTGTATTTTCAGTGTTACATTGTTAGCACCGTTCAGTTGGAAAATAAATATTTTACAGTGGGAAGAAAAGAAACTTCAAATGCTTTATCATCAGATCATTATGGTAATTTGGAAACTTGTTTCAGAGCCATTAGCATGATCATCAAAATTTACTGATAAAAGTGCAAGCCTTGAAAGACAAAAAGATTAAATCACTAAAGAGTGTTCAGCCTCTCTGGCCTTTTGCATTGGTTATGATTGTTGTCTTGGTGTGTCATTCAGTTGAAGATACTACAGTTCACAGAAAAAGTAAGATAAATGTGTAGTTTAATTTTGTTCTACAGGCTTAGGCATGTCCCTAATGTATCTCCTGCATATTCATAGCTTAGAAAAAAAAGTTAAATATGGAGATATTTGTTAGACCTGTTATTTACATCCTGGCTTCAGTCACAACCCTCTGTTATGTCAGGCACGATTTCCTTGTTCACCAGGGATGAAACTAGTATTTTACAAGGGCTGCTCCAAAAGTAATGCCTCATATTTTATTACATCGGCCCACAAAGTCAGAGGCAGATGTTGGTGGTATGGCAGTAAGGCTGAACCTTCCCACTAATATTCCATTACATGTCATTTTACATGTGACCGATGGCAGTGGAGGGGGCAGTCTGACAAAATGGCTTCTGACATGAAAGTGCATATGAAACAAAGGTGTGCCATTGAGTTCCTCCATGAGGAAAAATGGCACCCACTGACATTCATTAATTCTTGCTGAGACCAAACAGTGGCTGTGAGTACTCTGAAGCAGTGGGTGTTGTGTTTCATCAGTGGCAAAAGCAACATGAAATACAACTCACTTTCTGGACAGCCAAGCACAGTTGTCACACCTTTAAAAGAATATCTCATCTGTGTGAATTGACTAATGGTGGAAACAATGTTGAAAAATAGTTTTTTTTTTTTTTTTTGTAGCAGAGAATTTGTTCTGTCAAATAATGCTCTTTATCTGTTGTAGTTTTGATGGAAATAAATATGAGGCATTATTTTCAGAGTGACCTACTTACTGTGGAACACAAAATTATAAGGAGGGAAATACACTTAATGATAAAGTGCATATCAACTGAAATATCACCTAACAAGTTTAAATTGTTCAATAGTTTAGGGGGTTAATCATGTATTGTATATTTATCCTGAAGTAAACAGTATGAATAAAATATAATTTGCACTTGTATGAATCCAACAGATTCTAATAATTATTTTCATTATCATAGTAATGTTATAATTAGGTATAGATTTCATCATAAAGCCTTCTAGCAACAATCACTTCAAAAATATCTTACATCACAATAAAAACATGCTCTGATAATGTTTATACATGTAAGCAGTGATATAGTGTGTCTATACGTATGGAATCATGGCTACCACCACCAGCCTGCACCCTGTATTGGTCCTACTGGCAACTCTAAGTTCCTTCACAGTCATGGAAAAAGGGAGGGACTTTTTATAAAGGTATGTAGTGACAGTATGAGGGGAAATATAGTTTTAAACTGGAAATGGGTATATTTAGACTGGACATCAGGAAGAAATTCTTTACTGTAAGGGTGCACAATGGAACAGGTTGTCCAGAGAGGATATGGGTGCCCCCTCCCTGGAAGCATTCAAGATCAGTTTGAGCAACCTGGTCTAAAGGGAGGTGTTCCTGCCTATAGCAGGGGGTTGGAGATAGATGACCTTAAAAGTCCCTTCCAACCCAAACCATTCTATGATTCTGTCATAATGTAACCACACTTCTAGGTGCATGTATTTATGTATTCATATATATATATTAAATGTCTACATTCATTTATGTATAATTATATTACTTATATGCATACACAAACATAATCATACAAAAATACGTAAATATGTATTAAGTCTGTATTTGTGGATATCTGCACACACTTTTACATATATATTTTATATAAAAATAAATATATAGATTTTTTCTGTATATTTTCAAAAGGCATGACAAGGCAGACAGTCATAAGGTCACTGCCTTGTCCAAATGGGCAGATGCTTGTAAAGCAGCTTTATTTATTTATTTTTTTATTTAGTGACACTTGCTGCCTTGATGCCCTTCCAGCAAGGACAGAAAGGGGGGTCTTGCCCTGCCAGCTGCCTGAGGACTACCTGAGCACACATGAGATTCCATCAAGCAAACTCTTTTCTGTGGCATGAACCATAGCTGACCGCCATGAAACATAGTGACAGAAAGTGCTACAGTATAGTAATCACAAAACTTCCATACACATCAGGATATTTATCCTAGAATAAATCTTAGTCTGTACTAACTTCTGTAGTTCTGTTAACGTAGTCTCTATATATCTTTTCCATCCAACTTGGAAATAGAAAGAAGTGTGTATTGACTTCAGTATGGTATATTTTAGAGTAAGCTCAGGAGTGCAACGTATTTTGATCAAATTATATTGGAACATATTCAAACCACATCTGAAAATCTGCAAAATATTTTAAAAAATTGATTACTTGCTGAAATAACAGAAGTTATGCTAGTCCTGTCTGATATTGGGTCAGGTTATACTCACATTAGCCACTGCCAGCAGTTTTCTACAAAAGGAAAAGGCAACACAAATTTCCCATTGAAGCAACTGATTTCTGTTTTGAAGCACTGTATTTGTGATCATTTACTTCCTGATTGAAGCTGCGAAATTACAAACTTATGCATTTATTTTAATACACAAATACTCTTTCAGCATAAAGCACTATACTCATATGCTCACAGTGAGTAAAATTGTATAGTGTGTGATTTTATAAGTGCTGTGTTTTCTACAGATTGCCTACTTAAAGGCCTTATTGTGTTTTCCTCACTTCAAAGCCAACCTGCAAAAAATATTCTTTGAAAACAATGGAAATTCCTTAGATTAATGTGGCACTTCAGAAAGTTTAATTTAGTACTGTGACATTTTTGGGAGTCTTTGATCAAAGAATTTCAGAAGCATAAGCTTGTAAAATATTCAAACCAATCTTTCTCTTTCCTCAGTGCAGTCATTAAATAGTCTGCTAGCACTGTTTGAATCTGACATTTTTTAACATCTTATTGACTCAAAAACTTTTTTTAAGAAATCATAGTTATAGTAAGCAACAGAAAGACTGAAACAGTAAAAAAAATAAAATAAAATAAAATAATAATAAAAAAGTAGTATTAGCTATATTACAGATTTTGGCAGTAGCTAAAAATTCATTTAAACAGTATAACACCTGGCTTTTCTATTACTTGGCTTTCTGAAATTCCTTCAGAAATGGAAGTTTTCATGTGCTTGGTCAAATTGATTTAGGTTTGGTAATTTTTCCATAAAACACATTTTCAATTGTGCTTATGTACAGAAAACTACAATACCATTTTTCTTATTATGTTTTTTCTATAAGTGCTTAGACCAGAAACCAAACTTTTGAAATATTCGCTCAACAAGAAAAGCAGCGTGAAGTGGAGAAAACATAGGAAGTATTTTTAACATTACAAATTGTCTGTAGGTAAATATGCTCTACAGACTTAGCTCAGAAAACAAAACAAAACAAAACAAAAACCAGAATGTCTCCCAGATTACATTATGTTTAAGGAGTAAAAATAATTGCAGAAAGGAAACTGGAATAAAGATCTGTCCACTGAGAAGTGTATTTCTAGGGTTGTTTACAAGTTAAATAGCATGAGAAAAGGAGATAAAATGCTTTAGAATTATGGTTGGATAGCATACAGAAAGGCCTGCATGCCAAAATTTAAATTCCAAGAAACAGAAAATTTACTTAATTAAGTAGTTATGTTTATGTGTTAGGGCAGCCTGACTGCACCTTCAATGTCACCAGTAACCTTTATCCAAATGTGTAGTAATAGGATGTAACAATTGTGGTGTTTTCTGTCATTCTGTCAGTGGTACAACCAGCCTTAAATTAGTTTAATATTTTGGGGAATCATTAAATGGCCCTGGCAGGGTGGTGCTAAGTAAAACAGATAATCTGTGGAATGGTATTAAACTACATAATTGATGACTCTGACAAAATTCTAGATTTAATCAGCCAAGCAGACATCCCTTCTGGTCTTCCAGTCCACTGTTCTCATCGTGGACTGCTTTAGGATCATAGAGACAATTTTCTCTCTTAGGGAAAGTTTTCTTTCTGAGAGAGAAGACAGAAAAATTGCTGTATTCATGGTGCTGTATTCTTGCCAATGAGTGCTAGTAGTGGGCAATGCCCTGCTGAGAGAGCCAGAGGCACCCATCTACTGGTTTAACCTGTCATTTAAAGGAATTTCGCTTCTTGCTAGGAGCCTGGTGCTGGCATGCTGTGGAGAGACTGTCAGAGCTTGTCCAACTTTTCCCCTGTACTCAGCATTGGTGAGGCTGCACCTCGAGTACTGTGTCCAGTTTTGGGCCCCTTGCTGCAAGAAAGACATCAAGGCCCTGGAACGTGTCCAGAGAAGGGCAACAGAGCTGGTGAGGGGTCTGGAGCACATGTCTTATGGGGAGCGGCTGAAGGAACTGGGATTGTTCAGTCTGGAGAAGAGGAGGCTCAGGGGAGACCGTATTGCTCTCTATAACTACTTGAAGGGAGGTTATAGTGAGCTGGGGGTCAGCTTCTTCTCTCGTATAACTGGTGATAGGACTAGAGGAAATGGCTTCAAGCTGTGCCAGCGGAGAGACAGGCTGGACGTTAGGAAATACTACGTTTCTGAAAGAGTGGTCAGGCAGTGGAATGGGCTGCCCAGGGAGGTGGTGGAGTCACCAACTTTGGAGGTGCTCAAGAACATTTGGATTTTGTGTTGAGGGCATGGCTTAGTGAGTAGTATTGGTGATAGGTGGGTGGTTGGACTGGATGATCTTGAAGGTCATTTCCAACCTTGGTGATTCTGTGATTCTGTGATTCTATGAACTCTCCATTACCCCATGATTTTCTTCCATGTAGGCACCAGTGGTATGGCCAGGGGCAGCCAGGATATTATCAAAAGTGAAAATACAGCTTTGTCTCAGTCCTACCAGAGAGGTACAAAGAAGAGCGGACTGACACTGCATGTCAACAACTGGCGGCACAACTGGCATCAGCAATAGGGTTTTAGTTTCTATAATCATGGGACCCCATCTGAAGATGCATGTTTGCCTGGGGAAGATAGGATAATTTCACAAAGTAGGGAAAAAGCATCTCTGCCACTAATATGGATGACCTGGTAATGGACAGCTGGAGTGATTTAAACTCTCCAGAGGAAAGTGAAAACAAAGGAGAAGGCTAAGAGTTACCAATAGACCTGTCAGGGAGTAATGAACAAGGCTAGCAACCTAGCAAAAGGTCTAGGGTGATAAGACCTTACATAACTTTAGTGGGGTCACCAGGGGCTTTTACATGCAAACAGTGTAATGCCAACAGAGCAGCGTTATAGGAAAAAATCAGATCCTTCTGAGGAACTCAGCATGTTGGGGTGCTTCTCTGAAGTGCCTGTACAGTGATACATGCAGCATGAGGAATAAACACAAGTAATTGGAGATCTGAGTGCTGTTGCAGGGCTGTGACCTTGTTGAGGTCACAGACACAGACACATGGGCTCCATAATTGGAGTGTTGTAAAAGGAAGATACAGACTCTTTTGGAAGGACCATCCAAGACGTGTCCTTTATGTGAGAACAGATAGAATGCGTGGAACTCTTCCTGGGGATAGATGAAGGGCCAATTGAGAGGTTATGCATAAGGATTTGTGGTGGATTGACTTTGGATGTCTGCATGAGGACCACCCATACTCCTTCAATAGGACAAGGAAAGCAAATAAGATGAAAAAGCTCATGGGTCAAGAGAAAAACAGATAAATCATTTTCAAATTACCATTGCACAACAGCTCAACTTGAAGAAAATAAATTTAATTTATTGCCTATTAAAATAGAATTGAATTTGTTGAAAAACAAAGACAAAAACTTGAATACCTCCCTTCCATTCCATACCTTCTTCTTCCTAGTTTCAACTTCACTCTTTAATCTCTGACAACCCTACTTCCTCCTTTGCACAGCCCTGGAAGCACAAGGGGAATGGGATTTGTAGTCAGTTCATAACAATTCCTCTCTTATGTTCCTTCTCCCTTTTTCTCCTTACTTCAGTGTGAGTCCTCTCCATGGGCTGGGCATACTTACTGCAAAATGGATTCTCCTTGAGACATACTTCCTGCCAAAGAGCCTGCTGCAATGTGAGCTCTCCACAGCCTGCAACTTCCTTTGGGGCATACTGTGAATATGGACAACCTTGCTTTCAGTAAGTTTTTCAACACTCTCTCCAAAAAGATCAATGATTCCTCACAATATGTACTTAAATATAGTACAGTACATGGAATCTATATCACAGTATGCTATAAATGCTGAAGGAGTCACAGCTGGGCTGGGCAAGATTAAGAAACCAGAAGCTACAGAATATCTACAAACTATTTATTTATTTATTTATTTATTTATTTAGTGGTAATAGTTGCTGGAAGATGAGAGAGAACTCCAGAGAAGGATTCCATATACTTTTTTCTTCTGCTGTGAACAGCCACTGTTGACCACTGCTGGAGACAGGGTAGATGAGCTAGACTGACCTTTAGTCTGACACAGAGTGATTACTGTTTTTAGCAGACCTGCACACAACATTTACAAGCAAATTGCAGTTTTATATATTGACATAATACAGTTATGATCTCTGCTTAGTTGCTGGTTTTTTTTTTCCTAATAAATCCTAGCACACATGACATCTCAATTACCACATTTTATTACAACTCTCAAGTAATTTTTCTCTTTTTCCCCACTGAGTTCAAAACAAGGCTTAAAGAACTGCTCATAAAGAAGTAAAATCTTCTTTTCACAGTAGGATGGCTCAAGGGATGATTTGAGAGCCAGTTAAAGAAGAGGGAACTAGTTGTTAACAACAAACGTTTTAATTAAGTAATGTCTGCCTTTTCTTTTTTCCCCTGGGTACTGCTATTGTGTTCTTGTATATTATAAGTTTTTATTAGAACAAGCACACCTCTCGAATCTTTGCAGATAAAACAAGGTCAGAACACGGACAGTTGTAACATCTGCATGAGTTAGCACTCGGGACTCTGGGATGTGTGAATTGCTTAATGGGTTGTTAATTCAGATGTGCATTGATAGTAACTGAAAGATCAACTTGTCAACATTACTTATTTAGCTACTGATCAAAGCAATATTAGAGGATGAGGTAGATAATATGAAGGTCAGAATAATTTTCTGTGGAGATTTCACTTTGGCACAGGAATACTGTTACTCCTTAATAGTTTACCGAGAAAAATAAATAAATAAATAAATGTTAAGAAGCCAAGCTTGAGCCAGTACTTTAGAAACAGTCATAGAACACCAGTCCAAGCAGGAACCAGTCTGACGCCATGATGCATTTAAAACTCACTGCTAAGCCCAAAGAGTCAAAATACACAAACAGGTGTCCCATATGCATGAAACTTAGTTTACAACTCCTAGAGCTTCCTTGAGTTCAAGGCCTACTCTTGTAATAACTCTCACTAGAGAATTTCCTATGGCCTAGTTATGCAATAGCATAAAACAATGGTTGCCCTGGAGAATTTCACCTAATATAAAATCTAATTTAATTTGAAGGCGGGCGTAGAAGAAGAAATTTTTCAGTCAGTTTCAGTTTTTAATGAGATGACTTGAATGTTACTAGCATAATGTTCTTGTATCATTATGTAAGTTCCTGCTTTTGTGGTATTTGTTCTTCTTTTAAGCAGGATTTTCTTTTAAGCACGATTTTGTTTTGAGAAGAGGTGAAAATAAAATAGAAGAGGGAAGAAGGTGATCTACCAATCTTGTGGCAAAATAATCCACAAGAATCTATGAATTAAATGTGCCTGTGACTGAAACAGGCAAAACATTTGCATTAAAAAAAAAAAATTAAGTCTTCTGCAAGCTTTTAGCTATTTTATCAACTTAAAGTCACAATTATTGGTGTGAAAAAGTCCATAAGTTTTGCCCAGGGGCTGCAGCACATAACTGTGCCCTCTTACATTCTCTTCCAGAAAACTGATAGAAAAGAAAAACACAGAAAACTAACTCACTGTATTACCAACAAAAAATATTTGGGCAAAAAATAAGTAAGTTTTTCCTTGTTGTATCAGCGAGTTTTGTCAGTTACCTTTAAGGAAAGAAGAAAATATGTCTTTTGCCAATGACACTAGTTTATCTGTAAATAGCATGTTGAATGTATTCTGTTTCTCTATTTTCTCTATTCTCTTATTTCTCCTGTTTTAACAGGATTTTCCTTCTCTGATATAGCAGTGCTAGAGGTACTGCTGCTCTAGTGGAGGAAAAAACATGAATCTTTTTTTTTTAAATTTATTTTGCAAATTGAAAAATGGTATGTCCAATGTGATGACAATTATTTACATGCTGTACCTAAGCAGCTGTAAGCTTTAGATGTTTCTAGACAACCCAGAATACATGGTGTTGAATTGTATCTGTCACCATGAATCTCAGCATCAGGAATGCTAAAACAAAGCTCCTGACCAACCATGTGGTAGGCTAGGGCATATTTGAACAAATAAATCAATGTAATGCAAAAGAGCATCTAGAAAACATGGTAGTCACCTATTGACATCTATTAACCAAAAAACTGTCAGCGAAAAGTTGGCTATTTCCATTAGCACCTAGAAGCTATGGACACTATCACTGGACTGGAGTAGTAGTGAAGACATTCACTGGCATTAGTACAGAAGTTATGCATGGCTATTTTTGTTCAGAAAATAAGTGCCTTTTGTTGTGAATTTCTGACTATTCCTGCTTACATTCACATTATGGAGCAATGTTGGAAAGGAAACTAAAACAGAGGTTTTTCCCAGAGTTACATACATCAAGTACATTCAAATCAACAACTGGCACTTGAGTACATGAAACTATAGCAGAGCTAGTCTAAAGTAACACAGCCCCCTGCAAACAAATATATACATTGAGTCCTTGTCATGCCTTGCTTTGCTTAAAGATCTGCTTCAACCACTCTACTTGCTCCTGTGGATGTACTCTCAGTTAAAATAGAAGTAGACAAACTAACCTGGTTTTTTTTTCTTATATTCTTGCATAGCTCTAAATAAGATTAAATTATTCTTGCAATAAATTATATAACAATAAATCACAAGTACATTTAAAGAGTTTGTAAGAAATGCCAGCACACTGCAAATTCAAAAACCAAAAGCAATAATAACAGTATAGAATAGAAAGCCCATCCCCTAATATGCTCACATTTTCTAGCAGTACTGATGATACTACAAGAATGACCTACTTAATATAATCAGCTCTTCAGAAAGCTGAACTTGTAATATTTTCCACAGGTTAAACATCAAAAAGTATTTTACAGGCTGAGGTACAAGCTGAGAAGAATCTGCCTCGGTTTCCCCAATGGCTCACTAGAGGTAGGAATTATCCATCAACTTTCAAGTGTTAAGAGTCCTCCAAAAGTGGCAGTATATGCTCATCAAAACCAAATTCCTTAAGATTTTGGCCCAGTAGAAATTTTAATCCACTCAGTAGCAGAGAAGCCAATTGTTGTAGCCACAGACCCTGCAGTCCTGAAGTGCACTAAAGGCAGTTATCTAAACCATCCTTAATTCCTCTCAGCAGGGAGGCCAGACTTCCAAAATGTTTCCATTTAAAGACAGTATCTACTCCCTTTGTTGTCAGGTTTCCCCTCTCTTAAGGCTAGTACAGAGTGCAAGTGACACAAATTTAATGTAGCCCAGTTCTACACTTTTAACTCCTTTGTGATTATTAAAGGTTTGAAAACTGTTGCAGATTGTGGAGGGGGAAAAAAAAAAAAAGCATAAAAGTGAAAGATTACAGATTGCCAAATTCCTCTAAACATTATTTTGAAAACACAAGCAGTAAAGAGGCTGAGAACTATGAATAACATCTTCACCTCCCAAAGAACTGTGTTTTACTTAATACAAAACCTTTGAAATAAACACTTAGGATTTAATTTAGCGTGGATTCAGAAGTAAGAGTGCCACCTAGTGTGTTATTATTACCATTCCCTACAGCTCCTTGCATTAACGGGAAGTCTCTCTCCTATAACCGAATGGGGTGTGGGAATGTTCGGGAAGTGTCTTTTTATTTTTTTGGGGGGGGAGCTGTGGTTTATGGCACAAACAGAAGCCAGGAGAGACTGTACAGGCTATGATATTCAAAGGGCAGACCAGGTAACCACAAATGACTGCTGTCCTTAAAATCTATTGAGGTAATTCATTTCATCTGGTAAGCTCTGACAGGCCAGAGAAAAGGGATATTCAACAGTAATGTTAATATATATTCTGTTTCTCTTACGTGTCTTCTAATGTCTTCTTGTGTTACTTCATCTTGAGAAATAGTCCTTGAGGACAGGTCCATCTTTTTCCATAAATGTACCAGCTGGCAAGTCATTCAGTCAGAGCACAAATGAGAATAGCTCAGATGCTTTCTGGTCTAACAAAATAATAAAACTTCTGTTGAACCTCACTGTTGTGCAACATGTAAGCCTCTGTGAATTACAGTTGATTATTCATCAGAAAACAATCAGAAAAGTACTTCAAAATCTGACTAATATTTGTAAAGAAAATGTATATCAAGGCAATGGCAACATTTACTTCATGGTGGTGAGAAAAATATAATCCCTTTTTTGTTACATCACCTACTACACACTTTTTAAAAAAAATTTTTTTACTTGCTAAATAATAATTTCTAATTCTAACATCATGCCTCTCTGAGATGTCTCAAGGATTCTCTGCCAGCAAACAAAATCTTACAATAATGGGTTAGGTCATAAGGGAGTAAACAGCAGAAAGGAAAGAAAGCTGGGAAGGGTCAGACTAGGCCACCCCACAAGATTCCCTGTCCTTCTCTGTTCTGAAGACTTCACTCTGTGATCACTTCCCTCCTCATGAAGCTGATCAGCAACTTCATCTGACCATTGTACAAGAAGCAATCTGCACTCACCTCCTCCTGTGCCTTTCCGGTGACCCACAGAGCCCAGCCAGGCTATGCTGTGCAAATGCTCTGGAAGGCACGCATTTACCTTTTTGAAGGAGATTTAAAAAATAGTAATTGCTGACAGAGTATTCTTTTATATACTTCTCATCTTGTCCCTCAGAAAGGACTACAGCTGGTGATAGTAAAAGGTAGTAAAAGGCTCCTCCAGTGCCCATCTGAAGAAGAGCAAGCAGCCTGCTCCTCTTTGCATACTGCTATGCAAGACAGTAGCTGGTTTTACACAAGCCTCCAATTAGCCTTTCCCACAACTGTATACTTTGTTCCAACCGGTTCTAATAAGCCAACATCGCATTCATTCTTCTCCTAGAAATGGTTACTTGGAATTTCTATGTGTTCATGTATATTTGTGCCTCTACCACTCATTTGGATTTATTCCCAGAGCTTCTCACTTTGATGTCCATTGTTTTCTGTAATTTTTATGCCTTGTACCTATGTTTATGAGCGTGCTATTTTGCTCAGTCATATGCCCACAACAATCATTTACAAAAGAAAAAAAAAAAATACAATTATCTTTGTTTAGCAGCTAGTGCGATTCAGATGCAGAAACTAAGTGACATACCAAGTCTCTGGCAAAGCTGGAAATAGCACAGTTATCTCACCTCTTTGAACGTACTGACTTGTAGATGGAAAAAAAAAATCAGTGCTGAATGTAGGGAGAGGAAGAGAGAATGATAAATATGGCTGGTTCCAGTTCCATTACACTATTAAGTAAATCTCTAGTTGTCAGGTAAAGCCATTGGTAAGTCACTGTCATTAGTTTCAGCTCACTGCTTGTAGCCTGTAGAAACAAAGGCACTACATTGAACATCCATTTAAAAAGCAATTCCATAACTTTAAAATGCCACCGGTTTGCCATCATTGCTTTTGTAATTATTTCAGATCATTTCATAATATTTAGGAAAAGCTGTCTGAAAGTAATTGTATTACATCTAAGTTCATTTGTGAAAAACAACTACCTAACCCTGGAGCTGTTTTTTCTTTACTGAGATGGTTCTTTTACATCTAATTTTTATTAAACTGTAGTGATCAGACAGCTATTCAACATTAACTTAGAAGCTAAGCATTAAAAACTGCATGATGCAATAAAGGCTACAAATCTCAAAGCAATCCAAGCAGAGAATGAAAATGACAGGTCTGGTGGTTACATTAGCGGCTCAAGCAGTGTATAAGCAATATTAATACTGGGTGTGGGCTTTTAAATATGTTCACAGAATGTATTAAAAAAAAAAAAAAAGCCCTCAACAAAATGATTGGATAAAAATCCTAATTCTAATTTTGAAAGCCACTCATGGCTTGGGCACCTCATAACATTATTTTATTTTATTTTTAATAGCAGATGCCCCAAAAAGGCCATGTAGACATTAGGAAGAGGACCCTATAAATGCAGATGGCATTTTCAGCTTTTGTGTTTGCTTTTGCTTTTTTTTTTTCTTTCTCCAATTCCCTATCTGTAAAAACAAGAGACATTCAATGTCTGTTATCTAACTTCAAGTTATCTCCTTTTGGAAAGGGTGCTTGTCAGTAATCAGGAGACAAAACACTGTCATATTACTGAAATATCAATCTGCAAGGCAGTGAGCAGTTTTTCCTGCATGTTTTCTTACATTATTAGTTGGAAGCCTGTTCACTTCTGCTCTGTGCTGGACTTTGGCATAACAAAACTCTTGTAATTCCATTGCAAGATGCTCAAGGAAAGTCACCTCTGAGGTGAAATGGAGGGGAACATGCCCTGGATGGGATACATGGGATGGGATAAATAATTGATGTATTTTCCTGGTCTCTTAGAAACATAGGAAGGGGGAGATTAAATCAGAGGGAAATGGAGGTTCTCTAGCATAAGACTGTGGAGGGAATCTTGATGAGGAATGTACGGTGGAAACAGAATCAAAATAAAAACTTATGCTTCAGTCTTGTTAGGGGAGCTTCTATTGTTGATGATGATGTTCTTCTACTGCAGACTTCTGTATCTTCAGAGAGAGAAAAAAATGCAATTTGATATTGACAGAAAAATTGGTTAAAAATTGTTATTTGTTACTGTACTAGTGCTATATATTTTAATCAGTGATTTCTTAAGGCTCAGGCTCTGTATGAAATAAGACAGTCGCACTGAGGGGAAGGGAAGGGAAGGGAAGGGAAGGGAAGGGAAGGGAAGGGAAGGGAAGGGAAGGGAAGGGAAGGGAAGGGAAGGGAAGGGAAGGGAAGGGAAGGGAAGGGAAGGGAAGGGAAGGGAAGGGAAGGGAAGGGAAGGGAAGGGAAGGGAAGGGAAGTCTGCAGCTGGTATTTTACCAGCTTCATGAAATGCAAGTGTGACAAAATGCAGTCCTGACAGAGATATTTCAAATAATACCGAGGGTATGGATTACATTCATTCTATGCACTGTATTATTTGCTTGTCAAAACTGTAGCTGGTTTCAGAAGGGTAGAGGAGGAGGAAGCCATGTGCATGCTCTGATAAAGATATCTCGGAAGCACAAACTTCTTCATGTGGCACATGTTCATTTCTTTCACAAAATTATGGTCATTTTTGTGTAGAATGCACTGCAGTCTCATAAATTTTTGCTATCATAAGAGACTTTTGGAAATGGTAGCAGCAACAGAACAGTCTGCTAACCAAAACTATAAACAGATTTGCCTGTCAGATCTTACAAAAATCTGAACTATCATTTATTTTAGCTTTGAAAAATATTTTCTGATGTTGCCTTGGTCTGTTAAAAATAACTTATTTTCCTGTAAGATTGTCCTTAGTGTTTCCTAGAATAGGCCTTATTCTTTCCCAGAAATCTCTTTACTTATAAAGGTTTTTGTAAGTATTTTTAGAGCTAGTAAATGAAATAGGTAGCAGAACTATTTTGAGTTTTCAAAATCAATTGTAAAAATATCTCCCTATAGAAATATAATTTTAAATATTATGTATTCTATTTTAAAATGGGCAACTACAATTAAAACATTATATTGAACTGTACAAGACAATTATGCAGTCAACAAGAGTTTATAATAAGTACAAACAGTAGGAGAAAGCAGTAGTGCCACTGAACCCATATTAGTTCAGGATTCAGGAGTGGTATTTCTGATAGAAGAGTTCAAGGATGGTTTCCACTTCCTTCCTGCTGGCAATCCCTGTTCTTAAGTGAAACAGTACACAGATCTACCTGACATATAATGTTATGAAGAGTCAGAAAAAACAAACAAACAAAACACACAACTGCACTAACATGACAGGAGTACCAGAATATTTTGTTGCCTCTTCTTTTATCCATGTTTATAAAACATATATACAAGAACTCACTGCAAATCTTCTGTAACATTGAAGAGTCATGGAAAAAAAAAAAAAAATACAAAATCTGGTAGATATGGAGCTAAATAAGTGAGGTTAGATTTTTGAGAGAGATGAAACTACTAAAAAGAGTCCAGAAAAGGGTCAGGAGGATGATGAAGGAACTGGAGAACCTGCCAGCTGAGGAAAGGCTGAGGAATCTGTGGCTGCACAGACTATAGAGGAGAAGGTTCAGGGAGAATCTTATCAGTATGTAAAAATACCTGAAGGAAAGCGTAATGAAGATAGAACCTCTTCTGGGAAGACAGCTTTTCTCGGTAGTGCCCAGTGCAAGGGCAAGAAGCAATGTGCAGAAATGGAAACACAGGAGGCTTCATCTGAATATCAGGAAGCACTTCTTCACCAAGTGAGGAGGCACTGGCCCAGTAAGGTTGTGCAGCCTTTTTCCTTGGAGCTATTCAAAGGCTGTATTGACACAGGAAATCATCTGTAGGTGGCACCCCTTAAGCATGGGAATTGAACTAGATGACATTCAGACTTTTCTTTCATCCTCAACCATTCTGTCATTTTGAGAAAATTCTATTTTTGAGCATTTTGCCTTCTTTGCAGAGGGGTTGGACTCAATGATCTCTGGAGCCCCTTCCAATCCCTACAATTCTGTGATTGTGTGATTTTTTCATCCCACACCATCTAAGTTTTAGAATGATTACACACAAACAGACTAAAATAAAAACAAGTTACATTGCAAACACCTCCATGTTACAAAAAGAGTTTCTTCAGTTGGAAAGATTAAAATTAGTGTATATGTTCTCTCTGTGTTACATTTGCATCCTAATGTAACCTTCTGGTGCAAAAATGTGTTTTGTTTAGTCTTCTCTTCCCCGCTGGTTCAATACCTCAATTATACATTGCTTGGATGGTATGAAGTGAAACAACCAGCGTCAAAGCCAGTAAGAGTTCATTTCATTCAGAACACATCATCTGTCTTGGCTACTAAGAGTCTAGCTATGCAATTTGTTGTCCTATAAGATTTCCTCCAAAGATATACTGCTTTCCTAAAGAAAGCATAAGTTTTTCTTCTTGGTTTTGTTCAGTTTTTTGTTTGTTTGTTTGTTTGTTTTTTGTTTGTTTGTTTGTTTGTTTTTCCTATAAAAGTTAACTAAGTAGGTCAGTCCAATAAAATTCTTTCCCAGAAGATAAAACTCCAGAAAATGAGCAAGGGGCTAAGACCTTCAACTTGTATGCATGTAAATTTGTTAGAAAATCATATATACAAATCTACAATTACATTTATTTCTACCTTAGTGCTTTAGAGGTCTGCACTGTGGAGATAAAGTTCATACACAAGGTATGCTGTACAAAATTGTCTTTTTAAACTGTAATGAGATTTTCTTACACTTTTGCACTTTATTTCAATTACAGAAATTCTATTTAATACAGATATATATATACTTACTCTGTATTGAAATAGTCCTACTGCAAAGCATAAAACAACACTTTTACGTATGAAAAACTTGTTATTAAACTGATGAAATACAGCTGGTTAGTGTACAGCGTACAAGGAAAAAGAATTCATTTGTTATAGCAAATTTAGAGGGCATTGTTATTTTAGCTGTTCAGCACCTGAACAGGTCTGTTTCTTTTTTCTACAGCAAAAAGTAAATTAAAATTATCAACACGTGAGAAGAAATGGATAAACTTTGAATCTGCTTCTGGAAATCCACAACATACAGAACATCAGCCGAGTCAAAATAATATTCTGTACAGAATGGTTTTACTGGGCTTGGTACTTTCAGTATTAAAAGTTGAGAATCTTTGAAAGTAGCAGTCCTACACCATATTCTAATAAAATCTGTTAGCCCACTGTGTTAACATGTCATGGTTATGACAGCCTCAGTTTTTGGTAAATTATGGGAAATATGCAATTAAGAAGGAAGATCTACAAAATGTTTTAGAACTAGGAACAGAGGAAAGAAAGTATCTGTATGGCTTTGAACTCAAATGACATAGAAAATTAGATCACCTCTTCCCAATAATTTCCATACAGAACACAATGCTGTTTATATTCCGTATTTTTCTACTCTGATCCAAGCAATAAGATTTATCTCATGTACCTTGAAATAAAAGGGTGCATTCCGAAGGTACTTTGTTTTATTCAAACAGAATTTTTCTTTTCTGCTTTGTACTGCTGCCACTTCTAAGCAGTTTTATGTGACACACCTAAGAAAAGAAAGCTCCTGTAAAATTCAACATGTGTTGGCAAGGTACTGAGCTAGTTCAACAAACAACATTCAGAATTTCTTTGCAGAATTACCTAGAAACCAACATTCCAGATGTCCCTGCTGAGAATATCTTAGATATGTTGCAATATACATGCAGTGCTTAAATACATTATAAACATGCAACACTTAGTCGTGATTCATGTCAGTTGCCTCTGTCTTCTCATTCTTATTGAGCTTAGTTCTTTCCCTCTATTAGCAAGTAGCTATCCAGAATCAGTGTCCAGAAGACTGATTGTAATGTTCCAGAGTTTCACTGTAATCCCCACTTTATTTATCTGAGTAAATGGGATGGTTTAAATTTGATAGATTTTCACTCTGATTTGTTCCTTAACATGTGGGTTTTTGAGGCCAGTAGGAGCTATAGCACAAAGAACATCAGCTATTTACATGACTGTCCAATTAGTCAGTCTAATACAGTGTCTCGGCAGTGTAGGGCACTGACTTGTCAAGGATAGCAAGCATTCTGCTCACCTGAAAGAAGGAAATACTGACAGGAGAAGCTATGACATCTACTCCCTACATAGACAGATATACTAAAGTCAAGATCAGACAAAGTGAATTAGAATTATGTATCACTTGGACAAAGGAAGAGTGAGAAAAACAAAGCTTTTACATTAGAGTTATATAAATGGGAATAGAAGTCTACAGAGAGAAGAATTAAAGAATTGAGAGGCCTGATGAAATTGTGAAATGCTGCTAAGATTTTACTATAGATAGAAGACTGCCATAGCAAGTTTGAAATAAGCAAAGTTTAAATTGCATATAAATAAACAAAAAAGGTGGACACAGCATTTGTCTCACCTGCTGAAGAGACTATTTTACTGTTTTGAGAGAGAAAATATCAGTTTCTCCACATTCATAATTTTTGTTAATACACTTCCTTAGGAAAAATTAAAGTAGCCATAAATCAAGTGGACATAAGACCCTCTTGTCTAAAACAAAATTTTTGATAAAAATGATAAGTACAATATACATTTTGAATGACTAAAAGTTATGTGAACTGAATCAGCACTGATAGATCCCAAAAGCAACTTGTGAAGTAGCTTTTAGTTCTTTTACATCAACTACTTGCTTGTGAACAGTAGAAGAAAAAACTACAGTGATCATCACCTGTTCAGAGACTTAGTAGTGCATTTGCAATGTTTCTGTGGATTGAAATAGTGCTATGAGCATCTCTGGCCTCCACATTTAGCTTGCATTTGAATTGCCTTTGGGCTGTCTAGCTGCTGAAGGTATGCGGGACTGTTAGTGGAGCACAAGACTACACATAAATCAGAGCTTGCAGTTAAGTCAGCCCTGCATATCTTAACACTTAGTATAAGCGAACTGTAGCTCTGCAGTGTGGAGCAAGGACAAAATGACGTAGATGACTCCATCACCGAACAAAATATATTGAGATGCCTATAGATATTAGAGATTTGGCTGAGCAAAAGGGGCTCAGGCAATTGGAAAAACAGAAGGCATTTACAAATGCCACCAGAATGATGCTCCAGAGTAGTATTTCCCATTTATTCTTCCAGAAAAACTGTTGATGAAAAGTAGATAGAGGTAGTTGGTGTTGGTCAAACAGAAGGCGGGAATAAAAACATTTACCATTTATAGCTGATAACCCACATACAAAAAGAACATCTTCTTGCAACGCTGAAGAAAATAATGTTTTCTTAAATCACATATCATAAAGTTGTGCATGGTGTCTTGACGACAACTTACAATCACCTAGTCCTGCTACAAGTGATGAACATTAAACAATCTATGCATGAGTGCTCAGAGTTTTCAGAGAGGCTGAAAAGTGGAAGCTGTTTCTGATACTGCCTATACGAGGATGTGTTGTAATGCATTAAATCTACATGTCATCTACATCCAACCTCTGAAAATGGGGGCTGAAGTAATAAGAGATCCCCTTTCAGAAAAATAAATATACTTAGAAAGACATGCAAATTGCATGAAGAGAGAAATGAAGAGAGAAATGCATGAGAGCGGACCATGCCATCTATGTAGGATGAGCTGTATGAGTTAAGTATGCTTTTCAGTTTGGATGATCACTAGTAAAGAAAAAAACAACTTCATTGAATTTTCTGAAGGCACACAAGCTGTCTAGGCTTCCATTACAGTTAAGAGAAATTGAGAAAATATGGGAGCTGATGAGACACTAGGGAACTGCTCTATATAGGGCCAAATTGCTCTCTGGGTTTCATTAGTGACATCTCCATTAATTTGCTGGTATCTGGGCAGCAGGGCAACCACACCCACCTTTTAAACACAAATAAACCTCATTTCAGCTCCCTTTTAACAGACATGAATGCTATGTAGAATAGATTTAATTTCCCTGCATAACTATAGATATCTCTTTTTATGAGGGAAAAAGGAATAATCAGAATGGCTTACATATAGAAATATATATTTAAGAACAAGAACAATGAAAATCAGGGCACTTAGGATCTTGGATAATTCTACAGTTTTAGATATCATTTCTTCAGGTCTCTGTGAGCCCACCACACATCCTCAATGGTCTCAGTGATTGAGAGGAAATATCCAGAAGAGGTTCTTCTTTATCTAGAGGGAAAAGTTCTGCCAGACCTTGATCCAATGTGATCCAGCATAATGCATCGATGTGTTGTCAGATCTATAGCTGACATCACCCACTTGATCTAAAATAGCAGCTGAAAAGTTCTGTAATTATAGTGAATACAAATACAGTCCATGAAAGAGAGGTGTTCTTTTCCATTATCATGATGATAACGGAGTACAAAAAATTGTGGAGAATTCGTCATCAATGAAAGAAAAATTCAGCAAGTTCCAGCTAAATCGGGAAGATAGTGGTCTGATTGATCTTTTAAAGAAAACATGAAAATCTCTATGATGAAAGGATAAAATGATGAAATGACCCATTGCCACTGATTTGGCTAGCTCTCTAGTCAATAACACATCTATACCATTTCTTAAATCCAAGCTTGTGATGTCATATGCATTTTGTGGGCTCATTGTCCAACGTCAGCTGCTTCTATCAAAACTTGCGATTGTATTTAGGACATGCTACAGTGCAAGAAGTGTCACTACCCTAGCTAACATCTGAAAACAGAGACTGAGAGGTGTACAGTGCTATGGATATATCCTTCTTCAAACCCAATCAGCCTCATGCTGTGCCAACATGGGTTTTTCTGTACACTTACCATGTATAGAGTCAAGTTTGTGTCTTTGAATCCGAGGTTTTGCCAAGTCATTTCTGTGTACAAAATACCAGTATGGTATGTTACCAATTTCAAGTTAATACTAAAACCTTTCAAATGATATTTTTTCCATATAGCAACAATCAAGAGGGTGATAAAAATATAATGACAGGGAGTTTATATTACTGAAAAATATTCTGTACCTTCTGTATGCATGTTGACATTAAGATATTATTTCTACTAGCACTTATATACTCTGAATAGACTGCTATCTGGCAATAATGATCAGTTCTGCATCAAAATGAGGAAGGAAGACCAAAAGGTGAACATTTCAGTGAGTTGCTGTCACTGTTCTTTAAACACTATCATACTATTGTTAAATTAGAAATCATGCTTGATCAGCCCTTTAGCCTTCTATGACACCATCACTGGCTGGATAGATGGAGAGAGAGCAGTGGTTGTTGAGTACCTTAACTTCACTATGACATTTGACTCCCTTTCTCACAACATCCTTGTTATGAAACTTAGAAAGTGTGGGATGGATGAGTGGACAGTGAGGTGGATTGACAACTGGCTGACTGGCAGAGCTCAGAGGGTTGTCATCAGTGATGCAGAATCTGATTGAAGGTCTGTAACTAGCGGTGCTCCCCAGGGGCTGGTGCGTGGTCTGGTCTTATTCAATATCTTCATCAACGACCTGGATGAAGGGACAGAGTTCACCCTCAGCAAGTTTGCTGAGTTACAAAGCTGGGAGTATTGTCTGACACAGTGGAAGGCTGTGCTACCATGCAACAAAACCTGGAAAGACATGAAAGATGGGCAGGGAGCAACCTGATGAGGTTTAACAAGAGCAAGTTTAAAGTCTTGCACCTAGGGAGGAGTAACTGTATGCACCAGTAAAATTTAGAGGATGACCTGCTCTGTGAGGAGATGAGCTCTGTGGAAAAGGACCTGGAGGCCCAGAGAAATTGTGGAGTCTTCTTCTATGGAGATATTCAAGACCCATCCAGATGCCTAGCTGCACAACCTATCGCAGGGTACCTGCTTTAGCAAGGAGGTTGGACTCGATGATCCCTTAAGGTCCCTTCCAACATCTAAGATTCTGTAATTCTTTCTAAATCTCATACATAGATTAACAGGCTGAAATTAGCAGTACAGCTTTATGAGTATCCAATAAAAATAAACCGAATGTGGATTACAAACTGCAATTTTTTTCCCCAAATTCAGCTTGTTCAAACTGGGAATCACAGAAATTGCCACCAGTGCCCTGTTGGATCCCAGTGATCTTTCAGGGCAGTATGAGAATAAAGAGCAGAGCCTCCCACTAAGGAGATGACCAACTTCCTTCCTTGACAGAAAATTGATCACTCACCCTAAAACATGCAGGAGTCTGTCTAGGCCTAAATAAATCTTTATCAGACAATGGCAACTTCGTCAACCACTGCCAGCTTCTAATCTTCTATAAGCAAGCTAATCAACAAAAAAACAATCAGTGCTGCCTGTCACCTGCTGGTTTTGTGGATAGACATCAGGAATGCTGCATGTCAGAGCCTGTGCCAGAGCAGTACACTGTGCTTTGATAGCTCATCTTCTCCATGTCAGAAACAGAGGTAATCACTCACAGCTATTCTGCACCATTCAATATCACTGATTTTGAGGAAGTTCACTACCACTCTGGGAAGATGTGGGAATACATAGATATTCCTCTAAACAACTAGATGAATCCTTCATTCCCCACTGAGTTTTACTGTTCATACTACTTCACCAGAAAAGATAAGCAAGGAAAATCTTTTCAGCAGCTCTTACTTTCTTTTTTATGTCCACAAATATGGTATTGATATAACTGTACCATTTTTTCATTTGCACTCACTCATTAATTCATTTGTGACCAAGCTAATTTTAACACTGCAAGTCTACATTCATCTTCCTTTTATCCCAATTATAAATATTCTGCTTTATTGTTAAATAGGCCCATCCTGCAGCTGAGTTTCACATTTATATGAATCTTTAAGTACTTTCTTTTTAAAGTCCTATATCATCCCTGTCTTTCCATTGGAAAAGAAGAATCTATTCCAGTTACGTACAGAGACACTTGCCTCCAGCTTTGAAAGACTCCGGGACACTATGCTTGAAATTGTGATATTATTGGGGAGACAAAATTAGTTCAAACAATTTTAATGGTAATTTTCAGTTGTTTAAACCATGCTGGATGTAACTCTTCAGTCCTATGAGACCAGGGATAACTGGGGTCACAAAAGCAGAAGGACAGGAAGATAATAAAAATTGTCTGAGCTGCAGAATCAGAGTTTAAATTGAGGTTGTTATTCTTTGTGAGTGAAAATAGCAATCAATCTGGAAAACAAAAAGCAAGGTTGGTTATATTTTAATCTGTTCATTCTCCTCCTCTCTATGAGACAGGCTTCTGTTCTCTTAATTGGAACAAGGGGTGCTCAGCAAATGCACTCCAATTCTGTACAATTGATGAAAAGGAAACTCCTAATGGGAGATGAAGGTGTGTAAGGATAGGCACAAAACAAAAGACAGTAAAGAAGGAATGGCAATCACCATATGCAGGAGCACATAACAGTTATCATTATTAAAGGTAAGTAAGCTCTTGCTTTTACCCTTCGGTAAGTTTCATCTAAATGTATGTGGCTGTGATTACATTACACACAAATAATGCATGTGTAAGAGATATGTGTAAGGATATATTGATAAGATAGCTTAGCACTTATGGGTATCTTTGATTGTTCAAAATTTCCATTAAACAGTATTGAGAACATCTGTAAATCAGGTAAGTACCAAAATTTATACTAATTACTGCAGGCATGATCATGAATGTGGTGCTCAGGGACATGATTTAGCAGTGGGTTGTTAGAGTTAGGGTAGTATGGTTAGGTTGTGGTTGGACTTGATGACATTGAAGGTCCTTGCCAACCTGAGCAATTCTCTGATTCTATGATTCTTTGAAAATGAAATTTCCTAAATACAATAAATGAGGTACTATTTTTAGAATGATTGCAGAAATAGGCTCTTGGCACCTCATTTAATTCTCAAAATATTCATTTTGTACTACTTTTATTATCTTGAAAGAATAAAGTAAATTCCTTGTCCAGGAATTACTGCACAAAATCTTACGTACTAATGACAAGAAACAAAACAAAAAAGAAAAAAACAACAAAACAGGAAACATAGAAATAAGGTACTAGATTACTCAGAATGAATTTCCTTCTAAATTTCAAATCTGAGATAGCAGAGACTACTTCTATCATTTCCGAAGATAGCTAATTTCCAAATAACAAATACTTAAATGTCTGGAAACAATTGGCTATGCACTGACCATTTCTGATATGAAAGCATTTGGTGTCAACTGCTAAAATGGATAATACAGGTGTTTCCTAAAAGGAATAATTTGGGATATGATTTTGTTTAGTATCTACTACATTATTTTTTGTCATATCACGATCTTTTTAGTTGCTATTTTCTATCTTGTGTTGGGCTTAAATATCAAATTCTTGATCCCACTACCCAAAACAGATGTTTCAGGTTGCTGAGGAACACTCTTTTTACAAAGAAAATGAATATCTTTCCTGAGCTCTACTCTCACGGATAAGTTCTATCTTGATCTCTTTACTGCCTAGTTAACTTTGCACACAAATTTCATGGCAGAAAAAAGAAATAATCAAAACACATTGAAGAGTATAATGCCTACAGACAAATCTTCTTTGAAATTTAAAATAAGAGATAAGGAGTAAACAGCTGTGGAAATATGCCCCAGAAGTGATTTTCTCACTTATTCTTCTCTCACACAACAAAATAAAAATTGAGATGCGCTCCCTGGAGTACAACTGAAATGAGCTCCCTTTGGCTAGAAAAACCAGCAGTATTTATGAAAGAATGACACCCTGGTGACATCAGAGACCAGCACTTTTCAGGCTCAGACATGAGCAACGTGAGGTGGTGGCACAAATGCTGTACTGCCTGGTAGTTTTCCATAAGCTTTATTTTAATTTCTGCATTTATGTTCCCTAAATGCAAAGACTTAGACTTATTGCTAAAAAACTTGGAAGAAGGTATATAAATAAAAACTTGTGTGAGCAATATATGCAAAAAAATCTGTTGGGAATTTGTTTGTAACATCGATAACCCATAAAGCCTGACACAAGTGATTCAAGAAGGAAATCCAAAATGACACATTGCAGTTTGCTGTCAAGCCTACAATCTGCTCAGATGGTCTTTAAAGCCCTGACACATTTAGGCTGCAGTGTTAACCCACAGATGATGTTGTGTCACTGCACAAAGAAGAAATCCCAACACAGAAAGAAAAAAAAAAAATAGTATAACTTTATAAAATATACAGAAGGGCTTTCTCTTCTGACCAGTCTTAGATTATCTGTCTTGTTTAAACTTAAAACCACACTTTAATTCCTTGTGTTTTTAATGTTCCCAGCATAATGAGTTAGTTCAGTGCCTCCACTTTTTTATGCATTAGTAAAGATTAATTCACTCTGCAATGCAATGGCTTTGCAGAAACAGAAATCTGAAGCTGGGCAATTGTAAATGGGCTATTTGAGTCATCTTAATTTTGCCAGTATTTCCAGTAATTCTGCCAGGTTTTCACACATTCCTGAGGCCGAGGAACAAGAAATGAGTGGGCAGTTCAGCAAATGAGTGCCGGGAGGACAAACTGCAATACACTGAATGATAACTTTTTTTTTTTTTTTTTAAAACTAGAAACAGTACGAAAAGCATGGCAGAACTTGATCCCATTTATTTTCCAGACAAAAAGAAAAGGCTTAAAATCATGAAAACAAAATGTTTTTACTGCAGAACTTAGAATTAATTTTATAGAGGTTAGAAGTAAATGAAGTACACATATCCCTCTTCCAAAATATAAACCAAAACATTTATTTTTTTTATATGTGATCTGTAAAAACTTCTTCCTTTTTGGTATTTAGCTAAATGAGGCACCAAAAACAAATAGTCAATCCTACTAGCAGCAGTAAAAAAACAAATGTATCCATTAACTAGTTTTATGTTCTGATGAGCATAGTAATCTGCACTGATTAGCTGATCTCCTCATGACTGCATGCTATATTTATAATGGAGAAAATCAAATAATGCAGTTTGTATTTGGGAAATTAGAAAAGCTGATCCAAACTGCCACTGAAACAAGCTGGCAGAAATAGACAGTGCTAAATTTACACCTCTTTTCCTACGTGGTGGCAGGAAGCCAATTAGATGAGTTACACTGCCTTCCTACATCAGTGAAAGCAAAAGTCAGAACTTGTGAATTGTTAAGTTATGCCATATTTCACAATTCACTGTGTGGAGTCAGGAGCAAGAATGTATGCAACACGGAAGATAATCATGCTTCCAGTGCTTCTGACTGACAAGCACCAGTCAAGAGTAAGGAGTTTTGTTACTTACATGTCAACAACCACTTTAAAGGATATTGCTATGCTGAGCTCTGTCATCTTAAAAAGTTTATATTGACAGCTTGGTTGTTGTGAAAGAAAATGAGATGGCATAGTATAGGCAAAAACAAAACAAAAACACAACAAAACAAAGTAAAAATTACAAACATGTGTATCTGTTAAACCAGTAACTCTAACAATGGAGATCTGGGATTCTAATGATGTCCGTAATGCTTTTGAACCTGAAAATGAGCGTAGCCATTTAATTCTCATAATTAATGCAACATGTGGAGAGAACTATGTCTCTGAGTATCTCTAATGCATATTAGCAGTGAAAAAGAATGTGAACTGTAGAAAAAAAGAGGCACACCTATGGAAAGAAAAGAAAAAAGAATAAAATTAAGCATTTTACAAATAAACCAAAAAGATTTGTGAATGACAATCTAAAATGAAATGGTCTAACGGATAACATGATAGGGGATTAGGATACGTAAAACAGTTACAAACTCCCAGTAGAATATTCAGAGACATTTAAAGAAAGGGAAGTATGATATCTGAATTTAAATGCCTTATTCTTCAGGAAAAATTACATGGAAATGAGGCATTCTACATATTTTTCTCTCTACTGACCCTGTATGTGGTGATAAAGAGAGCTCTAAAAACTGCATAGAAAAACAATACTTAATAAAACCAGAAGGGCTACTTTTCCTTGAAAAATAGACAGAAGAATATAAAAAGAAAGTTAATTCTGTGTTTTGTTTTGCTTTGTTTTTTTACTTTTATTTCATTTTATATTTTAACAAAATTTTGTTTCTAATTGTTTTAATTTGGCCAGTTTCATCATTTGTTCTTACATTGTTGGGTAATGTTCACATACAGTTCTTAATGGTCATTTTGTTCCTAGAGATGCTGCTGAAAGCTTGGTTTGTCACTATTCAGAGATAAACATTTGTCCCCGGAACTCCAGAAGATGCTAGTACTAAATTAGCTTTAGAAGTGTAATGTAACCGGTCTAAAACCAAAAACTGACATACTGTTTCTTCACACAGCAATCCTTGATATAAGTCAAGGTCAGGCAACTGAAACCAAAAGAGAGAAGGTTATCAAGAAGCAAGGCACATTTTGAGATACTGTTCTTCCAACACTCAAACCTGAGCGTACTTAACCATCACTCATCTCCACAAGATACTATAGAATAAAAGATGTGACAGCTGAGGCTACTGCACCCTGAAGAACTGGAGATGTAATGGTCAAAACTAACATCCTGACTGCAAGCAAGCACAAGCTAAAGTACATATCCTTACGATGTATAACAAACAAACAAATACACAAATAATGTATGTATCTTCTCTATTTTAGGAACATCCATGCAACCACAGACAATTGACTTAGAGACACTTCACAGCAATTTTCTCTTTAGAAAACTATAAATCATAGTATACCAACTTAAGCCTTAAGTCACTAGATAACAATATTGCTTTTGTTTTGTTTTGTTTTAACAGGACTAAAATTAGTAGGGAGGTTTTAATGTTGCTATAGCAATATTAGAAAATGAATTCAAGGAATCTTACAGCATTTTGTTTGCTTGATTGCTTTTTACAGAAGAAAAGAATTCCAGCACAAAAGTAAACAATATCTCAATTTATTGAAAAGCAAAACCTCTCAATTTAATTTGTTCATCCTATTGAAGAAACAAAGTACATAATTTAAAAATAAACATTATTTTGATGCAGTTAAACCAAACCTACTTTGAAATATGGAAATCTTATTCAATAAAAACCCTAGTATTGAATTCTTATTATTTTTCCCCCATAATTTCTAATACAATAATGTATCCTTGTTGCCTAGAGTTGCCACTGCTTGTAGCAGACCTGGGCTTTGTATTAAGCTGAGAGCACAGGCCACAAGTAGCAAAGGTTGTCAACTCCTTGTTGTCAGAGTAATGCAGCCTTCAGAGCTGGGTAGAAACAATCTTAAAGGGAGCAGAGAACAAGTATGTAAGACATACGCAAATTATATCAAATAGTGTGAATTTGGATGTAATGTAGAGATCATTGAAGAAAGAGCCAGGTGAAGACTGCTTTAACAAACTAATAAAAATGACCACAAGTGGATCCTAGAGAGAGTCAGAAGACCTCACCATCATCATCATCATCATCATCATCATCATCATCATCATCATCATCATCATCATCATCATCATCATCATCATATTCATAAAACTACTCCCAGCACTTGACATACAAAGCTGCTGACTTGCTATGCATGCATGCCCTAGACTGTAAGATCCAGAGGGACAGTAGAATAGTAAGCATAACATCACAGAAAGGGGTAGACATGAGAAACTCTGCATATATATATGCATTGATTTAACTGTGTGCAATTTGAACTGTCTTATGAATTTAAAGCTTTCACATTTGGTTGCATTTCCATTATTTTGTTCCATTGATTGTATCTTACCACTGAGTGCGTGTCCCACTATAATTCTTAGCTCTCGTTAACATTCTGGCAAATTTTCATTTTCAGAGTAGTGACATAAAAGTCCCATTCTGCTAGGCCCACTCCCAACCCTTTCAGAACATAACCCCTCATGGGGGGTTATTCACTGATATTATGTAGTGCTGATTTTGTCATTGAGATGACACAGTCAATGCCTCAAAAAATGAAGGTAATTTAAATACAAGCTGTTACTCTTAGCAATCAAATCTGTAATCTTAACAAGAATGAAGTCAAATTTGTTTGATATGACCTACTTTCCATAAATCTGCAGTGACACAGATTACATATTTTTTAAATAATTGACTATTAAAGAGGCTAGTTACTATTTTTTGTTTCAAGGATAAAGTTTCTTCTTTAGTCATGCCAGAAGACATCCACTTTTATGGTCTGCTGAAATGTATCCAATATTCAAAGATTTACCAAGAATTAACATCAGCTAGTCAGACATTCATTTAGCCATTTCTTCTCAAATTGTCTCCAGACTTGGTAAGTTAAGCATCGTTAAACAAAACTGATCTAACTTTCTTATATACTAATGAAAAAATGTGGTACATTCTTATTTGTTGAATAGTTATCAATTTTCTTTAAAAAAATTCTACTATTCCTAGTACTTTCCTCATTAAACTTTTCTCAAAGCTGTTAGGTTCCTTCAATTTCTTTTATCCAAAAATTCCAAGAGGTAGTATTTGGTGTCTACTTACTAATTTGCATGC
The DNA here is from genome assembly GCF_023343835.1 of Lagopus muta. NCBI lineage: Eukaryota > Metazoa > Chordata > Aves > Galliformes > Phasianidae > Lagopus > Lagopus muta. Next base: position 40,175,157 of record NC_064434.1, on the reverse strand, counting down.
TGTAGACTGTATTTCAAATTTCCACTTTCTCATTGTGTTGAATGGAATTTGTTTCCTTGTCTGTGGGATCAAGTGGTTTTGGTTTTATATTAAATTTTCATCAGTTATTTATGATTAAATAATTATTTCATGTAATCTCCTCTTCAGTATTCCTCATTTCTAATATACCAGTCATTCTGTAAGCTTTGGAAAACAATACTTCTTTGCCAAACTGAATATAATCATAATGATCAGCCTGGGTGATTAATTCATCTTTACCTTTTATTTTTATAATAAGAATCAAAATAGAGATCCAGCATATCTGGGTACTATCTTTCATGTTAAATAACAGTCATATATAATATTCAGAAGGATGCTTTTCTAAGGTCTGGATGAGACTTCCAATATGTCTTACAAAATAACAGTATTAGTGACTATAACATATTTTTCTTTTCATTTATGTTGCTCTTCAATCCAGACTACGCTAGTTAGCCCAATAATATTTCTTCAGTATACCTACTTCAGTGTACCTACTTGGTTCTCCCAAAGTGGATAATAACTGATGATTTTAATGTTCTACTCATGTAAATCAATTAATTGGCCTTTTAGAACATCACTTACGTCAAATTTCTTCTAATCAATGAGAATTTCCAACTTCTATTAATTGTCTTGAAGCAGTAGCACATAGCTGTTGAAGAATCTGTTCATGCTGAATGCAACAATCTGAATTTGTATTCATATCACGTATGCATTCCTATTTTCATATGATGTATGTGTGTTAATAACCTCATATTTCCACCCGTCAATTTCTTATCACTTTGTTTTGTTTTGCAAGAAGCTTGCTGCAGTGTTTATAAATCCAATTGTCTTTCAGGACAAATGTTCTACAAACAAAAACCTTCCCTTTTATACCAGACAGGCAAGTAATGGTCCCATCTAGTATGCTCTTCAGGATCTAACTGAAGTGCATAGCTCCAGTGAAAGTTATATAACTAATTTCAGTGTTTATCAGCTCTTACTTACTTCTCATAAATATCTGGTGGATTCTGTGCCCTCTCTTTCCTAGACAGACTCATCAGTAATGATCAATTGCCCTGCTGGGGTACGTGAACACTTTCAGTGGCTTTGTGAAAAAAGAATACTGGTTAAAATATTCAACCAGATTTTATCCTGTTTTTCTAGAAACAAGGGATGAGTTGCTGGCTATATAGCAGTTCAGCACTCGTAAAGTGAACGCTTTTCTATATAAGGAAGCACACTATGTGCAACCTTAACACCTCTTATACTACAATGCAAACCATAACCAAGACTTCAGAATTATTATTCATTACTGATTTATGCATTCTTATTAAGAAATGCAAAGCACTTTATTTGTGGAAAGAACGAAGATTATAGTTAAGGAATTACTCTTAGTGTTGGGGAGATAAAAGAGTAAAATGTTTATTTCTTGGAGGCATATGAACATGTTTCCTTACCCTTACCTTAAGTACCTTAAGTATCACCTAGCCGATCTTGGGCTGATAAACATTTATGGCCTAATTAGAACTTGGCAGAGTATGACTATTATTTTAGATTTCTAATTCTAAGACAGATCACACAGTGTAAAGGAAATGATAGTCCAATGTAACAAATGAATGGTCATCCATCACTCTAGATCTGCCCTGCCTCACTCTTAATTTGTAAAGCTAATGTTATAACAATAGAAGGTAGTAAGACTGAAAGTATACCTTGTTAGGTGTAGAAAAAGAAAATAGAGTTCTTGGTAATTTACAAGGCATGTTTTCAACTCTTTTTTTCCAAGTAATACTCAGATAAATAAGTAAATTACAGTGCCACTGTACTTGAATACAAAAGCTAAATTTGGCATTACAGTCTCTAAAAATGAACATGTGTGATTGCTTATTGTTTTGTAATTAAGATTAAAAAAAAAACTATTTGATCAGATGACAGAACAAATGAAGTCAACATTAAACTTTGTGAGAAATATAGCAACTATCATCACCTTGTTGTCATTATCAAGGGAAACTGAACAATAAACAGATGGGGCAGTAGGGAAGCCAAATCCAGTAGGCTAACAGAGACTAAGGTGCCACAGATCCATGACCCCAGGTCCAACCAGCAGCAAGGCTGAGAATGTATTCCCAGGAGGCACATACACACAGAGTACACATACACATATGCATATATATAATAAAATCATAGAATGGTTTGGCTTGGAAGGGACCTTTAAGATCATCTAGTTCCAACCCTGCTGCTATAGGCAGGGACACCTCCACTAGACCAGGTTGCTCAAAGCCCCATCCAGCCTGGCTTTAAGTGCTTCCAGAGAGGGGACATCCACAAGCACTCTGGACAACCTGTTCCAGTTTCTCACCACCTTCACAGTGAAGAATTTCCTCCTAATATCTAGTCTTAATCTATCTCCTTACAGTTTAAAGCCATTTCCCCTCATCCTGTCACTATATGCCCTTATATGTACATAAATGACTGGTGACACAGTTCAGTACAGACAGACACACAGAACTCATACAAACACAGACAGTGCCAACAGCCTCATTCTCTTTCCCTCTCTGGCTGAACAGGATGAAGGTTTGTTTGAGTGAAACACATGTACATGTATGGATAATGCGTGTCCACCCAGCATCTGGGCTCAGACATTCAGTTTGATTAGTAGCTGCACCTGGGTCCCAATCTCCCCAATTGCTGGCAGCTGGACTTAAGTCCTCAGCAGCTCTACTGCAGCTGCTGGTGCAGATCCCTCACTCACAGACACACATGTATGCATAAACATACACGTACATGCACACATAGATGGCTGGTGTCACCCAGTCCCTTGAAGCTGGGGCTCTGCTTGGATGCCCTGAGAGGGATCTGAGCAAGGTCTCCTCTAAATCACCAATCTATATACCCCTATCTGTTGCTTCCTCTCTGTGATCCCTTCTATGTGTGCAGGCAAGCTTTTTGTCACATAACCTGACAGAAAGATGTGGACCATGTGACAAAGAAGCATTTTTTTTATTTTAATACCTCTCCAGACAAAGTATTAACATTTTAAATAACACCACTCTGTCAAAGGGTCTTTTCTGTTCAGTTCACATGACAACTGTCTCTAATACAAGTAATTGGTTCACTGAATAGTCTTCAAAAGCGTCAAGAGACATGATGATCACATCAAAAAGATAATCATACTTATTATATGTATTAAAGGACATCTGGACAATTCTTATGAATCCATTATAAGGTACAAAAAAATAATCTCAGCAGGAACATCTCAACATCTTTTTCAATAGAAATACTTTAAAAGTCTTAGCTAACACAATTCCCTTGAATAAATAGGTGAAAATCTGTGGTATTTCAGAAATATGGAAAAACTTATTATCCAAAACTCTGTTTATTGATTACTTTCTTCCAGCAGTCCTAAGCCAGAAGTGAGCACACCAGATCGAGCAATTTACAGAGCACAAGTTATTACCTGTCTTTGACTTGGTCAGCTCAGTGTGCTCTGAGGCCCTCAGACAGCACTCTTCTAAGATACACTTTGTTTTTTTCTTTTTATTCACAATTCCCTGTTCTGAACACGGCAAATGTTGATGTCCATAAGAATAGGATATGCTGGAATATTCTATGTTAAGACTGGATGGGGCTCTGAGTAACCTGATCTAGCTGCAGACATTCCTGTTCATTGCAGGGAAGCTGGACTAGATGTTCTTCAAAGGTCCCTTCCAACTCACAAATGATTATATGATTCTCTTTATTTTTTTCCAGCTTTTGAAAACAACATGTCTGAAAAAACTATCCTATTTAATGACCATGCAGGACTTATATAGCCCTGGCTAGAAAGTTTTTGCTTCCTGCTCCTGGTGCTTCTGCTTCACTGCTGGTAGGAACGACCTCTTCCTCCTCTGCAGTATATGTGAGATGAACCCCTACAGCATTTATTGGTCTTGTGCTACCAGAGATTTTAACAGCAGTATTTCAGACTTCTTTACATTCCTTAATGGCCTCTGAGAAGCCTCCTAATACAAGCTAACACACAGTAATAATCTGAATATAACCCAAACACACATAAAATTCTGAGAATTTCTTTGTCTCTATTTATCTAGATGCACACAGGCATGCACATATGTCAACAGCTTGTGTAAGCAGTGAGCTGTTAAGCTGCTGCAGGCCCTTGCCAGATTCTCACAGCTACCTACCCCCTTCACATACTGATTTCTAAAACAAACCCTATGATCAAAATTTAGCCTTTTTTTAAACTGAGCTATGCTCAGTGACATAAGCTGGAACAGCAAACATATATCAGCATGACTGACAAGAGAACAGTGCCTGGCATCTAAAAAGATGTTCCACTTTCAATGGAAGTCATAGGGATACCCTTTCAGATTTGCAGTAATGTATATCCAGTCTAAATTTCACATTTGTCCTATAGTTTGAAACTATTTCCCTTTGTCCTATCACAACAGACCCTACTGAAGTGTCTGACCCCTTCTTTTTTATAGCCCTCCTTTAGATACTGAAAGGCCACTTTCAGGCCTCCCCAGAACATTCTCTTCATCCGAGCGTGAACAGCCCCAGTTCTTTCAGCTCATCCTCAAGGGAGATGTTCTATTCCTTATATAATTTTTATGGCCCTTCTCTGAGGGTCCTCCCAGACTTTTACAAGAGCAACATGTAGGCTCTTGTTTATCACTGGTGAAAATACATAACTGATTGTGGTGACTACACTGAAAAACAATGTTTTGTTGCTGAAAATTTGTTTAATAATAATAATAATACTATGTTATTGTGATCTCTGTGTTTGTTGTAGTTTCCATGGAAATAAATAGGAGGCATTATTTTCAGTGCAACCCGCTTACATACGTATACAAGCTCATAAAAATTTGCACTCGTGGAGGTGACTCGCTGTCACTGTCACCACTGCTGAAATGCACCAGCCACTGCCTCACTGTGCTCACATCCAATGTTTGGTCTCCATTATCAATCAGCAAGAATTGATGGCTTTCTGTTTTTTCCACATGGAAGAATTCAATGGCACACCTTTGCCTCATACACATTTCCATATTAGACACCATTGTGCTGCTCCCTGTAGCATGAAAACAAAATATAATGGAATATTGGTAGGAAGATTCAACTTAAACTGCCATACCACCACCATCCACCTCTGATGTTGTGGGTGATATAGGAGATTAGCTTCAGAGCAGCCCTCGTTTACATATGATTTTCAAAAAAAAAAAAAAGAAAAGAAGTTTTGTTCTCTTCATGTTTAGAATGAATTGTTGCTTCCATTTGTTTTACTTTTTTTTCATTCTGGGTGATACAGATCTGGAAAATACATCAGTGCAAATTCAGGAATCATGACACACAGTGCAGCCATTTGCTAACATGGATCAGAGCAGGAACATGAATGACTGAGGTACAGAAACATTATGGATAAGAAGACACTTAAAAATCATTCTCTAAATCTATACAGTTAAATACTTTAAAATATGCTTGATGTTATCTATGTTCAAGTTCATTTTTTTTATATTATAACATCAATGTCTATGTTAGATTAATTTGAAAAGCAAATGAAAGATCATCACTTTCTGAAGAGAAACAAAAAAAAAAAAAAGAAAAAAGAGAAGAGAAAATGCACTCCTGATTCAAGTGTTGTATATAGTCATTCATGAAGAGACAATTAACTCTGTTAACATTTGAAAAATAAAACAAACAAAAAAATCAGCAATACTGGGGATTACTATGAGGTTTGGAACTGTTCAACCAGGTTGAACAAGTAAAAGAAAACATGTCCATTATCACTTGTTAAATTATGAATCACCTTGTTAAATTATGAAAATGTGTAGAATGTTTCTATACTCTATCCACACCTGTGAAGCAATTAATACACTTGCATTTTAAAATAAATTCAAGAAATTCAATGGGTAATCACTAATGGACACTAATAAGAAATAATGGTAAGGGTGACCAATAAGAAATTTACAGTAAGGGTGATGGAGCACTGGAAAAAGTAGCCCAGAGAGGTTGCAGAGTCTCCTTCTATGGAGGCATTCCAGACTCCTCTGGACACTTACATATGTGAGCCATTGTAGGGTACCTGCTTTAGCAGGGGGATTGGACTCAACGATCTCCTGAGGTCCATTCCAACCCTTGCAACCCTATGATTCTATTCTCTAGATGCACTGATATTCACTAGCAGAGAAGGAATATCATGCCACTAATTAACCCTAAAAACTCTGGACAAAACAAAAGATTGCTCTGAAAATTCATTGTGATAAAGAAGCACAAGTAGATATTAAACCAAGATACATTCATATCTGGTAGAAGATAATAACAATAACATTGAGGCCACAGAGCAGAATGGAAGAACAAGTAATAACTAGGATGATATATTCCCTTTCTATAGCCTGCATTACTTTAAAAAAGTCTTAGGTCTCAGAGAACAAATTTAAATTATGAATTTTTATGTAGCAGCGGCCACTACAGAAGTATTTTCTATGATGCACCGTGTATTAAGTTTCAAGAATTCACAGATGTCTCGCAGTGTCTGTGAAATTTTAAATTAAGTATTAAGGGCCATGGGAGCAAGATGACTGGAGAGAAATTGTAGCTCATTTGAATGACAGTGTCTCTAATGCACCAACTTTTGCTGGCATTGCATTTGTGGCCATGCACAATATGATTACTTTGTAATCATAGGCAATAGACATTCTGGATGTGTCCCAAGGAAGCTGCATTATCTTCACATAATAATATTGATTTAAAATTCTTCTCCCAGTTTTGGTAACAGCGGCATCTGCAGACAGTGGTTCAGTTCTAAACACGTGGTACTTTCATCACAGCAGAGATCAACAACAAGTCAAGTATATCTGTCAGGTTTGTCAGATAATCTCAACAGAGCCTGCATTTGTTGAATTTTCTGGACCACAGTGATATTCTCAAGTTTTCTCTTGCCAAAGGAAAGACAAAGACATCCTAAATACTAGTCTATGTCATTACTGAACCTGAAGTATGCAGCAAGTAACTGTAAAATCCATGGCTCACACACTAACAGTAGTTTTGCTTTAGTTGTTAAAAACAAAAGAGTCAGTTGAATAGCCTGAGAATTACAGTGCTTTTGCGGAGAATAAACAAAGCATCATCAGCTGGCAGTATTCACAGCAACCAGAATTGGGTCTTATGAGTGCCCACTGTTTTATATTCCAAAAACCATGCTTAGCTTTCACAGCAGAATTGCTGGGTCACAGCCTGAAGCAATGGTTGAGCACCAGGTGTAGCTAACCCAGGGAGCTCAGGTGCAAGCAATGTACCTGAGTGACCAGAACAGGTGAACTCTTGGTCTGCCTCTCCTCACTCTCATTTAAGGGTTAGCAGACAAGAAAGCCACAAGTCTTTGCCTGAGGGGTGAAGGAGGGGGGTATGCTCCTTTTGGGCTGTCACTGGTTGTTGGAAAGGGTGAGCTAATTTTTTTCCTTTTTTTTTTTTTTTCTTCTTTTTTTGTCACCTTCTTTCATAGTGTTTGTATCCCCATGAAAGGTACTGCTATCATTTTTTTTTTTTTTTTTTTAAACTGTACAGCCTTGAATACAGTGTTGCTTGGTTAGTGTACAAATAAAGTTAGAAATATGGAATAAAGTATTCATTCATATAAACTTATGTGGTGTTTTGTAAACTTAAAATAAGATGTCTCTTGCTTTCCAGACTGTAATTTCTCCTGCCTTCTGTGAAAAAATTTTTCTAAAGTTCATGTCAGAATTCTTAGTGTGGTTATTCTGACAGGTGTAAAAGACAGAGATATTTTTCAGCCTATTTAAGAGCATAACAAAAGGTAGTAAGGTTTTAAACTACTATTCTATATGCTATAGAAAGGCTGCCGAAGATTGGGCACAACACAAAATAGAATGAACACAAAGTTAGTTAAGGTGTGGATGTCAAGAGAATGACTTAAGAAGAAATGACAAGGAAATTTTTCTTTCTCCTGAGAGTAAATTCTTCCTGAACATACCCTGTAGTTTACATTTATGTCTCTCTTAGTCCATAAATAAGATGAAATTACAGCTTGAATAACTCCCTTTATTAACTTTAGATATTACAGTAATATGTATATATCTATTTGGTCATTTGATGCTCCCCTCTACTGATAACTGGGAAGCACGCATCCTTACTGTATGATTCTTCTGATTTTAAGATGAGATGGATATCATCTTAAATGACTTCTCTGCTTTCTTAGCAAATGCAGAAGATGAGATCGTATGTAGATTTCTCTATAGCAAGAACATAAATTGTTCCAAGATGAAGTCCTCTCTATGAATATTTTTCATGAATGGAATTTCATTCATTGTTTTTACACATACACTTCCAAAAAATTAAATTTTAAAAAAATATATTATTTTTCCAGGTGTACTTCAGCAATAAGTCTCCTTTAAGTCATATGCATTGGATGAAAGGAATTCTATGAGTTCTGTTCTGGAACTTCTGGATCACACACACACACAAAAAAAAAAAAATCTAGCAGATAATAGCTTTGTTATAAAACATCACCTTATTTACACATTCAGGATTAGTACATTTGAGAGCATAGGTTGCTTAAATAAAATATTTGTTTAAAAATAATTTGAAATTTGTGGGTGATGTTGAATGTTGAAACTATACTTAGTGTCTACAAATGGATGTATAGATCTGGAAAAATTTGCCTCAGTTTCTTGTCTAGAAGATAAAAATGTCTTGGTTTCATTAGACTGGAACCTTGATTTTATGTGATGTTTGAAGAAGTCAGGGAAGAAGTACAGATCTGTAGTATGTGGTATGTGACAGCTTTCACTCACAAGTGAAAGTGAAATGCTACCTTCTGGAAAGCAATATCCAGGTGATTTGTTCTTCATTAAAAAAAAAAAGTTGGTGTCAGATTATATAAGCATTTCTTAAAAAAAGAAAATGAAAGTAGCATGTTAGAATAACTCATAAGAGGATTTTGAAGAGGCTCTTTTTAAATTACGTTTAACTTTGGCTTAGAGATCCACGCACTAGAAATGTAAGGTACTGTGTTTATAAAATGCATGTGTTTGCTTTGAAAATATAGTTGTGAAGAATTGGAACCCTTTGGTAATCAGGATATATTTACAAGAGATTCACCATATGCTTACTCTTTGTTAGTCCTGCAGAACCTCATTGTTTTTTAACATGACAACTGAACAGAACTGGTGAAAATTGGGTTTATCCAGTATTTACAGTTGTGAAAGACTAAAAGTGATCTAGAAACACTGCATCCAGTTCCACATGGCTGCGTACCAAAACCAAAATATTTGATTCTGTTGAACTTTGTACTTTTCCCTTTTAGCTTGGGATAGAGTACACTACCATCTTCTAGGTAATGTGCTTTTGAACACCCTCAGTTGTACAAATAAACACACAGGCAAACAGAGAGAGGAGTGCTCTTTCTTTTCTTTCTTTTCTTTCTTTTCTTCCTTTTCTTTCTTTTCTTTCTTTTCTTTCTTTTAGAAAAAAAAAAAGCTGCTTGCTAGTGCTGTATAGGTGAAAGCGGCTCAGTGATCTTATTTAAGAGTACCTTTATACTTGCAAACAGACAGACAAACACTTTATGTTGAGATTTTTTTTCCTTTGGTTCGGTTTCGGCCTAAAGCTATTTCACACTCCTCGTTTTCTCTTCCCCCTCTGTCCACTCTCTAGCTCCACTGTGGTGCCATTGGTCCCTTCCACAAGGACACAGCAGAGCGGCTAAGGCGGAAGGCGGCCTGAGCGTAGCGCACGCACCGCTCTGAAAAGGGGCTGGGGAGCAGGAAGCGCGGAGTGACTCGGCGAGCACGCAGGGGAAGAGCCATAGAAACACTAATCAGGGTGAGTAACGAGGTACTGAATAAGCTGTGCTGGGAGTGTGGCCACGGGAGAAGGATCAGCGAGAAACCGCCCAACAAATCCACCCGGCCGGACCAGGACATGACCGCGCAGTGCACCCTTCTCGCCCCGCCTGCTTGCTTTACGGCAGCGTCGCGCCTCGTCGGCTCTTTGCGGCAGCGGAACCGGTAAGCCGGAAGGCAGGTGCGCGGCCGGGTGCGGGCGGGGGTCGGGATGATGAGTGGGGAGGGCGGCAGCGGCGGCGTGGTCCCTCGGTCCTGGCCTCGGCCGGAGCTGGTCTCACCGTGGCGGCCGAGCTTTACTCTCCTTCCGCGATGTTAACGGTGGAGCCAGCCCTTGTCGTTCCCCGTGGCCCTTCCGGCCGGGCGCAGTGCAGTGGGGCTCTCCACGAGGGGTGAGCGTGGGGCTCCAGGCCTGGCGTCGTCGGGCTGCTGGCCCTACTTGCTCTCGGCAAGCGGGTGTTGGGGCATGAGCCCCTGTTGCGAGCAGAGATTAAACGCTGACCCCTCCCTTCCCTGCTGGTTTGCTTAGTGAAGCAGGAGTAAGAGGCTTGCTGCCAAGGGGAAAACGGCATTGATGTTGGATGGATATGAATGCTTTCGGTACTTGTTATTGGTATCAATAAACTCAGCAGTAGAAACGAATATATATATATATATATATATGTTATATATAAAGCAAAAAACAACAACAAACCGGAAAACAAATATGATCCTGTGGAGTGTTTTCAGGTAGTTTGATTCATTGTGTCTCTAGTGCTGTGCAGGTTACCCCTCAGAGGCTTCAGGAGAGTACACTCTGTTGGCATTCAAAGAACATTTAAAGCTTTTATAAGTCCTGAATCTTTAATTTGTTGGGTTTTTTTTTTTTTTTTTTTTTTTTTTTTTAATATGCTGACATTTGTAGTGACCTCTTTCAATCTTCAGGCCTCTTAAAGGACTGGCTGTGAAATAGAACTATTGAAATAGAAACAACAATTTTCTGCAGAGTTCTGAACATTCCCATTACACTCTGTTTTACTTTTTCATTACCTTTTCTTTTGGAGTCAGAGCTGAGTCAGCCATAGTCTGGAGTTCTTATTGCAGCTGAAAAACTGTTAGAAATTCCAGAGAAGAGATCAGAATGCTTACCACCAGCATGGTAGGTTGCAGTAATATATTTTCAGGAAAAAAAATGATTGAGCTAACCAGCCATTAGTTTGGATGCAAACTGGCTTTTATCAGAAGACTACATTGTATCAGTGAGCTTCTGCTTTTTGGCAAGCTCTGTAACAAAATAATTTCCTTAGCATTGGAGTTGTTTCTGGCCATGACAGAATTTACACCATCCAAGATCTAGGTGTGTAGGTATATGGAGGAACTCCGTCCCATTCGTATGGTAATACTGCCAGAATCCCATCTAGTTCTTCAGTGTTTGTCAAGGGACAAAGCATTCATAAAATTCTTTATGAATTGTTTAAATTAGTTTACTTATTAGGCCTCTTTTTTTTCTGGAAGCTAGCTTAGCTTTTGGAGGAGATCAGGTAACTTTGATATGCTTTTCCACTGATTCAGAAAGAAAATAATTTAAATGTCAGATGACAGTTCTGGCAGTTCTGTATTTATGGAGGCTTTTTTGAAGCTAAACCTAAAGCGGTACTTATGTAACTGGCCTGTTTTAAAGTAAAAAAAAAAAAAAAAAAGGTCTGCACCCTGCTCATTTTCACGATTTTTTTCTTCTTCCTTCCTTTTTGTAGCTGCTCCTCCAAGTAATTTAAACAACCTACTAGTGCTGAATCTTTCCAGTGAGGTTATGTCTTCTAGGTGGGTGGGTTTTTGTTATCCTCCACTGCACCTTTGTACACTGATATGTCTTTCTAAAACTGGATGCATAATAAAGACAATAGTAGAGTCACTTGATATTGATTAGTGGAAGGAATTTTCTGCCAGTTGACTTTTTAGTAACAATTAATGAAGTTGATATTGGGCACTTTCTAGTCTACGTGATTTTTATTAAGTTATGTTTTGATGCTTAAAGAAAGAAGAAAAAACAAACCCTGCTCTGTACATACCTAATTAACAAATAATCTCTAATGTGTTGCTGGAAGTTTGTTAGAAAAGTGATAGGTGGAGTTGGAGCTAAGAGAAGGAAATAATGGCTGGGCAATTAATTTTAGAGATGTGGGGCACCTTAATCCCAAATTGTAATCTCTAGAATCTTTGTTTCCATCTGATTCCAAAGCTCTATTTTTACACAAAATGTTTGTCTTGCCTGGAGTTATCTCTTGTAGTGGCAAATAGCAAGTGTTTGTGATATGTTCTGAAATCAGACCAACCAACAACAAACAAGCATACAGTGATGCTTTTGCTTTCCTACTGTCTTTCAGCACTCAGTGATTTAAATAAGTGATGAGCTGCCTTTAAGCTGTTGTGTTCAATAGCTACCAAGTTAGATGACTTCATCTAATCCATCTAATCCTTTCTTGAGCATGCTTAAAATTTTAGTCTTTTTGGCATCTTGTGACAATGAATTCTCAGATTTAATTATGTTCTCCATAAGAAAGGCATTCCATCTGACACTGTTTTCAGTGTAACATTCAATTTTATAATGTATCTCCTAATTCCAATACTTATGTAAAAGTATATGTATACTCTTACAATAGCCAGTCATTCTGTATTTATGCCTCTCTTTTTGAATGCCTTATCACCCTGCAGAAATTAACAATTACATATTTCTTGAAGTACAGGTATTATTACAGGGATCTATCATTGGAGCATTCCTCATGCTAATCTGTCCTTGACAAGTTGGATCTCCTTTGTTTGCAGAAAGCACTGCTAATGGATACTTGTACTGGCTGTGGCTGGACTAAGGTTTACTTCTATCATAGCAGTATCAGTTTGTGGCTAAAACAGTGTAAATAGCACACTAGTGTTTTGTTTATTGCTCAGTGGTGCATCAAGGCTTCCTTTTTCCCCACTCTGCCTGCCTAGTGAATAGGCTGCAAGAGGGCAGGAAGTCAGGTGCTGTGTAGTGACATGTTCAGTGTAGAAACTGAGATTAAGGGGTTGGTTTCTAAGGTGTCCCAGTTTGGAGGCTGGAAAGGAAATAGTCTGCATATGGGATGTGATGAGAGATTTCCTTTTGTTGTTGTTGTATGTGTCCTTTGTCTGTTAAAATGTCTATATCTCTTCTTTTTTTTTTGTGAGTTTTCTAGTTTTTGTTCTTTTCCCATCATCCTACTGGGATGAGGACTGAGTGAGTGGCTGTGTGGGTGCTTGGCTTCTGGCTCTGGCAACAACATTTAGTTCAGATGCTTAAAAATGTGACTCAGGGAAGAAGTGTCTTTCTCTCATTCTGTGGTAACAATGCTTACTGTGATGGGAAAGATTTCTGTGCTTCTATTCCTTGAGGTTATTCTAACTGCATGCATAGACTGTTCCCCTTGAAATTCTATGTAACAACTGCAGGACAAGGAGAAAATAGAGGAAAGATAAGAAGAAGGTGGATTGGGATAATGACAGTTTAATAGGGAAAGCAAAAGCTGTGTGCCCAAACAAAGCAAAAAGAGAAATTAATTCACTGCTTCTTTTTATCAGGCAACTGCCTGAAACTTTAGGGAAAGCAGTGTCTTCATACGAGATAAAGAGGTGATTCGAGTCAACCAGTGTGGCTTCACCAAGGGCAGATCGTGCCTGACCGATCTGGTGGCCTTTGATGATGGAGTGATGGCTTCTTTGGATGGGGGGAAGAGGGTGGATGTAATCTACCTGGACTTCTGCAAGGCCTTTGACATGGTCCCTCACCACATTCTTCTCTCTAAATTGGAGAGGTGTGGATTTGAAGGATGGACTGTTTGATATATTAGGAATTGGCTGGCTAGTTCAGCCAAAGGGTTGTGATCAATGGTTCTGTGTCAGGGTGGAGGCTGGTCGTAAGCAGCGTCTGCCAGGGGTCTTGAGTCTGGTGCTCTTCACCATCTTCATCAGTGACACAGACAATGGCACTGAGTGCACCCTCAGCAGGTTTGCAGGTGACACCAAGCTGAGTGGTGCAGTTGATACATTGGAAGGAAGGGAAGCCATCCAGAGGGACCTGGATGGAGAAGTGGGCCCATGAAAATCTAATAAGGTCAAGTGCAGGGTGCTGCACTTGAGCTGGGGCAATCCCAGGTGTTTATACAAACTGGGGGAAGATCTCCTCCAGAGCAGCCCTACAGAGAAGGACTTGGGGATCCTGGTAGATGAGAAGCTGGATATGAGCCAGCAGTGCGCACTTGCAGCCTGGAAGGTCAACCCTGCTCTGGACTGCATTAAAAAAGGGGTGGGCAGCAGGGAGAGGGAGGTGATTGTCCCCCTCTACTTGGCTCTTATGAGACTTCATCTGGAGAACTGTGTCCAGACTTGGGGCCCCCCAGCACAGGAAGGACTGGAGCTCTTAGAGTAGTTCCAGAGTAGGGCCACTAAGATGATCAGAGGACTGGAGCACCTCTCCAATGAGTAAAGTTTGAGGGTTCTGAGCTTGTTTAGCTTGGAGAAGAGAAAGCTCCAGGGAGACCTCATTGTTGCCTTCCAATACTTGATGGGAACATATAAGCAGGAGGGGGAATGGCTGTTTACGAGGCTGTACAGCTGTAGGACAAGGGGGAATGGTTTTAAACTGAGACAGGGGAGCTTTAGGTTAGATATTAGGAGGAAGTTTTTCACACAGAGGGTGGTGACGCTCAGGAACAGGCTGTCCGAAGAGGCTGTGGATGCCCCATCCCTGGAGGCATTCAAGGCCAGGCTGGATGTGGCTTTGGGCAGCCTGGTCTAGTGATTGGAGACCTTGCACATAGCAGGGGGTTGAAACTCTATGATCATTGTGGTCCTTTTCAACCCAGCCCATTCTATGATTCTGTAAGACAAATGCTTTAACCATGAATGGCCCTTCCCTCTTCCCTGGGTTTTTATTGGTGAGCATGGCATCACATGATGTGGGATGTCCCTTTGGTCAGTTTGGCTCAGCTGTCCTGGCTGTGTCCCCTCCTAAACTTGCTGGAAAAATGAGGCTTGGTGCTGTGCAAACACTGTGCCACAGTACCAAAGTACTGGTGTATTGCCATCACAGTTTTAGCCATCAATGCAAGCACAGCACCACATGCCACATAGGCTGCAGTGAATGCTTATCTCCTCTCCAGCCAGATCACAGACTTTGCTGTGAAGCTCTAATGGTGGACTGTATAATAAAGGAAAAAGAACTTCATGGGAGGGATGTGAAATAGTGCTGGTAACTTAGGAAAAGATAATACACAGTGAGGATAATACCTGACAGCGAGTTGAGTGCGTTAAAAGGAGCATGGCCAGCGGGTCAAAGGAGGTCATCCTCCCCCTCTACTCTGCCATGGTCAGGCCTCACCTGGTATACTGTATCCCATTCTGTGCTCTCTGGTACAAAAAAGACAGGGATCTCCTGGAGGGAGTCCAGCAGAGGGTCACAAAGATGATAAAGGCCCTGGAGCATCTCCCCTGTAAGGAATGGCTATGCAACCTGGTTCTGTTCAGCCTTGAGAAAAGAAGACTCAGAGGGGATCTGAATAATGTTTGTAAGTATCTTAAGTGTGGGAGACAAAAGTACATGGCCAACTTCTTTTCAGCATTCTGTGGGGACAGGACCAGGGCAAATGGCCATAAACTGGAGCACAAGAAGTTCCACACAACTTTGTGAAGAATCTTCTTCACAGTAAGGGTGACAGAGCACTGAAACAGGCTGCCCAGGGAGGTTGTGGATTCACCTTATCAGGAGATATTCAAGACCTGCTTGGACGCCTACCTGTGCAGCCTGCTGTACGGAGGACTGCTTTGCAGAGGGCTGGACTTGGTGATCTCTGGAAGTCCCTTTTAGCCCCTGCAGTTCTGTGTTTCTGTGAATACAAACTTAGTGATGTCTGAATGTATATGGCTCTGAAATATTAAAATGAAGAACTTACTCTTCCCTACATATTATCACCTTTGCTAAATACTGTATGCAAAAAACTACTCAACCCATTGACAGGCATCTGCTAGTGCCCAAGTGAAAACTCCTTGCTTTTGAAGCAAGTTTGAAGTGCTGCCTTTGAAGTACAGATTATGTCATTTACTTGTTAGTATGGCATTTTTTGTTTATAAGGAGTCTTCAAAAGTCAATTCCTTAAATCTGAACATGGTTTGTATACCTGGCATAAATATTAATGGAACTTCTAATTATGAAATAGGAGAATCTTGACTAATGTGGTTATTAGCTAAAGCTAACAACAAAAAACATTGAGAAATTTTATGTACATTCTAGCAGAACTTGGCTACATGTGACCCTTTCAAAAATGCTACAGTTGGAAACAGATCTGCTCTAGCCTTAACATGTTTCTAAAGACATAATGCAGGTGTTTTCCTCTCACTATATCAGACAGGAATAATAATGCTATGCTTTTTGTCCCCCTTCTCTCTATTTTCTCATGAAAGAAGCATTTCTGATGTTTGTAGGAATTGTGGAAAAAATAATAGTTTGGTCTTGCCACTGTAGGAAACTGTATGGGTGTTTTTCTTAAAGTATCTTGCCACATGCATTGCCAATTCTACAGGCACTCAGCCCAGAAAGAGTTGTCAGCAGCTTTAGATTTGATTTTTAGTTTGCAAGCACTGCAGTATTACATGTCTGTAATATCTCTTTTTTTTTTTTTTTTTTCCCTTTAAGTTCTTATTTTTATTTTATTTTCAAATAGAAAGCTATCATTCGCTGATCATTAAATACCTGAAGTGCTGTTTTGTTTGAAGTCGCCTCTTAGTATGTGAGCTCTTGGAAAAGATGGACTCTGTTTCAATTAGAATTTGCTGGGAACTGCATCTGGCAGATGGGTACATTGATTAAATAAATAAGTAAAAGTAGACTTTAGGAGGAATATTGAAAGGTTGAGGAGTACCATACCACTTAAATCTACTCACCCTTGGAAAAAAAATACATAGTGATGTACTGATGTAGGATTTAAACACAGCAGTTTAGTGAGTAACATTCAGGGGACACTTATCTGGTCTGTGACATTTAGGTTGGGTATTCTGAGCACATTCAGAGTTGGAACAGTTGTAGCAGTGAACTGGATAGAATCTACAGTTTTTGGCTCTCAATTGCTGTGTAACTGTAGGAAGGTATTTACTGTATCTTTGCAGTGAAGAGTACATGTGTCCCTGAGACAGTTTTGATGTTGAGAAGCTTGCCCTTTGGAAATGAGTCTTAGGGTATGGTTACTGAAGTTAATATCTAAGAGAGTTTTCCTGAAACTTTGTCATAACTTTCTGCCTCCTCTTCTACTCAAAAACTGAGACAAGTAGAAAAATAATGATTTAAATGTTATTAAATATAGCAAACAAATTACACAGTATTACTTGCACTATTTTATTGAAATTTGCTTTTGCATGGATGATTGGTTATCTTTATTTACGTGTAATGGCTCACTTTTTTCAAATTTCTGTATTCTTAATTACAACTATCGATAAAAATCATGATTATCACAAAAGATGCTGGAAATAGAATGAACATATTTGTGGTATATAGTTCTGGGAAGTTTTCATTTAGTGATAGATGAAGTTGATCTGCTACATGACAATTTTTTTGTTTGTTTGTTTGAACTTAGAAATACTATAGAATGTGCAACTTTTTGGAAGTGTTCTAAAAATCTCTGTATTTCACTTCTGAAAAATAATTGTGTAGTTTACTTTAAAGAACTTGAATTTTGTCTTATTTCAGATTGCCAGCATTACCCATATTACTACCAATTTTATTGATGAAATTGCTGAACATGAAAAAAGATTTAATATTCACTGTAAATGAGAAGCTTTGCTTCAGTGCTTTCATAGAACAATTGTTCTTAAAGATTAAATATGCATCTTGGTCTTGGCTATGCTGTGCTTGTACAACTGCTGTGAGTTGTCTGCTAGGTGCAGTGATTTTATTAACCATAACTAATTACTGCAGAAGTGCTCGACAAGGACTCGTGATATATGCTAAGACAGTTAATTCAAAATTGACATTCTGTCTTTCCAAGTGATGTGAACTCTTCCAATGGCTTTTCTATGAAAATTGAGTTCATTTTACACCATACTGAATATAGCATGAATTTTGTGATCCATTTCTTTTGAAGCTAATGATATGAGCCACTTACAAGTCATTGCAGTTATTAGACATCTTCTTTTGATGATGAATTCAACAATGTATAAAATAGAAGTGCCATAAAGACCAGAAACAGAATTATTTAACCAACTCGTTCATAATGACTTTGGTGGTTCCAAGGCTGCTCTGAAAGTTATGCCTCCTAATTTCTTTTGTTGGCTCACAATGTTGGAGGCAGATAGTGGTGTGGCAGTAGAGGTTGAATTTTCCCATCTATATTCCGTTACCTTTTGTTGCCATGTGACACATGGCAGCAGAGGGGCAGTCTGACAAAATGGTTTCTCAGGTGGGGGTTTGTATTAAGATGTGTCATTGATTTCCTCCACAAAAAAAAAAAAAAAAAAAAAAAAAGACCTGCAGCCACTGACATTCATCAATACTTACTGAATGTATGTGAAGATCAAACACATGTATGTGAGCACAGTGAGGCAATGGGTGATGTGTTTGAGCAGTGGTGACAGCAACCGTGGGTCACCTCCCTGGTGCAGATTTTGACAAGTGTGGCATGTAGGTTCTTGTTCATTGCTGGCAAAAATGCATAGCTAATGGAGGTGACTGTTGAAAAATAGTGTTTCGTAGCTGAGAATTTGCTCCATTGAGTAGTCTTGTTGTGCTCTTTGTATCTGTTGTAGTTTCCTTGGAAATAAGCAGGAGGCATTACTTTTGGAGTAACTCTTTGAGTGGGTTTCAGCTTCAGAGGACGCTCCTCTATGGTTAACTTGATTTTTTCATTCATTATCTTGTCAAATGAATTTCATGAAAATTTATTTTTCATGTCTGTAAGAGTTTCAACACTGATACAGGTGGACTTGCCTACACAGGCAGAACAATTCCAATTCATTTTTTTTGTCTGTCCAGTCAGTTTATAAAAATTACAAGTGATACTGTACACACATATGCAACAATATGAGTTCTTGTGTTTGTGCAGTGATGCATTAGCTGTGTGGCCTCTCCATTTCTGTGTCTGAGAAAAAGATCAGGGCCTCATGGACACCTACATTAGATGTCTCAAATTTTGTCTCATAGGAACATAGCTTTCTTAAAATTTAAGGCAGCTAGTGGGTTGTTATATAGCTCTTTAAAACTTTTTTCTATGTTTTTCCATAATGCTTTCCCATAATGTTTTGATTTTAGCTCTCTAACCTGTTTCAGAAACTTTCTCCAAGCTGTATTTGGAATCTTACAGGTTGAGTAAATGTGCAGTAAGGGAGCAATCGGATTCATACCATCTCTTTGCATTGTAAGTTGAATAATAGCATACAGGCACTCTTGGGGATTGCTGTCTTGGTCTTTTATTTTACTGAAATTCTCTTTAAATGCTGAAAAAAATTATATATATACTTTTCTCAGAGGAAAGCTTTGTACTTCCTTCAAAAATGTTTGGAGGAGATGCTCTCACTTTAAAATCATTCAGTTCCAATCGTGAGGCTTATTGAAATTGTGCTTTGATGGAGATCAGAGTTATGAGGGATAATAATGGCATAGAGTAAATAATAAACTGCCAGTTACTTTGAACTGGACTGCATTGTAGTATTTAGAGCATTTGTTTAATTGTTGATAAGTTTGGTGATTCAGGTGCTTAAACACACAGCTGTTGTCAATTTAAGAACCTTGTGTAGTCATGTGTCCAGCTGCTCTTCCTGAGTGTGTGGAGGTTTCATGAGTCACGCTAACTCAAGGAAATGCCATTGATATGGAAAAGGGTCTGAAATGCCACTATGCTTAGGCACTATGATTAGGGACTAAATCCCACCCAAATGCCTGTCATAAGCAAACCATGAATCTTCAGCACGGTTCAGGCACAGATCTTCAAAAATGATTTCACACCACCTGGAAGAATTTTGGTGGATGTTTGTTTAAGTGCCCTAAAAGAAGTGGAAGTTAGGCTTTGCATGGTACTCTTCTGTAATTACTTTTAGTGTCTGCATATTTGTGCATTGTAAACAGAAATGCAGTAGGCATGTGAGGTACTGTAAGGAGAACTTATGGAGTGTGTATCTCCAGTTATGTTTTACAGGCCAGCATTAGAAACCGGTGGTTTCTAGTAGTTGTGTATGTCTAGGCACAGTTGCCTGTTATCCTTGAGAGACACAGGTGACTGCACAGCAAAGTTTATTCTATTCTGGGTAACCCTTGTGTTAATCTGTCTTGTTTGCATAAAGGTATTCACTCATGTTTATATAGATAATATTTGACAAATCTTTCTAGAAAGGATGGATTGTGATAACTTTTACCTCTTTCATAATTTTGTTCTACTTAGATCTCCTTGTACAGTGCCACTAGCTATATCTTCATAAGAACATTTTCTGATACTATTACTTTCTGTTTCTTATTTTTCTTTTTGGGGAAATTGGAGAATTTTGTGATATTTGGGTGCATCTATTTCCTCCCTTTATGTAATGTTAGGTCACTTCATCCTCCCAGATCTATTTCACAAATGTTTCGAAGTGAGATATTAGGGTAGAACAATTTTTGATATTCTGGAGGTGCTAATGTGTGTACCTATAAGCCCTTCTGCTGGGAGAAAGGGAAGGGTGGTGGAAGGCACACAGTGTCACTATTTTACTTCATCCTTATGCTGAAGCATTTATTCCAGTTTTGATATTGGCTGAGATCAATCCCCCGTACCAAGCAGCCTCTGAGCCTGCCTGGACACACACATCTTTATCTTGATGTCTCCCCTTCAAAAATGCAACAGGTTTTTGATCCGTCTTTGTATGGAGTGGAGATCAGCAATGTGCAATACAGGCATCTCAGAAGAATTCCAATGTGATGTCTGAGTCTGTTGCAGAAAATGAGATATCTGAAAGTAAACAGAGTATACTATTATTAGTATAGCTTATGTAGGTACAAAATACAAAACTGGAAAATATTATTATTGTTAACTAGTACTATAATGAACTACTTTGCATTAGCCTGCCATTTTTGATTAATATTTCAGGCTCTATTAAAGCTTTATTATCTGTAACTGCCAACTTTATTGTTAGGTGCTGTATTTGGACTGTTTGCAACAAAAATGCTTGAGTAAGAAGTTTAAATGAATTTAAGATATGAACCTTTAGGAGTGGATCCAGAGGAGGGCCACAAAGGTTATCAGAGGGCTAGAGAACCTTCTCTGTGAAGATAAGCTGAAGGATCTGACCTTGTTCAGCCTGGGAAAGAGAAGACTGCAGGGAGACCTGATTGTGACCTTCCAGTGTTTAAAGGAAGTTTATAAACATAAGGGAAATCAACTTATTGCAAGGGTAGTGACAGGACATGGGGGGAATGGTTTTAAACTAAAGGGATATTTAGATGTTGGGGGAAGACTTTAATGAGTAAGTGGTGAGGTGCTGGAGTAGGTTGTGCAGAGATGTTGTAGATGCCTCATCCCTGGAGGTGTTAATGGCCAGGTTGGATGGGGCCATGGGCATTCTGATCTAGATACTTGACCTAGTGTCTGGCAACCCTGCCTGTGGTAGGAGGGTTGGAATTTGCTGTTCCTTCAGGTCCCTTCCATCCCAAGTCATTCTATGATTCTGTGATAATGCAAGTGTCCTCATTGTTTTACAATAGCTTTTTTTCAGCCATCATTTGTCTTTTTAGCTTCTTTTTCATTAGAATTAATTATTCCACTGTGGTGAGAGTGAAATGCTGTTTTATCCATGTACTGTTTGGTCCGTAACAAACTTCTATTAATTGTTGATATCTGAAGTCTTTTTTTATTACTTTAATAACCAGTAGTAATTTTTTCTAGTTTTCTAAATGAAAAATTTACAAAGACAGCAAGGAATTTGTTCATAATTTAAATTTATAGGCAGCCAAAATCTGGTAAAAAAAAAAAATAAAAAATCTTAACATTCCTTAAATAGTTTAAACATGGTAACTGCTGTAAGCTTTTAGGGGATGTACCAAGCCCAATATTGATAGCTACAGAAGCTGGTACTTCAATGTAGCCTATCTTCCAATTGTTGTTTGTAATTCTGTTAATGCTGTGTTATTCCATCGTTTGTAAGTAAGGAAAAATTTATGTACAACTTGAAAATAAAGGTGCATCATTTGATCAAAGCCCTTCTTAGTCCTACATGGCAGCTGGCTAATTTTGTTAAATCGGCTAGAAATATTAAAATAAATGTTATTTTTTGTTTGTTTTTAAATATGTTGGATTGTGATGTTTGCAACGTTTTAGTGGAGAAGAGAAAGAGATGGTTCTGTTATTTGTTTACAGAAAAAGAAAAGGAAGGCCAGAATTGGGAGGAAAACAATGTGAAAATGTGAAGTAGAAAACTTCTCCAGTAATGTTGGTTACCTTTTGTAATAGCAGTAACAATGTTTTTAGTTTTAGTGAAGGAAAAACCTGCTGAGATCCATGCTGACTGTTAGTTTTCTCTTCAAACAATAAAATGTGAATGGTTTTGTACTTGAATTCTCTTTTAGTAGAATATAATCTGCTTTTATATTTTCCTTTTCCACATAAAAAGTTTCAATGTTTAACTCACATTTCTTTTAAAAAGAGAAGTAAAATAAGCTTTAAAAGATATTGCCTCCCCGCAACAGTTTACAAAGGTGAATATTGCCTTTCTTGCTTTACAAACAGAAATTTAGTGGAAAGATGAGTTTGTTTTAAAAGGAAGTGGAAATTTGAGATAGTGCCTAGGTATTTGTAAACTCCTATTCCTTTTTTTTTTTTAAAAAAAAAAAAAAAAAGTTGGGAGAATGTGTGTGAATAGTTCTTATTTGCTAGCAAAACCTGACATGTTTTGCCATGTGAAGTTACACTTATTTTAGAGTTAAATTTCCCTTGGTTTGCTCAGCCCGGAACAGAGGAGCCGATGGGAGAGCAGATGGTGGCTGCAGCTCCTCACAGAGAGCAGAGGGACAGCACTGAGCTCTGTGACAGCAACATGGCCCAAGGGAACGGCATGGAGCTGTGTCAGAAGAGAGTGAGGGTTAGGGAAAGGTTCTTCACCAAAGGGCAGCAGGCATGGAACAGGCTGCCCAGAACAGTAGGCAAAGCCCAGAACTGCTGTGATTACAGAAGTATTGATTGGGACAACATTCTTAGCCACAGGGTCTGAATTTTGTCTGGTGGTGAGGGGAGCCAGGAGTTGGGTTCAATGATCTTTATTCACTGACCAGTAGCATTATTTAATACAGATGTTTGCCCACAGCTTCATCTTAAATAGGTTTACTTTTTCCAAATCAGAAGGAATTTGTTAACCTTACAGTGGCTGCAAGAAGACAAGCAGTAGCTGATACAATCTGAAAGCATTTGCCTTTATCAGTATGCTCTATGTAAATTAATTAATTAACCTACACTTTATTTTTTTGTGTTAATTTATGTTTTATGTCAGATGGGCACTGTGTTTTTGACCTAGCATTTACAGCTGGCTCTAATATGTTATGGAATGATATTTTAAGTTCATATACCTGTTTTTGCATTTATCCTGTTTTCAAATTGTGGGTTTTGTCCCCTTACAAGGCAGATTGCTGTGCCCTTGTGAAGATATGCATTGCATGCAAACACTGGAGTTAGCCTTTGGATAAGGTACAGAAACCCTGTTATTTGCACTGTCAAGCCAGCCAGCTCAGACCACAGGACCATATGGTGGATGAGGTTGGAGGGTACCTCTGGAGGTCATTTTACACAATTCTTGTTCAGACAGGACCTTGTACCTCAGGTTGCCCAGGACCATTTCCAGGCTGCTTTTGAGTCTCTCCATAGAGCAAATTTTGAAAGCGCTTATATGTGTGTGTAGGGCAGAATTTATTAATACAAGCTCAACTGTAGGGCTTCTGGGCTGGATTTGACTGTTTGGCCAAGTCTCTGCTCGGGGAGAGAAGCCCTTATTTGTCCTCTAGGATTCCAGGTGTTTTACTTAAGAAAGTATTAAGAACTCAATTAGTAAAGGAGGAAGAAGCACTCCTTTAAAGCCACTTTTTAACCAAATAAACCTGATGGAGAAGCTTTAAATCTCCTAAATGTGTGTATGAAATGTGGACTTATTAAAAATTGGATTCAGACTTCCTTAAATTACCATATATACTATTTCAGAAAGGATAACTAAATTAATAAGCAATAATAATATAATTCTAATATTTTTATAATAAAGGACCATAATTCTACAGAAAAAGTTTAAGTAGAAAATACATATCCAAAACATCATCTTCAATAACTAATGGCAATGCTGTTGCTGGAGCAGTATCAGTGATTTATCTTTTTTGTTGGGTAGGGATATATTCCTTCACATTTTGAACACTGGTTCTCTTCTTTGATTGTGCTTATGGTGATGACAGTGTGTTTTCACTAGGAACTATGCTATTATGATGTGACATGTCATATATTCACTGAATATCTCAAAAGTCGCAGAGTTGTTTTTATGTCTGCTTCTATGCTTGAATTTGAACATGTCCTCTCTATCTACTTCAAAGACTTGTTTGTTTTCTTTGTTGTGGTGTTTTTTTAAATGTTATATTCTCACATTTTGTAGCTTTGTTATTACAGCATTTCTCTCAAGGATATCAGCTGTTGTGATAGCTTTTTCCAAAAAGCAACTTCATTTTAGATTGAGAAGCAAAGATGCATGACAAAGCGGTGACATTTCTCTCTGTGATTGGAACTGAGCTGATTTGCTTTTGTGCTGTATTGCAGTGTTGATAGCTAAAATACAAATGAGGTCATTAGATATAAAAAAAAAAAGTTAACGATAATTGGATTAAAGCAGGGAGTTCTGTGCAATGTGTGAATGTTCAAAAATTGTTTTAGTAACTTTTTTTCAAGTTATTAGATTTCTGGATGGCTCATGGTCTTCAGGCATGGTAAGAATGATGCAGGCCATTACATTTGTAATGGTATCATTAATTGTTTCAAGAATAATCTAATCTATCTATTTGCTACCACTAGAAATTGTAGCTGTGCATTGGAATTCATTGAACAATTTAACTGTGGGCGCCTTTCAAAATGAAGCAACTTTGAGAATAGTTTCTGTAAAAGCCTTGGCATGAATACAAGCTCAGTTGGAAAACAGATGTGTTTTGCTGTATAGATATGAGTCTGTTTTGCATGGGAAATAAGAATGTGCAGAAGTAGGCTGCAGTCTTGGAGAGTGCAGTGCTGTGTGTGTGTGCAGCTGTGTGATGAAAACATCCTAAGGCATTCTCTTTTTGTTTTTTTTTGGTTGCTTTTTTCTTCTCCCCTTTTTCTCTTATAGTAGTTCAGTGATGCACATGGTCCTTTTTTTCCTGTCTTAATTTTCTTTGCATACTTTGCTGTTTAGAAATTGTTGAGCAGTTGGCAAAAGGGATGTCCCTGTACCAGTGCTAGAGGCTGTTAATGATCCAAAACCCATCAGTACACACTGGTTCAGGGGAGACCTTCAAGCAGGTGGTAATTGCTTACTGCTGTTTGCAGCCAAGTTCAGTTGCCTAGATTTCAATATAATCCTCTTGTGTTAGCAGTGTTAAAGGAGTAACTGCTGCTGCACTAATAACTTTAGGGAATAGAGAGAACATGCTGAGTAACCACGTTGTGTTTTGTCTACTGTCTGTGACTGCCACCTCCCTGTCTTGAGTCTTGCTTGAAAATGTTCTTGAGTGAGATATTTAATTTCTTTAGTCACAGTGCCTTCCAAGATCTATTTGTTCAAAAGTCTTCCATGTTGCTGATAGGAACTCATGTTTGTAGCATTAACAAAACCATGTTGTTTCTTTCCTTCTCATCTAGGTGGTTGAACTGGGATTTAATTTTTTATCCTATGGATCACTGAATGAGTAACAGATGGCCTTGCCACGTCTTACAGGCGCTCTACGCTCCTTTTCAAATGTCACTAGACATGATGATTATAGTGAAGAATTAGCTGACTTAACGGTAAATATCTTTTTTTTTTTTCCAAATTATAAACTATTAGTGTATGTATTAAGAATTTTGTGGTATTTAGAATAAAGTGAGTGATGGTGAATTTAGGTAGGTTTTTTTTTTTTTTTTTTTTTTTTTTAAAGACATGCATTAAAATAACAGATGCATTGTGGAAGCCTGTAATATGAAATGAAGCTCGAATACAGAGAGTTGTAAATAGAGGTTTTCTGAAGGAAAACAAACATCACTTCTATCTTCAACTATAGACCGGTCAGCATCACCTTGATCTCTGTGAAGAGGATGGAATAGCTTATCCTGGAAACTGTCTTTTGGCACACAAAGGAAAAGAAAATCAGTAGTCAAGCATGAATTCACCAAATGAATCCTTAACCAATTTGATAAGTTTCTTTAATGAAATCACCAGATGAGCGGGGAGCAGTGGATATTGTCTTTCTGAACTTCAGTAAGGCCTTTGATACTATTTCCTGTAAGATCCTTATAAAGAAGCTGCTGAGGAATGGGCTGTGTGAGCAGACAAGATTGCAAACTGGCTGAATGCCCAGGCCTAGAAGGCAGTGGTCAGTGGCACGTAGTCTAATTGAAAGGCAGTAATGAATGGAGTACCCTGGGGGTCAGTGCTGGATCCAGTCCTTAACATTTTCATGAATGATCTGGATGATAGGATATATGGCACTCTCAGTAAATCTGCCGAGAACATGAAACTGGGAGGTTGAGAACATGCTGGGGACCACCTTACTGGAAAGCAGCTCTGCAGAAAAGGATCTGGAGACTAAGGTGAAATGAGTAAGCTGTCTGTTCTTGCTGCTAAGAACACTAGCAGTATTCTTGACTGCATTAAACAAAGTGTCACTACCAGGTCAAGGGAGGTGATGCTTCCTCTCTACTGAGCACTGGTGAAGCACCACCTGGAGTTCTGTGTCCTGTTCTGGCCCATTCAGTACAAGAGAGGCCTGTACATGCTGGCAAGCACAGCTTACAGCCACCAAGAATATAAAGGGACAGGAGGATCAGGAGAGGCTGAGAGAGCTAGGACTGTTCAGCCTGAAGTCTCGGGGTAACTCATCGATATCTATAAATGGCTGAAGGGAGGATGCAAAGAGGATGTAGCCAAGCTTTGTTCAGTGGTGCACGGTCCCCAAACAAGTGGGTGCATACTGGAGCACAGGAAATTCCCTCTAAACTCCAAGAAGTACTTCCGTGCTGTGATGGAGCAGTGGCACGGATTTTCCAGAGAAGCTGGGAAGTCTCCTTGAAGGGCCTCGGAAGCAGCCTGGATGTGGGCATGGGCACTCTGCTCTGGGTGTCCCTGTTCAAGCAGATGTTGAGCAATATGGACCCAGAGGTCCCTTCCAACCTTAACTGTTCCCTGAGATCTCTTTAGAAGTTGCAAAAGTTTAGCTTGGTAAAGAATTTTCCCTTGGAATGGGTAAAGCAGCCTGTAAGTATCTTTCTCATTCCTGACACTCAAGTATGTAAAGAATTGTTAATAGGGAAATGAATTGCTGTTGTTACAAAATACTGATTGAGTGAAACTGGAAGGAGTTTCTTTCATTCAAGTTGTTTCTGTCATTGTTTGTTATTGTTTGTTTTAAAGTAATGACTGTACATAAATTTGAAATAAAAATATTAAAATATTTTGCATTTTCAGAAAAAAAGAGCAAAACAACAAGAACAGTTACTGAAGTCTGATCTTACTTGGAAGAAGATAATAAAGTTTGTTGATGACAATTTAGACAAAAAAGAATACCAAACTGTAAATGGTGATTTGAAAACTATATTACAAGCAGCAAAACAAATAGGTAGGTTTTAATTCTCAAATTATCCTACAACTAATTTCTTATCTTTTTGTTTTAAGCTGATGTCTGCCTGCATACTTTCATACTATTACAATTTCAGTTCTACTTTAACTCCAGTCTTGCTCTGAAGTATCTTTGAAGTTCTGTTTAGTCTGACAACTATGTGCACAACTACATTTTATGTTTTATTTTAAAATGTGATTCTGTTTTTATGCCCTTTCTTGTTTTTTGATAGCACTGTTATGTGATGTTATGGTTTGTAATCTACCATAAGTAAGCAAAAGCAACAGCTGCTTTTGTCATGGCAGTATACTGAAGAAAGAAGAGTCTTGGTGTTAGCTGCTTTAATTCCACACAGTTGGTATCTTGAAAATTGGTTGCAGTGAGTGAATTTTTTGCTTTAGTGAATTATCAGAAGAAAAATTTCAAATGTATCTCAAGTCACTGGCAAACATTTTAAATTCATCTGAAGATGCACATATTCTAAACTTTCTGCTGTCTGATCCTTTCCTCCCATATCGTAAACATGGCAATCTGTTATTTTTACAAACTTGTTTTTAATTTGACTCTTTTTCTAACACAATAGTAGAGCTTGTGCTGGTAGGAGAATTTAACCTCTCCATGCCAAAAGATAAGCGTATGGCTACCTGTCTTCCTGAGAGAGATACTTGTAGGAAGGGCCACCTCTTTCTCAGTATAGATGTCTATTGTTTGGTGTATGTCTTTGAGCTGGCACTGGTGATACATGAGGTTTGGAGGAAAGTAATGCAAGGTGTGGTGTGAGCCCTCTTAGGGTGTAGGAAAAAATTTGATGCGTGTTACTAATTAGGCTTAGTAGATAAGAATTGACTTACTGACAAATGTCCAACTGAAGTATAACCCAAGGGTAGCTCCCAGTTTAGTCCCCTGTTTACTGTTTGTGCAGAATGCTTGTGCTCTGCAATGCCTTGACTTCTCAGTGCCTGTGTTGTGGCTATCATGATGATGCCTTTCATGGAATGAAACTTGTTTGGAGAAGTAGCTACGTTTTTTCTAAAACAATAAAATAAAAATAAAAAAGATTTAAAAAAAAATCATTGAATCTGACATGAGATCAGATTGGCTCATGGGTCACTTCAGTGTGCATTTGTTCCATGCTCTAAATGATATTTTTTTCTTGCTTTTTTATCAGCTGTTTATTCCAACAAATATAGAAAAGGGGCAGCTGTAGTGATAATTGATCAAGGAAATGCTACCTTTTTAACTTCTTTGGAGATTGTTGACACAATTCATGTTCTTTTACTAATTTTTAAGAGATGTTTATTGCTGTGCTGTAATAGAAAATACAAGTTTCATACACAGATGTGATGGTTAAGGAGAATCCTGCAACTGTAGCATTAATATAGCTATTAATTTAGTTGTTTTTCTTTTTGCTTTGTTTTTAAATCCTGTTTTTCACATATGGACTTGAAATGTATTACCAACGCATTCAAGAATTTAGAGATGCTAACGAGATTTCTCTCAGCACTTCATTTAAATAACATACTACTGATGTCATTTTATAAAACGGTACTCCTTCTATCTTCTCGATCAGGATTAGGATATTAGGAAGACGTCAATATCACCAAACTGGGAACAGGTACTGAGGTGGCGTTATGGGGGATACTTGACCCATCCGTCCCACATGTTTCCTCATGAACAAATATAGACAGCCATGCTACCAGGTTTGAAACACATGCTATGGTCAGAAAAATAGGTTGGTTCATTGTTCCACTCTAGCTTGTGGTCATCAGTTTCAAAGTTGTCTGACAATTACCCCTGTAGTGTCCAAACTGCCTTTCCAAACATTATGATTCTCTTTTCTCATCACATGGTTTTTTACTGCCATTCGGCCTTTCAAATAAACAATCTTGTAATTTTTCCCAGTTGGATCCCAGTTTTCCTGGAATCACAGAATGGCTTGGGTTGGAAGAGGCATGATAGATTATTTAGTTTCACACTCTTGCTGCAGCTAGGGTTGCCAAGCAGTAGATCAGGCACTAGATCAGGTTGCCCAGGACTCCATCTAGTCTGACCTTGAACACTTCAAGGGATAGGATATCCACAGTTTCTCTGAGCAACCTCTTCTAGTGCCTCATTGCCCTCTGAGCAAAGAATTTCCTCCTTACCTACCCTCTTTTAATTTAAAACAATTACCTCTTTTCCTATTGTTTTGCTACATAACTACCTGTTTTAACACTATCCTTACAGATTGAGAGATAAGAATAGGACATTTTCCTACAGGAATATTATTTTATTATAAGTTATCACAAAAATGAATAAAAGACTTGAAGTCTATTGTGGAATTATAATTCATGACTATAGGTAAAATATTTTATTTTCGTGAACCTTTAATTCATTTTTTTTATGTGATTCAAACAGCTATCCTGTAGTGGCTTTTATTTCTTAGCCAGTGAAATATATAGTTTCCATATTTGTACTCATTTTAGATGCTGTGCTATTTTTTGTAAGTAATGTAACCTAAAACTCAGTATGCATTTTTGAGGAAGCACTGCTTGTGAGATGCACATTCTATTTAAATGTGAGAATCATCTGGGAGAGGAAAACTAAGGTTTAAATAAGGACCACTCTTGTCCAGCAGTATTAGAGCTGTGAATTAGAGCTGGAGAGACATTTGTCATTGTCATTTTCTTTTATTCTGAATACTTATATCCATAACAAGCAACCTGGGACAAATGGAGGAGAAGATCTGCATGGTTGTTTTAAATATCCATTGGTTACAGTTTAACTGTAAGAGATGCTACAGTAAAATGTAGTTAGGGTTGACAAATATGACTTTCATGTTTGTAATAGAAAACATAAAACCATATGAGATATAGCAGTAGGGCAAAATATGGTAGATAGTGGAAAAGAATAAGTTTTATAAGTAAAATCAGTACCTGATATTCTTAGTTGAAAATGCTATCCATGAAAATATTTTGGCAGATTTGTATTTGCTGTCTTAATGACAGAAACATGTACTAGCTGTGTGATTTTTATTTTTTTAATTTTCATTTTGGTGGAACAAAATTATTTTATGTGAGAATATCATTTTTCTCCAAACTTTAATGGTGGGTTCAGTGTAATAGAGCATATAGAAAAACATAGTGGTAATTTTTTTTTTTTTTTTTTTTTTTTTTTTTTTGTGATGGAAGGAAAGTGCAAAACTAATAAATGCATGATTACTTAGTTAGAATGAGTTAGGACAAAATCATCAGCCTTGTTACTTCTGAACAGAGACATAATGTGACCAGAAGAAAAAAATACAGAGACTGAGGCACAAAATGAATGGACAGTAATATTCCAACCATCATCATTGGAGATGTACAGTCAGAAGAGTGAATTGACTGCATTCTATTTTTGTTTAATTTGAAGGAAATGAGCTCTCATCCTAGGCAATGGATACTGAAATATTAATTTACTTGATAGGGAAAATATTAGTAATCAAAATGATGTCAATGGCTTAAAAGAGAAAACAGAAAAGAGTTGCTATGTTTGCTGGCTACATGTGTTTGGAGGGGTGAGAAATTATTTTCTCAGGAGATGTTTCCACAAAACACGAGGCACTGATAGGAGAGCTAGCACTAAAAACCAAAAGAACTGTTTCTAGAATCTTTCAGTACTAGTGTTATTTTTGTTTAATATGGTGTACTTCTGCTTTAATACTGGAAACTTGTAAAATAATGGTACATATTTGTACATTAGGAATGTGAGTGCAGTTTGTGCAACCCAGTTTTAGGTGTAAGTTTTCAAGCTTTAAAAAAAAAAAAAATCAAAACCTAATTCCTTTATGGTTAAGGATAAACAAGGAGAGTAAACCACCTCATTTCCACTGAGAAGTATTTACACACATCTTGAATGTGTATGTATTTACTTTTATGTAGTTAATCTAGATATCTAATTATTATGTAAATACAACCCAAAATATCTTCATGAGCTTCTCAGCTTTTCACAGTTCACTTTAATGAAATTCAAGAGAAGTAGTGAAGTTGTATGTTAGGTTTCTGGTTACTTAAATACATAGGACCATAACTGGACAGCAGAGTGGAGTCAGGCACAAGACTGTTTTGGGTACTCATAAGAAAATAACTTAATTAGTTATGCAGGAAGTGCAACTTTGTTTTTTTAATTTAATATTGATCTTTTAAAAATAAGTAGTTTACTTCAGCAGCTCTTTTGAATTAGCAGCAGTGGAGGAGTTATTCACTTGAAATGTATTGTTTTCTGTTGGAGTTATGCCAGACAATCCTGAATTGACCAAATAAAGACATCTTGAAGGTAGCAGTTTGTAAACCTTGACAATAAGCTTTTTCAGATGCTTTAAAAGATTATGAAATCTTGTAAGAAATGCTAGTTTTCTGAAAATGGTGGAGCAGTTTGCCTGGCTTCTTAGAACACTTTTTTAAAATATAGGAGAAACTTACGCATATTGTTCTTATATTCAAGGAGAGAGAGAATTAAAAAATAGAAAAGGAGGGGGGGGGGGGGGAAGAAAAGCATGCTGCCTCTCTGTCTATTTTATCCATTGTCTTTTTTCATTCTAAGTGACACTCAGGTTAATAATATAGTGTTTGCTTATATTTTCCTTGTGTGCTTCTGAGAATATTTATGTAAGAGGTAAATTCATTTTTTTCTCTAATTATATTATTTTAGAGTTTTTTGTAGGTAAACCAGTAAGTATACATTCACACATTTATTTGCTTTAACTTCTTTGGATAATTTTTGTAATATACATGCATTCCGTAGTACTGGAAGAAGAATGTAGTAATTTCCAGCTGAGTTCTGTATGTTTAGTCTGGCTTGAATATTCAGATTAGGCAGTGAATAAACATTGTTTCAACATAAAATTCTGTTGCTGTTAAAAAGCCAGTAAATATACTAGTGTGAATATAAGACCCAGGCACGCTTTTTCTCTTGGAAAAACAAGAAAGCAATGGTAATTCCTAATATGAATTTCTAATAAGTAGAAGGGGTAATGAAGACAGATGCTTTACTATTTTATGCATTTTATAATTCAATAGCTTGCAACAATTGCTACTTCTTATTATGGTCGTCATTTCACATCTTTGTTGATGAGACTTGCGAG
The DNA here is from genome assembly GCF_023343835.1 of Lagopus muta. Taxonomy (NCBI): domain Eukaryota; kingdom Metazoa; phylum Chordata; class Aves; order Galliformes; family Phasianidae; genus Lagopus; species Lagopus muta. The sequence continues at coordinate 40,142,399 of NC_064434.1, read as the reverse complement.
AAATTGAGTACAGTTATGTTATAAGCAATGAATGAGAATTAGTTTGAAGTGTATAAAATTACATTTGTTTTTGTTAACAGTTGGAGCTGAAAATGGACAAGAAGCAATTGAAAGCGGAGCTGTTTTTCTCTTTAAGACATTTCACGGGAAAGAATGTGTTGGTCATGATGAAACAAAGGCTATCAAGCAGATGTTTGGGCCGTTTCCATCATCATCTGCTACTGCAGCTTGTAATGCCACATGTCGGATTGCTTCTCACTTCACTGAAGAACAGCTTACAGCCCTCATACAGATGGCTGAGGAGCAAAATGGTGATAACAGAATGTTCTTTGGTAAAAATATAGTGTTTTCATTTGACATGCATGATTTGGATCACTCTGAGGAGCTGCCTGTAAATGGTGAGGCTGATGCTCAAAGAATTATAAGCTTAGATTATAAGAAATTTCTGAATAATCAGCTGGATCATCTAAAGAACTGCTGTGATGAGAAGTCTGATCTCAAGTCTATGGCAAAAGTAGATGATTCTTTTTTATGGTCTGAAGTTGGAAAATATCTGAATGAATCTCAGGGTGGTACCCCTGGAGGACCAACAACGGAAGATCTCTGCTGTACTTTGTATGAGATGCTTGCTTCTCCCAAGAGTGGTGATGAACTTCAAAATGAGGTACAGTAGAGTATTATCTATACCATATCTATTTGAATGTTGCACATATTCCAGATTATTTCATATTAGATTATGCCAATATGCACATTACTGAAGTGTTATCTATGCTTGCTTTGTCTCTAGAAAAATTTAATGGCAGCAATCTCAATCCACCAGACAGATGGTGAAAACAGCATGTGTTTTTTTGAATAGTCACATTTTTTTCCTCATAAAATACAGTCTGGTTTTTTTTGCTGACCTTTCCTGTACTTTCTAAGCAATTGCTCTTTTAAACTACCGTATAAAACTATGAGAACTTGCAAATCTGCACCAAAGAAAACTTTTTTGGGAAGTTTTCAGAGCCTTCTTGTTACTAGAAGTGAAAGGAAGTAGATGATGTGGTGGTGGATTGCATAGGTGGTGTTAATATTTTCTTTGATAAGGAAGTAGGGAGGATTTATCACAAGAAGAGCAGGGAGAACTTGACGGACAGAGCACAGATTCTGGGAGGCTGCAGCTGAAGTATAAGCATAGTGGTTGAAAGGGAAGGATGTTTAAAGACTAGCAAACAGGCTTTGAAGATGTGTACAGAAAAGATGAATGTATGGAAGGAGAACACTATTTTTGAATAGGATTGGGAAAGAATTCCTGCTATCTTCCAACTGCTTCTGTCAAATTTTCTATCTTAGTGATGTTGCAGGAATTATGATTTAATAATAGAAAAGGTGCTCTTTGTTATTGTATATCTAGCTTTTTGAAGCTTATTTAGCAGAGCTTCGCTTCTTTTCTTTGCCTTTCCAGAAAGGAAAAAATAGTCTCACTTGATTGTCTGAAATCTGTACCTTGTGTTGGATTTTTAAGAATATTTAATAATAAAGATATATATTTTCTCCCCATTCTGCTCTCCCATCTCACCTGTACCTTTCTGAAACCTTGTTTTTCCTTGTTGTGAGCACAAACATGGTTAACATGCTGCCTTGCCTTGTAACACCTCATTAATTCATTGCTCACTGCATGGTTTGGGGATGGTACATGTGAGGAGACATCATACTGATTCAAAACTGATCACTTTTTTAAAGGGTAGTTGGCATTTCTATTGTGCTGTCTGTAAAAGCAGGAACTTAAAGTTTCTTACGGACATCAGATTTTTCCTTCACATGGGAATTTATTTTATTACAGCAGTGTTGCTGGTGGCAGCATTATGAGCAGATGGTGCTCTCAAACCTGAAGATAATCCATTTCTAGAGCTAGGTCATAGATCCGTCATATGAGATGGTACGTTTGATCATGCATACTGAAAATCTTATATTAATCAAGGTGTTAAATACATTCTCAAGTCTCTAGGCTCTATAAAGTACATTTTTACTTATAAACGAAGAAGAAAGAACCACTCATGCAAAAATACAATTACTTGTAAATACAAATTCAGATTGGTAACATACAGTTGCATATTTTAAAACAGGTTCCTTGTCTGTTTTTCTGTTTAGAAAGGTTACATATAGCCTGTTTGTTGCTAAAGAGGAACGTACGGGTGGTGAGGATATTGGGGAATTGAATCTCTAGGAAAATTTTATTTGATCTTGAAGTTTAAGAATTAAGAAGCTGAGCATTTTTAGTTTATTTCAAGGAGTGACATACTGTTTTTGTAGTGTATGGACAGATACACCTGTATTTGTTTTATCTATGTAATGAACTCTACAAGGAATTGAAATCAGCTTCTGTCTCTGGCACTGCACAGCTTTCAGTTCTAGTGATTGGGGATGTACAAGTAATACCTTGTTCTTTGTACTCCCTATTAAAGAAGACTCCACGCTTCCTTTGGAGCAGTTTGTTTATTTGGCATCACTGGCAACTGTTAGAGGAAAATTGATTATTGTACTTGAAATAACTTTTGCTTTTCACTGGGGACACAGCCTTGTGAAACTAAATGACAGATACTAGAATGTGCTATTCTCTTTGTGTGTCAGATCCTGGTGATGAGTATGAAATGGTAATGATGTGATAACAAGAACATTATTTAAAAATAGGAAGAGCTCACAAGTAGCTATATAGTTTAGCCCAATAACTGTCGATGATTTTATTTATTTAGTTATTAATCAAAGAAAGTACGCAGGGCATTTCTTATACTCTGTTTCTACTCTTGGGAATGAAAGCTTGAGGCATCTGAGAGCATTTCAGTATTCATGTCCCTAACTCCTCCAGAATAACTGGGAAGAAGTTTGAGTTGTTCAGTACCACTTTGGTTATTATGCTCTCATATTCTCAGAGGCTACATCCCTTTTTCCTGTGAACTCTTGTCATAATTTATCTACAAACTATTTCTGAATGGTAGACTGGAGATGTCTGTCTCTATTTTTACAGAAACTCACAGATATATTATCCGTTTATGATAACAAAACAGAGATTAATATCCTATAAAGATGAAATTACTAGAGAAAAAACCCTTAGTGGAGTCCAAGTCATGTGAAGATCTAGTTTATATTGCAAAAATATAAAAATCTGTCCAGTTTATTTATCTCAAGGTAAGGAAAGAATTTTCACAAATAGGAAACATTAATGTCACTGATTGTATTAGATTAGATATTATTTTCCAGACAAAATTTTAAAAGCTCTATAAGTGACTGGATCAACAGTGGGCTATGATGTGAAAAAGGAGAACAGTAATGCAAAATAAATAAATAAAATGTTCATTTGCCTATAAAGTAAGTCATGGAGTTCACTGTTTGGGCTTCTCTGGTTTGCTTTATGGCTGTGACTATCTTTGGCTCTGTGCATTAAATGGTAATGCCTATGTGTATGGAAAAATATGTATCACAACCTGAACAGGCAACTAACCCATGAGAAAGGACTTATGTTAGCTTATGAATGCAAGTAAACTTCCTCTAGCTTCTGCAACTAGCTAGAATAAACTCGTTTGTGAGAAACTGCTCTGTAGCTGTAAATAAGTATCCTTGCTTTCTGTGAATGACCTTTCTTATCCTGATTCATGATACTTTATTGTCTCCTGCTATTACACATACATAAATGTGTCCATGATACTAAGGGGTGATTGCAGGCATCTTGCCATCAGCTGGGGGAAAAACCCCAGGGTAGACAGTAATACTAGCTTACCACCCCCAGTAATGTTGGTGGGTGTTGAGTTGGTGGGTGGAGAGTGTGCTGGTTGCATCCAGTAATGTGCATTACCTCTCTGTTAAAAAGATGAGTATGTGCCTGCATTTTTTTGGCGGGGAATCAGTAAATCTTACACAGAAGCACTGATACTTTTGCATTATGACATGTCTTTCAACTGTAGCTCCAGGACTTCCAATTAAATATAATCCAACCATATTGCAAAATCTCACAGTGGGGAAACAAACATTTCCTGTTATTTAATTTCTAAGAGTAATTCAGAGTTCATCATTCTGAAAACTGATAGTTGGCTTCTTCCTTGTCATCACCTGGTTCCTCAGGTGTTTATGACACTGCAGTAAGAGACCGAAGATGGTTATGGGGAGTTTGGAGGTGCTGATGCCTTACTCCAAGGGTCAGAAACATTCACCTCAAAACAAAGTAGACCTGAAATCAGAAGTGTACAGGGTAGGGAATATGGATTTGATATGTTCAAAATAAAGTAGTCAAGAGTTGGGCATAATCTCTTCCTATATAGGGAAGAAATATGCTCCTATATAAAGCCATTCATTAGTACAGCCATAATCAGAGCTAGGTGATTGTAACTTTAATATTAAAAATCAGTCTTCTTCATGCTTCTTTCAGAACAGAAGCTAATACATTATTTTACTGTTTTGTTAAAAATAGTGTTGTGTGTTAATTTTTCTTTCTTCCATTGTGGTGTTTCTGCTTCTCTGAATGGTTGATGTAGGAATAGGATTTAGACAGTTTTCCCCATTCTCTGGTACGTAAAGCTCTGTTTCTGAGATTTCTGCTTTTAACTTGTTTTTAGTTGCATTAGTCACTAGTGGCAATATATTGATTTTTATTTTTCTGCTTGAGTTTATCTATGTTGTTTTGCCCTACTCTAATCTCATCATGAGTGTCTGCTAATATGCTTTGTGGATCTAACATGTAAATGCTCTTGGGATCAAAAGCAAGGGGAACTTAACTAATTTGTTCAATCAACCATCTGGTAGAAAGCTTCTCTGTGTCTGCCAGCAGCCTTTCTGATAGAGCAGAGAAGAGTGAAGGAGATTAAAGGCTATATAAAATTTCTCAGGATTTGGAAGGGAACTTTTCTGTCAGTGATACAATACTTAAGAAAAGGATTATGAATCAAAGGATGTGGAAAACTTTGTCCCAGCTTCTTTCTTCCAGAGTGCTCTGCAATCTTGTTGCATAAGTAGTTAAAGCAAACCCTTGTTATCTGGTATCTGGCTTTATTAAGGGCTGTTCCTGTGATAACTTTCCCTGTGCTGCAATTGTTCCTTTTTTTTTAAACCATTAAATTGTTAAAAAATGACTATTAAAGAACTTTATATTTTCAACACAGCCTTTCCTTTCATTTATCCTCCAGGCAGTTCCTTGCCAACTTCTCATTACTGTATTAGTGCTTCATGAACTTAACAAGTACCCATGTGGAACACTGCATTATTTTAAAAGAAGTCCAGATGTGAGACAACTGTTATTTATTTACTTTCTAGATCAATGAAGTGCTAGACCAACTGATGTATCTCTAATAAGCTCATGCTGCATTTATGTAGTTTTCCATTTACATGCATCTCTGGTATTTTTTTTGAAAATCGTTTTTTTTTTTTCCAAATCATATATGTATGTGTGTGTGTCTATATATTTATTTATTTATTCACAGTGTTGTTACTCTTGTATATGTATTTCTGAACTATAACTTCCTTTGTCAGTTTTTTGAAGATTTCTGAAAGATTATCCTGTACTCAGACTACAAGAACAAGGAACTTTCTGGTTTCTAGCTTTGATGTGATCACTTTTATATCCATACTTCATCCTTTTTAACTAGTTTATTCTTTAATGCAAAATCAAATTTTTTTTCTTCAACTAGAGATGACCTGCAATTTTAAATTTCAATTAAAATTAATGAAAGTTTGGAAGTTAAGTCCTTGGAAGGGAGTAAGATTCAAAATTTCCTTTTCAAATGGGAAATTTGAGTTATGGTAAGAGGCAGTTAGTAAAGTCAGCAGGCCTGTGGAGAACAGAATGGTAAGCAGGCCCGGAGATTTTTAAAGCTAAAAATGCTTAAATTGTTCTCTGATGTAGGGATATGAGCCAATAACTAAAAGAAACATAGCAGGAGATGATAGGGTGCTTCCCCTCACCCATCCTTGTAATAATCTTTTAAGCTGTCTTTGCAATCTACTCATACAAATCTAGTACAGCATCATCACTTCCTGGAAACTTGCACTGTTCCTTATGAATAGGAAATTTCCATATAAAGCTATTGTTAGGTGATGATTACTGTGTTAAAAAGAAAAAGGAAATAAGAAGATATTCACAACTACAGTTTCCTCAAATTTGGCAAACTTGGATGTAAATGTGTGTCTTTCCTTTTCCACTCTTGCTTCTCAGCATTAGCGCAGGGGGAAATGTCATTTTATTACTTAAGCTATTCCAATTGCTCAAACTACTCTTGATACTACGTAATGGAATTTTATGTCTTAAAAACTCTGTATTTCAGCCTGCAGTGGTGATTTTTTTTTTTTTTTTTTTTTTTTAATTCAGGTTTTAAGCTGAAGTACAGTGGACAAATCTTTCACTGTAGCTTGGAAATCTGAGGGCACATCATTCACAGTGAACTGTGACTGCTCAGTTTTGTTAATTCTGGTCAGGAAAAAAAAAGCGTAGTAGTCAATGGGTCATGTTTTTTTTTTTTTTTCTCCTAGGAGCCCTTTAGTTACCACCATTTGTGGGTTTTTTTGGTTTTTTTTTTGTGTGTGTGTGTAAAAACCTCTGTTTATGGTGTTTTGTTCATTTTTTTCTTTTTAATATTGGCTACCGAATGAATTTCTGATATGCACATTCATATTGTGTACTTCATTACTCTACAAAGTGATTTGTTGTGATAGTAGATCAAATTTTTTAAAGTCCACTGGATAATCTTTGTTACTGTCTTTGCTGTATTCCTTCGCAGTGTTGCAAGGAAAGGACATTTTGTGGAACTCTCTAAATTTCACCCTCAGCTATCATGACTTTTCAAAAAGTCCTGTAGTTCTTGAATTACTGTTGCTTCCTGTAGCTGGTGTGATCTCATCTTATTTGATCAAAGCTTCCTTCCTTGCCTCCCAAAGTTGAAGTTACAATTGAAAAGTAACTGTATATAACATTATAGTCTGACCATAACAAAGGGTGCTTTTGGAATGACTTACATTAGCTGTTGCCCTTTATTTTGGAGAATACATTTTTTTTTTTTTTTTTTTTTTTTTTTTAATTGCTCTGCTTTGAGCAGTAAGATGAATAAGTAAAAACTGAAAGGTTAGAGTGGAGTCTGGTGTGAATATATTCTGGAATGAGTCCAGCAGAGTGACAGAGAGATGAAACACTGGAGTATCTGGTGCACGAGGAGGGCTCAAAGAGCTGGGGATAGTCAGTCTGGGGATGAGAACAGTGTCATTTGGTGTTGGGTAAAGAAATTGGAGCCAGGCTTTTCTCAAGCTGAGCGGTGCAGTTGATACATTGGAAGGAAGGGGAAACCATCGAGAGGGACCTAGACAGGCTGGAGAAGTGGGCCCATGAAAACCTAATGAGGTTCAGTAAGGCCAAGTGCAGGGTGCTGCATTTGAGCTGGGGTAATCCCAGGTATTTACACAAACTGGGGGAAGATCTCCTTCAGAGCAGCCCTGCGGAGAAATACTTGGAGGTCCTGGTGGATGAAAAGCTGCACATGAGCCAGCAGTGCACACTTGCAGCCCTGAAGGCCAACTGTGTTCTGGGCTGCATTAAGAAAGGGGTGGCCAGAAGGGAGAGGGAGGTGATTGTCCCCCTCTACTCAGCTCTCGTGAGGCCCCATCTGCAGTACTGAGCCCAGGCCTGGGACCTCCACTACAGGAAGGACATGGAGCTCTCAGAGACCTCTAAGATCATCCAGTTCAAGTATATTCCTAATTTTGTATTAAGTCTTTTTGTTACTCCTGATTCAAAATGAAGTGTAAATTCTTTCTTAGCCTAATACATTTTTTTGAAGCTCAGAAACTTCTGGTTTTGTAACAGATTCCTTGTTAGTAGAATTGCTTCTTAAATAAATGGAGCAAACCTTTGGAGTACTTATATTTTAACCTTATGAGTAATTTAATGAATTATAGTGTACAGGAAATAAATAATCCTTGTATTACAAGGATTTGCAATTACATTGTCAAGTGACCTTGATTTCAGATGTGTTAAATTGGCCTCCTAAACTAAGTATTTATAAATAATGGATGTTTGTTATTCAGGGAAATTACTCATTTTGTTTCCTGAAATAAACAGGAATTTGTAATGGTCATTTTTCTCTTATGAGAAAATTAATACAGTATTAATTTATAAGACCAAATTTCTAATATCCTTTAAAAGCCTATCATTATTTATAAGAACATTTCAATTTCTTTTGGTGTGAAAGCTAAGACAGATGTAACATTGTGAAATTGCAATGAAATACAGTTCACCAAGAAAGCATGTTGTAGAGTTTAAAATGCAAACCAGCACTTACATATACTTACTATGTAAGTGATGGAAGTGCATATGTAGCTTCATACAAAATCACATTACTTGAGAATAAGACTAAGCCAGTGTACAGACTTTATTTCCTACTAGTGATTTAGTGTGCTTTTTGTCAGTAGGACACACTGCAGGCACTCTTCTCAGTATTTACTGATTTCTTGTCCACTCTGAAACACTTGCTTTCAAGTGCAGAAAGAATTTTAGCATTAATATTTTATAAGTAAAAGCTATACATTCTTGCTGTTAGTTTAAAAATAAAAAACAGTAAAGAAAAATAAGTAAACAGCTGACCTAAGAAAGATTCAATGGTTACTTCTAAGCCTGAGTTCAGGTAAATAATTCTCAGGTCTGTATTGCTCCCTGAGCAGTATGAATATGTAATTCATGTTAAGAGCTCTGACCTCTTCACAGTTCGCATTATAATAGTGACCGTAAAGAATGCTATCTCATTTCATTTGTTATGGACTTGTGTGACATTTAAGGGCTGGTTTGGAGATCGCACTTCTGGCATGCTATGCAGGCTCCAAGAGAGATGCTTTAGAGAAAAATGCTGAGCAACAAGCTTGCACTCAGTATTTGGCTAATGCTTTTTATAGGCTTGGAGTGCAAGCAGAGTTTGATTTGCACACACTGTGTGGACATTTCCCTGGCTACAAACTTAGCTTCCCCATCAGAAAAATGCAAGTTGTGAATGTATACATGTGATTTTCTTTCCTTGTATTTTTGCCTTCAAAAAGCAATTCTTTAAGCAAACTATGAAGCATCAGCTTTTTGCTGCTTGCTGGAGTGAAACTGTCAGACTTCACAATGCTTGGCTCTTACAAATATCAAACATGAATGTTCTGCCACTGGAAAGCCACTTGTCAGAAGCTTGATGCTCTGAACTACTAGTGATTGCTTTGATGCTCCAAGTTCAAATTAACCAGGAACTACAGTGAGTGGGAAAGTGGCTGACTTGATTGTCCAAAGTGCAGGAAAGAGGAAAAGTGAATATATTTTGAAAACTGAGCAAAGCTTTAAAGTGATGAATGCCGATCATTTGAGGTGTGTGATAGCAAACACAAAGCCTCAAGCATAAAATCCTAGCATCAATAAAATAACTTGGATGTTTGTTCTCCATTTGAAACAATTTTGATTTTATTACTTGTATTAGTATGTACTTAAGTTTTTATTCGTTCTTCCAAAGTGAATTCTAAAATGTTTGTATATGTACAGCTGCTATATTACATTCCAAGTCAGCAAAATAACACCAATACAAAATTTGGATTTCACTAATGTGTGTTTCTGTGTGCCTTGGGAAATCTTACCTTTGTGTTTTTATGAGACTTTCCCACGAAGGAATTTGTTATGTGAGTACAGACTCACCGGTTAACTCTCAACTGATTTTTAACTATTAACATAGTAAAATTCACTGGGTTAAACTATAGTCTTGAACAAATGATGCAGTGGATGTAGTAATAAATGCATAAGACTTTTAACAAAAAATTTCTTTTTGTTTGAAATAGAAAAGTGAGTTAGATTACAGCAATGATTTCTATGTTGTAATAACTTGGACTAAGCTAATTCTAGATAGAGCAGCTGAATACAGCTTTTTATGAGCTACCATATTCACTACTTCAGTTACTTATCTTAGGAGACAATAGATGTTCTGAAACACCTTTCAAACACGTGTGTGTATATGAATTTATAGTACACATAGTACTATCTTGTATTATTTAGCAATGTTTATTGAGGTTCAAAGCTTACTGAGATTAGGTTTGTGGAGACTACTTGTAGAAATGGCAGAAAAACGACTGAGGTTTTTTAACGTAGAAGCCATTATAAAATCTTTTCTTGCTAAGGCTAAATTTAGATTCATTAAAAAAAAAAATCACTGAAATTTGCTGAGTGAATGGATTTGCAGGAAGAATTTCTTTTTTCAGTGGCAGAATTTCCTGACATTGAAAGTAGCCAAATAAAATATCCTGACATGTCAGTTAGATTAACATTTTAAACAACACTGTAGATGCTGAAGATGTAAAGGCATCCATGTTGTATAAGCTGAACATGTGAAGAGATCTAGGTCTGTATGTTTGTATCTCATAGTAAGGAAATTAATTGTAAGCACTACCAGTCACTTTCAGTATTACAACTGTATTTCATTGCTGATCTGAGGTAGAGAATGTGTTAATAATAGGGCACCACCTGTTGGTAAGGAGAACAGTTTTTATCAGATGAATTCAACGTTGTTACATAGAAGGTGCTAAAAAATAATTGGAAATGTGTTTTCAGGAGGTGAGTAGTGTAGAACATAGCATGTGAAATAGAACTGAGGAAATGAAATGTGGAAAAAATAATTGCCAGTCTGGCTTGATGAAAAGGAGCAGCAATATAAACATACTTAGTGTGGGTGTAATGCATCAATGGACTGCGGCTTACAGGAAAAGGCACTCGGATGAAGGGGACGGCAGTAAACTGACAGCACAATACAAACGTTTTGTAAATACTGGTTGTTCTTACTAGTGAGGTGAGATCTCATCAAGAGTTTTAGTTAACTTTCAAATTATGTTGCTCTCATAGCTTTTGCAATAATAGCAATTTTCATTATTAACTAATGTGCATTGTCATCAACTCAGAACTATTAGGGCAATTGTGTGGCCTGTGTGAGATGGTCTTCAAATCCAAGACCGTAAAGTTTCATTATATTCTCAGTTAATATTATGACCCATTTGATATTTGAAAATCGTTTTGTTAATGCACTGGCTTTTTAAATACTGCACAGACAGCTTCCAGATGCTATAAATTTTCTGCTCAATTTGGATATGGGAATTCAGTTGTCTGTGAGGGTTTTAAGCAAACGTTGAGAATCAGGAGTAATTATTTCAATAAATTTTCAATATTCATTTTTATGTAGGGCATAGCTAAGACTCCTACTACTGCTTAGTAATGGAAATTGACCTGTCATGTAGTTTCTTCTATTCATGCTTATTTTTAATTGTTATTAAGCCATTTATCTTTTAATTTCATGTCCTCCCCACCCCCCATGTTGAAGTCTAAAGTGGTGGTTAAAATGTTACCTAAAAGCATTGATAGCTTGCTTATGTTGACTTCCAGAGATGTTCATCTTTTGCTCTTCAAGACTTCTTCAACCAGCCTTAATAGTGATTTTTACTAATCTACCAGTGACTATAAAGTAAGCTATTTATTTAGGAAATCTACTTAGGGTTCTTTTGTGGCTGCTCGCAAATGGCCATGAATCCCCACCTTCTATACAAGTTCAGGGTTTTGTTAGAAAATATGGAGCAAATAATATCTAGTAATTTTTTCAAGTCCCTTTGCATTTGGAACATAGTAAAGAACAGGAATAAATAATAGAATGATTTTTTAATAACTTAGATTACTACTTTCTGTTACTACTGCTGCTGTCATCTCCTCTTTTGTCCTACAAGGCTGTGAGTTTTGCCTGAGTTTTCACTGAGAACAACCTCAATTTCTTTTACTGCTGTGTTGCTTCCATTAACTGAAGTTAATTTGTTAGGTTTGTCATCTTAAAAACCATCACACAGAGGTTTAGTATAGGAATTTCTTTGCAAAGCAGAAAATAATCAAAATGCAAGCTGTCTTTCCTACAAAATATTTATTAATTAAAAATCAATAAAAGCACTAGTTCTGTTGTGAGATCACGTTATACATCACATGTAAGTTTTGGATATTATACCTTGTTGAAGTAACTTAATCTGTATTTTCCTCACTGTACCATGACCCTACAGCAGTATCTTTTAATTTTGTCTGCACATGTACTTCTGCATCTGAGTTATTTTCAGATCAACCTGTCTCACAAAATGTATTTGCTTTTAAGCGTCAAAGTGGCTCTCTCTTTTGTTCAGTAAAAGGGCATTCTTGCCCTAACAAATTAGCGTATCACAAAATTTATTCCCTGTTCATAGAGAGCAGTACCCATTATGAGAAAGTACATGCATATATGGATCACCCCTGTGGTGTTTTATCTTATCATCAAAGCTTCTAACTTGGTTTGACTCTGCCTTTTCAAGCTCCTTTTCTTTAAAATTTTATTAAATTTACTAAGATTTTTGCAAAGCTTAGGTGTCGTTATTCTTGACCATAAAGCTTATCTGTTCACCTCTGATACAGAGAAAATAATCTATTTATTTTTGTTACAGTTTTCTCCTTTTCCAGTTTCAGCCTTCTCTTTGAAATCAGTCTGAAGTATACAGCTGTGTTGATGTCTAAGAACTGCTGAAACCTCAAGGATGACATGAAACTGTCTTTTTGTAAAAACAGGGCCGTGCTGTCTCCCTTCATAAGAAACCAAAACTGAGGAATAGAGTTTTAGTGCTGTTTTTTGAGTACAGAACATACGAAATGATAAAAAAGCCGCAGTGAGAGCCAGGAGATGCTAGGGTTCATCCTGGTAGTAGTAGCTCGTTGATCTCCTTCCTGTCAGTAACTTTCCCTATCAACTCCTTTACTTTTGTAAAGTTTTGTACTGCCAGATCGCTCGTTGTATCTCTGAGGTAGCATGAGGCTTGATCTATTCATTGTAATTTTTGAATCAGCTTAAATATGTCATTAAACATAATGAGATTTACTTCTAAAGTCAGCCACCCTGTAGTTGATAGGATTTTTGCCTTTTCAGTTTCTTTTCGTGCTGAGATGCTCTTTTCAAATACAAGTAGAGACATAAGGGCTCACAAGGTCTGCAAGGCATGGTCAGATGGAGCCTGGAAGATTGAGACTTATTTTGTTAACTAGATACAAGGTTATATATTCTGCCAAATCATTTTATATATGGAAAAACAAACAAACCCAAACTGACAGTTGAGTCTTAAAATTCATGTATCTAGATTTCCTGTGGTTCTTAGTATTCCATGGTTTCAATTTTCCCATGTCCACAGCGGTGTTGCTGGCTGATAGAGTTTGTGCTGGTGCACACTGTGGTCTTTCACAGAATAAAAAGGCAAGAAGAGCGATGCCTTGGATCAATCTCCATTACAGGCTACTTACCATCTCTGAGAATTTCTATTTGTTGAATTTGGAAGTAATCAGGGGCTCAAAACCTGTTTTTCTAGTTTATTTGTGGAAAATCACATAGTGATTTTTGTAGGCTTTTTTTCCATGGAAAGCTAGGCTTAAAATTCATCTTTCCTTAACTGAAGCACTTCTTCACATCTGTAATAGCCCAAAAAGCAGTGTTTCGGGTAAAATCTTGCCTTTTTTAGCTACTTTGCAACACATTGCAAAAAAAGCACTTTGCAAGGCTGATGCTGGAAAGCAGAGCCTAGGGCTCACCAACATCAGCAGGGTTTGTGGTCTTCCACAGCACAGCCCAGAGGAAGATGGCCGGGACTGTCAAGTTTCATTGGACAATATTAAAACTGAGACTTTACTATTCTAATTGAGAGGGATCTAGATTTTGGGATTAGAGTTGCTTTTCACTCTTTGTCATCCACCTCTGTTAAGCAACATGAGATAGATGCTCAGCTTCTTGATCTATCCTTGTACATTGTGACTGTGTATTGAGGGCACAGGTAAAGGATGGCCAAGCATCTGTGTAGCATCTTTACAAATAATCATTCAGTAATTGCAAGTGAGCTTATAGTTGTTAGAAATGGCACCTGCTGCCCACTCTTTGAGAAATATCAAATGCAGTGATTAGCTAATTTTAGGATTTGGGGTTTTTTTTTTTTTTTTTTTTGAAAATTGATAAATAGCTGATCCCAGAATACGTCTGAAGATAGATACTAGCTTAAGGAATCCTATAACAGCAGGCATTTCTACACAGAAATTGGTCTTCAGGGTGTGCTTTTTAAAAGGGAAGTCAGTAGTCTGACATTTATAGTTTTTCAACAGATATTTTAGAATTATGCTGTCGCAAGTTATGCTATTTTTTATGTAAGAATATTTAGGAGATATCTATAACAAGAACAAAAAGGAAATTATATAAATAAGATGACTGTTTTAGGCCAATTTAGGTGTACTGAAATATTGACAATTTGATAGTATCTTTTCTTTTGGAAACAAATAAAAAAAAAAAATTACCATTCTTTTTCCCTGTAGTTCATCTATTTCAGTATTTTAACTTTAGATTTCAGTTTGATTTTAAAAAAAAAAATCTCATACTCCTAATGCCTGGTACCTGTAGTCTGTGAAATTTCCACATTCTGATATTCCTTCTGGATTTTTTCTTTCTTGCATTTCTACAAGTGTGTAGTTGAAGTGAAATTGTATTTTGTTTTTTGGAAATCTGTGAAATACAGAAATAAGAGGGTAATGCTAATGTACTAAAAAGAGACTTATTGCAAAGAACAATTGGTTGTGTATTTATTACCACTTGTAAATTGTATTGCTGGTCTAAAAATGTCTAATGTGTAAGACCACCTTTCTAGCACCTCTTGTTGCTCTGCAAGTTTATTAACAAAAAAAGTAACCAGAAGTTGAATGTTATGCAAGAATTTATTATCAGTGCATTATCTTTGCACATATCTTTCCCAAAGTCAGTGTTATATAAAGAAAATATTTTCTGGGACTTTTTGAATTCCCTCTCACCTCACAGAAGGACAGAAATGAAGCAGATGCCCTTGAGTGGGAGATAATTTCATTTACACACGAAGTTCACAGTTCTCTACCTCACATTTGAGGTCAGTGTAGGGAGATGATTATTCTAAGACCTCTTCTAAATTGTAGCTTGTAAAATTGTGATGTGAATATTACTTTTAATATTACAATAGTTAAAATTTTGTAGCTGTTTTAAGCTAAGTTCAACAGTACGGATGGACTTTTTATGGCTGAGCCTGACCCAGAAATAATTTCCTTTGTATGTATCATTGGGATTCAGCTATTAGGCGCTCTGGTGGATAGACTGCTTTCTGCAGATCTGCTGTCTGCAGAAAAGTCTCGTTGCCTTTTCTACATAACCAGCATGTACTCAGTAAAAATTATTAGCATGGGGACCATGCCTCACCATTAATGCAATGTGACACATCTTGTCTTCTGGTTCCTAGATTGATTACTTATCACACTTTCTTACAGATATTAAGACTGCACATAAAATCAAAATTTAAAAAATCATTCAAACGAATGTAAGTGACCATATATCACATCATCCGTGTATTCATGGTCACTGAGTAGTAGCTGAAGTCATCTGGTACTTTTATTGAAGACATTCAGGGTTGCCTTTTGGGCACATTGTGTTACTGCTTCAAGGGATGTAATAGCTTGGCTGAGATTCAAGAAAGTGCTGACTAACACACAGCCTCTCCAACTGTTGGCTGCTGTCTAGTTTGCCTCAGAATATCTTAATAAAAAGGTAGCTGAGAATATTTGCTAAATTCCTTTGCCTCCACTCAGGATCTAGCATATTGACATTTCATGCCAGAATAATGTATAATAATGTATATAATGTGATGTGGTAGCAAGTACATGAACTACAGAGTTATACCGCTTTGTGCCACTTCCTCTCAGAGCCATACAAAGTTTTCCAAACAAGATTATACAGAGCTCTTTTTCTTACTGTGCTGAGCTGAAAGGCTTACGTTCTGAGTATCTGCAATCTGAGACCTGCACTCAACCTTTTTTAATTTTTTTTTTAATAGCTTGCAATGTTACTTGGTATTTAATCTTATTTTCTGCAGTCATCCTAAATTATTAACAGCATTCAGGTAATGGGTTTAAAATGCCAGAAACATGTCTTTTTTGTCCCCTTGTTGGGATTAGCGATTGAGATAAGCAGAGGAAGTGAATTTATTAGAAATAATTATAAGACTAGGAAAGGGTTGAAAATATCTAAGAGAACTTGCTGTTACTTTAGTAAGTTCTTCATTAAAAGATGCCATTATGCTGTCATCAAAATAGTCCCCAGCTTTACTGTTCTTCTAAGATTTATTATTTCTAGTTGGCATTTGAATGCTACAAATTTTATCCTGTGGGCAACTAGATTGGAGATGACCCTGCTATAACTCCTGGCTTTGACTAATGGAGAGTGTTTCATTTGGAACAAAACATAATAATTAGCTTCTTAAACTGTATAAATTGTAAGGACTGGATCATAGTTCTTTTTATTCTCCAGTCTCATTCTAGAATCAAATGTTGTGTCTAAAATTCTTTTCTTAACAGTAATCTCTCTTGAGAGGCAAGCAGCAGGAATATTCAGCATTTTCAGTTGATGTCTGTAACTAATTTTTTCGTTCTTTCATGATGAGATGTAAGTTCAGTACTATGAATGATTTTAACAGCAAGAATAAAATGAGCCTGTTCTATGGGAGAGTCTTTGTGGCTTTTTTTTAATATAATTCATTGTAAACACTTATCTTTCTTCTGTATTTCTGGGTGTGAATATGTTCTAGGCAGAGCATAAGGAAATAACAGTTAACTGTGACAGAACAATGAACGGATCACAATTCAATAAATTAATGTTTCTCAGCCCTCAAAAAAGCCAATAAACCCCCTAAATGCTTACCCTCTGCAGTTTGAGAGCAGCTCCTAACATTAAAGAGCTAGAAAGCTGAGATGGCAAGCCTCCCTAAGGAAGAAAGAAAAGAAACTGTCAGGGCCCAAACCAGTGTTGAGCCAGACCTCAGTCACAGTAGCCTGTCCATTTGCTGTCTTTCTTTTTGCTACAGAATGTATAATTTTTGAACTAATCAATGTCTATTAATATCTAAGGTGCGGGAGGCAAAAGGTCAAAAGCACAGAAGAAAAAGTGTTCAGCTCATATATAAGCATGTTCACTATGCAAGGACCAAACACAGATTACTGTTATTTTGTGTGTTGAGAAGACCATACACCAGAAACATGGATGAGCGAATGTGGGGAAGCCTGGAGGACAAGAGTTATGATCCTTTATTTAAGTACTACAAATGGAATGAATAGAAAGTTCAAAGTTTTTGTGTGTTTCCTGTAAAAATAGAATGTATCACAAATTAACTGAGTAATGTAACTGCAAAAAGATATAAAAATGTTGTGAATAAATGTATTAATGCAGTGCAGAAAGGAAAGTGTATTGGTAGCAATACACTACACAGTTTCTTTTGAAGCATAAAGCATGAATGTCCAACCATTTGGCTTGCCTGAGCTGCCCTGAATGAAGAGGAAATATCTTGGACACATATAAAATATTATAATATAGTTAATGTATATAAATAACAAAGCTTATTCTTCTAATTTTTGTATTGCAACATGAAAACCAACAAAAACATAATTGGACCTTGTTTTGGTGAAACTAATGCATCAGTATCTGGTTTGATGGCACTGATTGCAATTCTTAGTGAGTTCTCAAGAGTGCTCATAAGAGGTTTTTTTTTAGAAATTTCATTCTTTCTGTGCTTTATCCTTGAGAATAGTTGTTCACAAAAGTGCGTACTGCTAAAAAGCAATGGCATGAATAAGACATGATTGTGAAGTAAAGGAGAACTTTCTCTTTTGCAGATATTGTATTTATGTTGTCTGGAAAGTGAAGTTACAAATAGAGGGAAAAAAAATCTCTTTTTTTTAATCTTGAAACCTATTTTCTAAATCTTTTATGAAAGTGGAAGACAAGGCTGCTTGTTTGTCACTGTTCACAGGACTGTGTTTAGCAAATGTATCAAAATCCATGAACTTTTGTCATATCTTGACACAGCAATGTGTACTGTACCTGTCCCATCTCGTGATTTCAGCCCAGACAGTGCCAATGGCGCACTGATGTTTGGTTGTTGCTGAATGATGGGTGCATGCCTGGGGCTGAGCTGGGCTACACAGTGAGGAAGAGCTGCTGCCGTGATGGCATAGGGCAGGTGGTAGCCACAGGATAGGCTGGGGTGGGCTGCATGCAGCCCATGGGAGATGGATTGAGCATGCCTTCCCATATGGTCATCCATATGCTGGATGTTGTGTTGAGGGACATGGTTTAGTGGGAGCTATTGGGAATAGGTGAACGGTTGGACTGGGTGATCTTTTAGGTCTTTTCCAACCTTAGTGATTCTATGATTCTATGATTCTATATGTATGGGGAAGTTTTCCTTTTCTATAGTGAGTATTAGGAATTTCTGTGCCGCTTACACTAGATATTTGTCGAGAGAATCAGTGCATTCGGAAGGAAGTTCTTCATCACTTCAAGGATTCACAGCTTTCTTAAACTTTGTTTATAGAAAAATCTGTTTTTCTTTGACCATTGCTCATAGCATTTGATTATTTATGGAAATGTTCCATAGAGTTGCAGGGCAGGTATCCTAAATTCTGTCACAAGAAATGAATGCTTTGTGTGTTAGAAAACTGCATTTCCATGAAAGCTTTTTATTTTTATTTTGTAAATGAATACTGCAAAGCAACTATAATAAGCAGTCATTTAGCATTGTGTCTCCATTTGAACATGCTAATTTGGGGATTGTGTTAACATTCACTAAGCACTATTGGTATAGTGAATTTTTCTGTTTTGCAGCTGGTTTAGCCATTCCAGTCTGACAATAAACGTTACGTATACCATAAAAATAAATAAATAAATATATAAAACTAGCGTAGAAAAGTGGGGGTCTAGCAAAAGGGCATTTTGTTTCTTAAACATGTACCTGCTGTGATGGTTCTTTTCTCCTACTAGGTACAAGATAGTTTTAAATCAACAGAGCTCCTAGTTTTCTCTTTTCTGCTCTTTGATTTAGACAGTCAATCTGTCGCTATGAAGTATAAGAGCTTTGCAGTGTAAGATTGATAGTAGTAGTGAGGTTACTTTGCACAAACTTTTACACCTCTTTCCCTCTTGAGTAAGATAAACTGTGTTGGTTTTTTTTAAACTCATGTTTACTCATTAGACTTTGATCAAGATTACTTGTGTAGTGTGACTATTAAAAAAGAAGGCAAATTCTGTGTTTTATCTGAAGATGCCAGACTTTACATTCACTTGATTGAAGTTGGATCCAAGCAGTAGTGTTTGTTTCCTCTCCAGCTCATAAATCAATTTTCATGAGTTACCTTGTGGTTCAGTTGTTGTTTAGATCTTTAATGGTGACTATCGTCATAGAAGTTCACGTTGTTTTTTCCTTAGTTAATTACTGGGAATAAGATTTAAAGACTTCAGCGAGTCAGAAGTTTTTCTGAAATGGCAGAAAGTCTTTTGAATGGACTTTGACTGACGTGTTATTGAAAGTCTAAGCAAATGAGAAGATAGAGAACTGCACTTTGAAACAACAGGATTCTGTGCCAGTTCTTAATACCTTAAATAGCAAGCAGTGATTTACTCCCTATTTACTCCCTATATGAATACACCTGGTGATTAGTAAAATATTGGCCTCGCAGACTAGTCCTCAAGTTCAGTTATTTCTGCTCTTTGCTGTTTCTTTCTTCCATTGTCACCATTTCTACCATCAGTGGTAGATGGTGACAGATGTGTAACTTAATTGCCACGTCCTAGCACTTACCCTTACCTCCTGTTTTAGTTCTTTATGATTGTTTCCTACCTGTGTTCTCTGGCAAGTTCCCAGTGGGTGTGAGAGACAATTTACCAATCAGTTAGAACAGGTCATTGTTGCTGGTCTTCTATATTGTTTCCCTTCTTCTTTCTGTCTTGGACAATGATCTGTTTCACTTATTTGTTTAAAACGTTCTCAAAGCCTCTCTCCTTGCTAGATTACAAAGTAATCTAGTAAAAGGTAGTAAAAGGCTTGCTAGATTACAAAGACTGTCCTCAAACTGCTGTAGCAAATTAATACTGCATTCTGTTCATAAATCACAAAGGCAAAATAAAGTGATTTTTATATAATATTGCAGGGATTGTCATGTATAGTACCATGAGTTTGATTCTGTTTGACCGGTGAGCTGTCTGGAGACTAGGATATGTCTTTTTATCCCTAGTGAACTAGGGGCTCAAAAAGAGAGAACTGAAATGAAATGAGAAATGCTTTCTTATGGTAGCATCTGCCTCTGGCTGGCCCTGAAGTAAAATGTGGCCTTGTATCTTTAGTGCTTCTTTGTGCCATTCTACTATTCTGACCAGTTCAAATAGCTTTGATATGGATGTTTTTTGAGTGTATATGGAAAAATAGGTGTGGAAGGAGGCTTTCTTCTTCTAAAACTATCTCCTGTATGCCAATTTAAAAAATAAATAAAAAAAAAAAGCACACTTTCTGGTGGATCCTTTTCTAGTTTGTTTTAAGTCATAGAGATGCTTTGGAGTCCTCTACAGAAGATCTATAATGAGTATTTTAGGAATAATGTATTGCTTGACTTTTTTTATTGTTATGATTTTTATTTATTTATTGTCAAATTGGTAAGTCTGAATATACCTTGTGTGTGCTTCCTTGAATATTTCAGCTCAGATCTGGATGAATTTCCCTGTCCCGATCATATTCTGTAATTGGCAAAACAGTAGCAAAACTTGTATTTAGTCCTTCTACCATGAAGCTTTTTCAAACTCTTGCTGTGTTTTAAATTAATTTTCCTTCTGCCATACACATTTATACTTACAAAATACTTGCTCTTCAAATTTACCAATACTAGTTTGCTGCTTTCTTTTTTGATGTATAAACAAAGCCCTCTTACATCTTTATCTGAAGCTGACTAAAATGTAGCAGTAAAGTGACAGAGAATAGTTATGTAAAAGACAAGAATTAATGATGATTGTTAGAGAAGGCTGGATAGAAGGAAATCCATTATAGTTTGAGATCCTTGTCAACAAAATTGATGTCTAGCCAGCAGCTTAATGTCCTGTATTTTTGTACTGTTACTTTTATCTGAATGTAGGATTTTCTATTTGGCCAAATTTAATGAATTCTTTTTATAATTTTTTTTCCAGACTGCTTCTTCAGTTATCAATAGGTGGTTACTTTAATAAAAGAAATGCACAAGTTAATAAATGTCATGGTCTATGCAAACACTGACACCACTGTACTGTTTGGCACACCTGGTATTTTTCTATGAAACCCAGTGCATTAGGAGTAACACTTTTTTACCTCTTTACTATTAAATGGCAACTTGTTTTTTGAAGTACAGATTCTAAAATGGGAAGATTCACAGGTCTAAAATGAAGATTCACAGATCTGCTGCTCTTGACACTGTTCAAAATTTTGCAGATATATAAGAAGCAACATAACGCTATTTCCCAGAGGGTGGTAATCGGAGGTGGCCACAGCAAAACTGTCTAAGGACCTAGCAAATTAAATACAGGATAGAAAGCAAGCCCTTTCTTCTTTGCATGATAGGAGCAGAAATATTTGAGTCCTACAGTGCCAAAGTTTTACTCTTTCATAAAATGATACATGAAAATACATTATAAATGTAAGAAAATTGCATAAAGTTTAGTCTTGAGAAGAGTTAAATTTTATACAGGAATCTCAAAAAAAAAAAAAAAGATATTCTTTAATACAGAAAATCAACAGATTAAGTCTTTTCAGCTGAAAACTATTCTTTTTTTGTTACAGAGAACTTAGATGATTGCTAGCAGTGATGGCTTTTGGGTTGAATTAGTTGGAGTTGAAAGTCTTTAAACTCATTGTTAACATCCAGTAACAGGGATGGAAATTCTGCAGCTTTATTTTTAATTTTATGCTAATTTGGACAATGTCTTGTGACTTTCTTTGTAGTTATTTGAACTGCTAGGCCCTGAGGGCTTTGAACTTATAGAGAAGCTCCTACAGAAGAGATCTGTGATTGTGGAAAGATCTTTGGCTTGTCAAAATGATAACAAGTTCCAGGCTTTGCAAGGTAAGCAACAATTAAACTGTTGTTCCAAAAAAAACCTCGTTGGTAATGGTGGGGTGTTTATATCAGAGTAAATGAGTGCATGTTGCATATTGACATTTCAAGTGTATATAGGCATGTATAATTTTTAAATAACTGTACTGACAGTTGCATCTATTCCAGTGCAATACTATGACAACAAGTTGATAGTCAGTTATTCCTCATCTGCTATACTATCCACCTCAGAGATATCATCACATAAACATCTTAGGGAGAAAAAACACAGTAGCAACCACTTCTGGAAAAAAATATAGTTAAACCAAAGGATGGATATATGAAAGGAATAAAGGAGTTCAAGTTTTATACTCTGATTTTGTTTTTATAAGATTAATAGCACACACAGAGTATTAGTTTTAAAATGTTCTACAAATGGCTGCTTAAAAACAAGCGTTCCCATTTTCTGTCCTGACAAAAAGTAAATCTGACTGAATAGATTGTGACTTGGGGTAAATCTTGCAAAGGTGAAGCATCATGAATCTACTGTGTGTTCACAATGCATGAAAAAAAAAGATAGTTAAAGCTGATACTGCTGGACTCTTGTATCCTCACAATAATTTCAAAATGCAAATAAACCATAATTTGTCCATCTTAAATACAATGTTATTTAGGCAAATGTTTGGAAGTTCACCTTCTGCTGTACTGATGATTTGTCTAAACTCATCAGAAAAAAAACAAGTTTTATTTGCTAGTGATTTCAAAGCAGAAACTATGAGTATAACAAGATTTTGTTCTTGGTGGAATTTTTTTGCCTTCTAAAATAATCACAAGAAAAAAATAATATACATCGGAAACTAAACTATTATAGACTTTCTGCAATGTGAAAATTTTTACGAAAGTATTTTTTTATTTAATAAAATTGTTTTGGAAACTATTGTAAATTTATTCTTCAGTATGTCATCCATAGACATTTCTGCTAGAATGTAGAGGAAGAATATTTTCAGTATTGCACTTTCAAGAAGATTTTTCCACTGATGGCCTAGCTTTTCTTTCACTGTAGTAAAGAAGTCAGTAATGTTTGAGTATCTTCTCTGAGGCTGAAGATGCTCTGTCCCAAGTTCAGTTTGTTTATTTTAATAGGGCTCTCTTCTTTTCATTTGATTGAAGTGTAATCCCTAATGGGCACTGAAGTCTCAGCTCCCAGAAACTGGGTGGGGAAGGGAGCCATTTGGATTTGGAAAAACAGTCAACTTTGAGCTCTGTGTGTCTTGAGGCACAAGGCAAGGCAGTGTGCATATACTGATTGTTTATAGCATGACTATTATAAAAATTCCACTGCTATAAAGGTGATTGTTGTGCTTATCAGACAAATAAAGTAGCCCTAGCGTGTTATGTCTGAGTTAAATTTAGGCAGAAAATTGAATCCATTGTTATCCCCTTTAAATACGAGACAGAGAGAGTTAATGCTATTGCTGTGGGCATTCTGACAGTTTGTTAGATTTTTTTTCAACAATATCTAACAAGTTGTAGGCACTTTATTCAGTATGCGTGCTAGAGAAGTACAATTTTCACTGTTACTGTTGGTAAAATATATATATATATGTATCAGTGGCACAAATTCTTTAAAATGTCACTCAAGTGAGTTTATTTGATAAAAAGAAGTATTCAATTTTCAGCTTCAGGGGTAGACTGCAGCTGTACATTCGGAATAACTGAGTACGCTATATTCAGTCAAGCCTCTATAAGCTAATAATCTGTTTGCAGAATTTTGAAGTCAGATGTTTAAAAATACTGATACAGTTAAAAACAAACAAAAAGAATCCATCCATTACATATAGAAGACTTGATTATGTCTTTAAGTTTGAAGTAAATAACAATAAAGGCATTGGAAAAACAGATGTGATTGAGCTTTATAGAGTTCCTTGAATTTTTTGTGTGCTATAACTGTTCAGTTGTGTACTGTAACTGTTTAATCCTACTGCTTTTCTGCATAAAAGGAAGGAGTCCTTGTGGCTGTACAGAATAAGATTTCTTAGTTGTTCAAGGAAATTAAGCTGTTGGTATGCTTTCAATGCAATCATGTTATATAGTAAATACACAGTAAATGCTAGGTAAAGAGGCTGGGTTTTTTTTAAAAAAAAAAAAGAAAAAGAAACCTATGTTTAGTCTACATGCATAATCTTTTTACTTAGCAGTGTATGCACATAAGGTGACAAATAAGTGACTTTCCAGTGTTGATGAAATTATCGTAAATCCCAGAAAGGGAGCCCCTCCTTTTGCTGCTAGTTTGCAGTATTCCCCCTCTTGCTTTGGGACTAAGAATTTTTCTTGTATGGTGACTTAAAGTGTCCTGCCTTCAAGTGATGAGCTGTTACTACTTATGGATTCTTAAGACCAACTTCTGCATAATTAAGTAAGGCTAGGCCTTTTAAAAATACATATATTTAGAAGAAAACTGGGCAACAAAAATGGTGGAATCCAGTACTTAGGAAGATGCACATATGTTTTGATGTTACAGAGCAGTGCAAGAAGTTTATAGGTGAAAATACTAAACCCAATTATGGCTGTCAAGTTACAATTCAGTCTGAACAAGAAAAGCTGTTAATGAAACAGTATCGTCGTGAAGAAAAACGAAATGCCAGAAGAGAAAAACAAGCTGGGGAAGATGGAGAAGTATCTGGGGAAGGACTTACATCCTTTGATCCCAAAGAGCTGAGAATGCAAAGGTAATAAATGCCAAAAGTTGAAAAATGCTTGTGTTGTAATTCCTATTTCAACCCATCATAAATGTTTATTTTCTTTTAGTTTGCTTTGTGGATGTGGTGATTCTGACTTCGTCATGTTTTATTACAAGTGTGGAATTTGTTTAATACGAAAACCTAATTTTCAGGAAAAGACAGCAGTGATCTGCTTAATTAGAATCTTCTTGGTCTTATCTATGTGGGTTGGAGATGCAGATTGGAGGGGCAGGCTATCTTTCTTACTTTCTGTATGCACACTTCTTACTTAAGATTTATGAACTCTGTATTAAATCTATCAAAACTATCCTTTATTTTTCTTCTCCAGATTAATGGGTACTATTTTCCATGTTATCAACTAAAGGTAGCAGGAAGAATAAGGGAGGATAAGAATAAGAAGCAAATAAGGTGTTGCATTTCATATTGAGAAGAATATAGTGGTACTGGTATTTAACTATGAATACTTGTTGCTATATTATGTAAAAAGATGCAAAGCTGCATTAGTTTAGGGAGCCAGCCTTGCAGTGATTGTATTGATTTTTATTTAACAAGTGTGCTATAAGGACATCGTTTAACTAATGCCAGTGAATAACACAGTAAAATTCCATTGTTAATAATTTTATACAATGCTTTTTTTCCTTACTTTTCCCTAACTCTTGCTCTGACTTTAATGTACCATGCCCAGCTTTTGTGATAACTGCCTACAATAAGCAGAATTGCTGCTATTTTATGTTTACAGGGAACTAGCACTTTTGAATGCCCGAAGTATGCCTATCCTAGGTAGACAGAAAGAGGTGGACTTTGAAAGAATTCATTATCCACATGTTTATGATTCCCGAGCTGAAGCTATGAAAACATCAGCATTCATTGGAGGTGCAAAGGTACGTGTTTGATGCATGGCCCTTCTACAGCAATACAACTATCCCCATGAGCAAAGTGCAGCAAGTTTCCCTTTGTTCTCTGGGAGGTTCCCCTATTAATGAGAATCCTATGCATCAAGCTGTGCTTCTTCACGTAGTATTTTCAATACTCACATATTTTGTTTTTATTTTGACCCTAAAAGAAATAAATTCATTCATATTTATAGTACAGATTATTTTTATTTGTAGAGTCACTTAAGTCATTAAAATACTGTTTTTCTCCTTCTAGATTTTGTGAACCATTGAATTGACTTTATGAAATTTCAATTCTTGAAATGTAATAAAGTGGAGTTATCTTTTATTTTTCTTTTTTTTTAATCCTTTTGAAGCCATTTTATGAGAAGTAAAACTGATTATTTTCCATTTAGGAGGTTCTATGCTATCTATAAAATGAATCAAAGAGAATTGCTTTTATTTGGGATTCCTTTTTTAAGACGGAAAGTAATGAAATATTGTTTGAAGTGGCCTAAAAGTAATTAAATTTTCTGTTTTCATATTTTCAATTAATTTTCTTGTAATACTGTTTTAGGTGTTCTTACCAGAATCAGTTCAGAGAGAAAACAACAAAATGTATGAAGAGGTGAAAATCCCCCATAGTGAACCAATGCCTATTGGCATTGAAGAGAAAATTGTTTATGTTAAAGACTTTGATGAGGTGAGTAAAGCAGCCGAGAGACACAAAATTAATTTTTATTTTGCTATTAAAAAAAATTAGGAGAAAACATTACCACTTAATAATGTGGTTTTTAATGTGCAAATGTAGCCATTAAATTTCATCACTGATTTTGAGTATATTTGTTGGTGGATGTTGCTTAGTTCATGACGAATCTGATCACGGAAATTCCTTCACTAAACTGCTACTTTGTGAGCTGCAGTTCTCAGTTCCTTTGTCATTACCTATTCAGTTATCTGTGGTTTAGAGCTGTGACTTGAATCACTAAAATGCTCCTTAAAAAATAAAGTGAGTCTGGGCTTCTTTCTCTTCTTTCTGTTGACTTCTGAAGACTGGCTAGTGACTGCTCTGCACTGTTGTGCAGATTAGTCTTATAGCATGATGCTGGTGCATAATAATGAGTATACTGTGTACTGTACAGGGTGCAAAACCTTCCAGAATACTGCTCTGGAGTAGGAAAAAGGCTGCATTATTAATTTTAAAAAAAAAATTAATAAAAAAAGAAAAACAGCAATAAATGTGGCTTAGTATTCACAGTCTAGAACCAGCAGTATTCTGTCACATGTACTTGCTTGCTTTTCATTGTGTGTATCAAATCAGTTAAAGAATGGAATGTCTGCTCCTGATTTCAGTGTGGACACCAAGAGCAAGCCGTATGTGCATGTGAAGAAATCTGTTTCTTAGTTCTTCAGTGGCATACAGCATGAAAAAATGCTTTTCCCTGTAGGAAAACAGGAAATGAGAATATAAATCTACTTCAGTTACCCAGAGCATTTTATTGAGGTTTTAGTAAGGATTGTCTTACCCTGATTTAACTCTTTGAAAACAGAGGACAGTTTAATTTTAAAATCAGAATCTATTATTTCGTGCTTGGGTGACAGTACCTACTGCCATGTTATGAAGTGACTGACAGCTTAACCAGATAGAAAAGTTGAGCCACAGCAGTTGTAAAATATGACATTTCATATGACAATTTTCAACATGACAGCTTTTTGCAATGAAATGTCTCTCCTTTAAGCACAGGTCCAAATATTACCTATTAACCTATAAAATTTTGCTAAAAGTACCAATATTTTGAGACACAGTAACTTGCCAGAAAAATATAGATCTGATAGAAGATAAAATATCTAAAAGAAATAGTTTACTGATACATACATATGTAGTGTTATGGAATGCATCAATTATGCAGATTTTATAAATCTTTCATGACCTTTTAGGCTTTGTATCATCAAGAGGTATACTTTTCAGTTTTAAAGTGAAATTCTGAAATAGAAACAATCTTTATATCCATGACTCCTACTTACTAGATATCTAACAAGTTGTCAGCAGCAAAGAATTTTGTATGTGTGATACTTAGGCATTTAAACATAGGCATATTTCAGCAGAGTGATGATGCTTCTTAGATTTGACTTATGGCAAGTTTTTTTTTTTTAACTGCTGGTGTGCATTCTTTTTTAGAGGAGGGAATCATAGAATCATTTAGGCTAGAAAAGACCCATAGGCTCATCAAGTCCAACACAAGCCTACAGTCACAGATTATAGCACTCAACACAGTGGTATTATAAAGGAGCCTACTTTTTGGTTTGAAAATTTCAAGTGCTAACTGCACGAATTTAAGGTTAAAAACCTGAACTGCATTTATTGAATCTATTTTCCCAGAGGATTGAAAAGAACTAAATCTGGCTGTGAAGTGTTTATTTATGCAAGAATTTAGTCTCGTAGGAGCTTTACTTTTTAGTCCTTATATTTTCTTTTGCATAGGAGTGATTTTAAATATTATATGTGTATTTCTCTTCAATTGTGGTTTTGGTCACAGGTGTTAAGGTGCAGTCTTTGACTATGTAATATTTACATAGGTAAATGTTCTGTTTAAATTCAATCTTCAAAGTTCTTAAGTATAGATCTGAGATCATGATAAGGAGTTCATTTATATTTTGACCTTTTAAGCAAAAGCTAAACCTCTGGATCATGCAGTAATCTTCATTTAAAATATCTTAAGTATTGATTTAAATTATTTGTATTTCTGTTACTTTGGTTGACATAAACATTGGCTGAGAACATAAATATATACCTTAAATAACAATTTTAACAAATCATGTTAACAAAAGTGTAGATTCATTTTTTTGGCACAAATGTGGGGCAAAATGGCAAAACAGAATCAACACTGAAGAGGGAAAAAGTATCTCAAACTAAAGCGAGCCTCAGTTGGAAGCTCTTATTTGTACCTTGGCAGTGTAATCAGGACACACTTTGAGCTCCACTCCAGAATAAATAATGTATTTTCATTAAAATATTATATTTAGGTTCAGTAAAGCATTATCTGAATCATTATGGATAGATTGGCTATGATAGGGATAGTAAGGTAAAGCTCATGATTTAAACTGGCAAAATCCAAATTCTTTCTGATGCTTAATCTCATAATGTAGTGATTGCAAATGTGAAATGAGATGGCCAACCTTTCACGATTTATTGTCTATAAAAGCACAATGTACCATCTGTCATAAACTGCTGACATTAGCAGCAGTTTTAATACCCCTACCACTCTGTGCTTCAGTTTGTACTGCCCTTCCTCCTGCCATAGTCTAATTCCATAGGTGTCATCTCATTTTCTTTCTTTCCTATGCCTGTTGAGTGGAAGATGCTGTGCTGCTGCTCAGGAGCATCTATGTTGTCAGTGGAAGTGAGGTGCCTGCATCCCACAGGAGGAGTTGCACAGAGAAGGAAAGCGTACTTGCTTTATTCCAAGGCAGCAAATCCCATCTCCAACTCAATTTGCAGATAATTATTATTATTGGCATTTACTGGTATTTGGAGAGCTGTGTTTTCACCACAGTACAAGCACAAGTGGCTTGTAACTAGCTAGTTGGTCACATGTTTGGTCTGAAGAATTACTGTATTGCTGCTTACAAAAGGGGCATGTTAGCTAGGTTGTTTCAGTAACAAGAATGTGAAAAAACAGAGCAAGTGCAAGCTTAAATGTATGAGCCTTTGGCTGCTTGACATGCAGCTTGACTATTACTGAAATATAGTTTTGTACTTACAATAAAGTTGGTTTTGCACCAGACTTTTTGCCAAATAAATGTACTTCTGAAGTCATAAACTCAGGTCAGGGAAAGTTCTTCTTCAAGACTGTGAAAACAGATTTTACCTAACAAATTGCTTTTGGTGAAAAATGACTTCAGGTTTTTACCTAAAGTGGGTTTCAGGATTTATTTCTTTGTTTCATGCCATAGCCATTTCCTTCTACTAACATGTAAGATTTTTTTCCCCTCTCCGTTATATGAAGGAATTATTACAAAATCAATATTCCCTTTTTCTCCTATAATGTTTTCTTGCTTTTTGAATTGTACAAACAGAGCCACTGAATCAAAGTGTAGATGCTGTTGCATAAATTACATTTTTCACATCCTGAGTATTTGAACATTTATTCTACAGTTGATCTCAGGGTATATTTCATTTGCATATTATCCAAATAGCAATTGACTGTTGGAATGATTAGTTTAAAAAATATTTCTAATATTATTGAAATTTTGTCATTTATCCAATGAAAGCATAATAGGAAATTGCTCCAAAGAAAGCCTTCAAGTTCTACAAATATTATTCCCAACTTAAAAATAAAAAAAATAAAAATCTTTATGCAATGTTTAAAAGAGCTGTTAATAAAACTATTTGATAGAGGAAATTCTCAGCTACAAAACACTATTTTTGAACAGTCACTACTGCTAGCTATGCTTGTAGAAATCTGAACCAATGGTGGTGACTGAAACACACCACCCATCACCTCACTGTGCACAAATAGACTCTCTGGTCTCCATTAAATGTTCATCAAGCATCGATTAATGTTAATGATTGCAGCTTTTTTTTGCGTGAAGGAATTCAGTTCCACACCTTTGTTTCATATGCACTTCCATATCAGATGCCATTTTTTCAGACTGCCCCCTGCTGCCATCTGTCATATAGCAACAAAATGTAATAGAATATTGGCAAGCCTCTACTGCCATACCACCAACACCATCTCTGATGTCATGGGTCAACATAGTAAAATAGGAGGTATTACTTTTGGAATTGGGGTGTCTTCACGTTCATGAGTGTGTTAAATGTGCAGTGACAATCATGAGTGCGTGTTCTAAAGGGATTAAATGTGCAATAACAAACCAATAGTTTGTGATCTATATTGCATAAAATTATTATCTTTTGCTTAGGAAAATCCTGTTTCTTATTATAAATAAATAATTACTTCATCATCAAAGACATCTGTTGCTGTGGCACCTGTAAAATGGAATTCTGGTATCAGTACTTGCTCGTAATCCAAAGTTGGAGAAACTATCACTAAAATGAAGCATTACAGAAGAAGTAGATATATAATCAGTGAATAAATTTGTAATTAAAACATATTTAATGGATGGATGATTTTGTCTCATAAACTGATTTCACTATATAATGGTTCTTTCAATATTTATATCTCCTGAAATTAAAGGTTTGTTGTTTTTTTTTTTTTTTAATAGAACATTGTTTTATAATTAGCAAGTTATTTAAAAAAAAAAACTGAAGTTGTGGTAAGGATTGTGACATACTCTTAACATTTGAGAACTGTGATTTTGGACTTGTCATAAAGATACCTTTAACACTGCAGTTGAGAGGACCTGTCAACACAGGGTGAGAAACTGAAACTATTCTGAAGCATCACTGTGTGTGACATGACTGGCATCTTGCTCATAATCTGTGATGCTGCTTTCATTCCCAGTCCAAAATTATCCTAGGCACTTTGAAAAAAAAAAAAAAAAAAAAAAGAAGAAAGGCAGTAATACTTTATATGTATTGTATGTACATATGCAACACGTATACAGCACATGGTGTGTTTATGTTTCCTCTCTACAACTACCTGAAGCGAGCTGTGGTGAAATGGTAGTCAGCCTCTTCTCCCATGTAACTAGCAATAGGACTAGAGGGAATGGCCTCAAGTTGGGCCAGGGGAGATTTAAGTTGGATGTTAGGAAATAAGAATTCTCCAAGAGAGAGTGGTCATGCACTGAAATGGGCTGCCCAGAGAAGTCGTTGAGTCATCATCCCAGGAGGTGTTCAAGAAACGTTTAATGTTGTACCGAGGGAGGTTTAGTGGGAAATATTGGTAAAAGATGGACGGTTGAACTGGATGCTCCAGGAGGTCTTTTATCTAAACTCAGTGATTCTATGATTCTATACGCGTATCTCCTATTAATTATTAGTTGATTTTTGAAGATGTGTCGACGGTTTATGGGCTGGTTCAGCCCAGTTCCGTGACTAGTGGGGCATTCACGGATCCACACCTCCAGAAAAGGGAAACAGGAAACCCCAAAATAATTAAAAACAGTGGCAACAATCTGAGGAGAAACAAACTAATTTACTAAATATATTATTGGAATGCAAGAACAACACACTAATATAATATAATTAGAATTGAAGCTAATAAATAAAATATAATGAGAAAGAGTGTCTGAAAGGTGGATAGGCCTCACCATAACGCTGAGGTGAGCAGTGGGGAGGAGAGCAGCAGGGAGACGAAAGAAGAGCAGACAAAGAAAGCATCAGGTGACCCTGCCAGGAGTCCTCTCTGACCACAAAGCCCCCTGGGGTATGTAGTTCTTCCTCTCTTCTGGACAGGTGCCTGGAACTTGAGCATTAACACTTTAACTCCCAGGGCATTACATGATGTTATGATGTGGAATACTGATAACCAGAAATCATAAAATCATGACAAGATGCTTAACAAAGCCATCACCACAGTCTTATGTATCCTCCCCTCCTTCCCCTCTGTCTCCTTCAGCTACCCAGAGTTTTAGTTAAAAAAAAATAAATAAATAAAGGAAAGAAATGATTTGGCTATCTACACATCTCCCTTTTTTGTATTAAAAAAATAAAAAATAATAAAATTAAAAAAAATAAAAAAAAAACAACGGATTTGCAGGCCAT
The DNA here is from genome assembly GCF_023343835.1 of Lagopus muta. NCBI lineage: Eukaryota > Metazoa > Chordata > Aves > Galliformes > Phasianidae > Lagopus > Lagopus muta. Next base: position 40,110,176 of record NC_064434.1, on the reverse strand, counting down.
ATATAGATGCATGTGGGATGCAAAAGAGAGGGGAATATGGTGAATTATTATGGGGATGGACATAAACCGAAGTGTCATCTTGTCATATGTTATGAAGAACAGAAAACATCTTTCACTGATAGCCAACCATACGTACTAAAACAATCTGTCAATGTACCGTTATGGAAGTAATATGCAAGTTCATCTCTTTTGGTACAGGAAGGAATGTGTCTTGTTGCTCGTGATTTTCAGAGCTAGAAATTATGTAAGTGATCAGATGTAAGTAAACCTGTATTTGCTAAAATTATGTACTCTTTAGTGTGTTCACATGGTGTGATTTTTGGTATAATTATGTTGATTGAATCACGTTATAATTTTCATTTAAAAGCACACTATTGTTTTTAGAAATTAGAAGATATTCAACAGAGAAGTATAATTAACTCAAGCTTTTATTTTCATGGCATGAGAATGGGGAAGTAATAGAAAGATGCTTTAAATTTTAGGGTACTGGTATTACTGGAGAAATTCACAGGTATCCATTTGTATCTGCATTTTCAGTTGGTACAGCATCTTCTTGATTAAATAAAAAATAACTCGCAATTAACCTTTTTCTTATTCCGAAATAATGTTCCCTGTCTACCTGTCATAGATCTCTCTTTTCATAGGCTTGACAGCAGGTATGTTTGCTTTGGTTTGATTCTTCTAGAATCAGACTGCTTATAGGTGTCTTTGGTAATATGGGCTTCTTCAGATCATCTACACAGATTTTTAAGATAAATTCCCACAGAGGTGAACCAATACCTTTTGTTTGGTTGTTTTTTTTGGCCCGTGGGATTTTCTTTGCTTTTCAGGTATGACCTATTTTGTAGCGCCTTAAAATTGTCTCTGCTTACGTTATGATCTGATCATTTGTTCTTTGAGTTGCATTGTTATGTGAGGTTTAATTGAAGATTTTTCCTAATCTTCTATTCTTTTTAAGGTCATGAAAGTTTTCATTGTTTTCCTCTGAAAATCAGTTTCTACCTGTTAGTATTTTATATAGTACATTATAGCAATATGTGTTTTTGGTGTCAGCTTATCTGTTTACGTGCTCACATAAGAGTTTTGGTTATTGTGTTACCTGAACAAGCTGCACTTAAAGTACTAGAGATGCTAAGGATGGCAAAGATGTTATGAAAATTTAATAAATGCGCTCTTTTTGCATGTGTGAACGTTTTCTTATTTGCAGTGGTTTGATATTAGTGAAAATATTAAAAAAAAATAAACACTGATAAACGTATGTATGGCAAGACGACAGTCCTTTAGAATTTGAAGTGTTTTCAAATGTTCTTTCATTAGTGATGTTGTATTTGAAAGTGCAACAGATTCTCATTTTATATATACTCTGCTTGATTTAAGTATTAGTAATGTGCAACTTTATTGAAAGCAGTTGTGTAAAATCTGGGTTATCATTTCTCAGGCAGTATAGTTTTAATAACAAGAATAATTCATTGGCTATATGGGGTAAAGCCTAATATATTGAGCATTGTTTATATTAGTGAATACAGAGAATTTCATTTATTTCAGTTTTTTAAACTCATCTGTGTATGAATTATGCAAAATGTGTTGAAAAATCTTGTTTTTATTATGCAACTCTTTCTTGATTGTTGTGTATTCTGTAGTTATTTGGGTTTTGGGTTGCTTCTGTCTCCTTTATGGAAATAACAAGTGCAGATAAAAAACACATGTCTTAATATTAACGTGAGGTAAAATTGACTTGAAGAGACCATTAAGCCTGTTTCATTTTCTACACAGCTGCTGAGTGTGTGTATGTTGTGTAGTGCTGCCTCTGAAATTGTTGAAAATCTGATGGGAACACTTACAAAGGCAAACCAGTAAAGGGCTCCAGCTGCTGAGAAACACCTGCTGAGCCACAGTGGGAATTAGGTACATCTGTCTGTAGCTAAAAGTAATCAAACAAAGTGCCTAGTTACACCTGTCAGTCTGTCAGTACTTTAGTTTGTGTAAAGATTCAACCAGTGAAGGTCCAATGATTTAGAATACCTTTAAAAATAAAAGTGCAGAAAAGTTCAACAGAAGTATGTTGAAGATCCTCATTGGATCCTCATTGAACTGCTGTTGTGTGTTTCCTGATTCATTACAGCATAATTGATTTGCTGAGGATGATATATACAATTTCTTTTTTAAAATCAGATGTCATTAAACATATTTCCTAAATATTTTTATAGCAGTTCCCAATGCGTGGTAACTTTACCTCAAAAATTTAGTTTTCCTCATCTACCTGTTGTTTTCCTACCGTAGATCAAGCAGAATGACTTCTGGGAATGCTGCTGGTTTCTTTGGGAGAATGAAATAGCTGTATTCTGATAGAAAAAAAATAGTGATTGTGCTCACAGTCTCCTCTAGCACAATGTAGGAAAAAATCATTGAACTTATATATTGTAAAACAGGTACTCCCTTCTTGGTTAGCAATAGTTTGAAATTAACTGAAGTGGAGAACAAAGTTGAGCTGCAGAAAAATTATGACACCAATATTTATTCCTCCAGGAATATTCTTCTCTCATTTTTACTCAATGGTTTAAAGTAATTACTAGTTTTGACTGTAATTACCCTTTAGAGTAGTCTTATAGTTTTTGTTAGATGTTTTTAGGAAGAAATAATTTAGCTTGCTCTTAATGTATAACATAAGTAATAATATAACATATAAGGAAATAATTTGGAAATATTATCCTGAAATATGAAATGTCAGAACTGACATCTTGAGGTGCATAAAATAGGATTGAATTAAGTAGGCTTTATTATTTAAAAGGGGAAAAAAACCCTAAAAAGTATTTGTACTTTAGACATATGTAAAAATATGAAATTCTGTCACCCTGCTCTCCTAAAGACTGTATTTTTTAATTTGCTTTCAATGGAAGGCAAAATTTAGTTTACCAATTGTGATATTGGGCAGATTGTCAATTCAGTGATTTGTGTTTTAAATTTTATATGGTAAAACCAATTGCTAATAAAAATTCCTGAGGCATTTCAAACAGGCATGTTCTACCACAGTGTAACAGCATGTAGCACAGAGAAATCCAATTTTCTGGTTGGTAGTGGGTTTATTTTCCCTTCTTGTATTTAATCACTGTAGTATTTGAAATTCAGTTGTACCTACCTGCTGACATTGCAGTTATTGTGTTTACTGACTTCACTAAATTAGAATAATAAGTGAAATATTTAAACTGAGAAAACAACTTGCTGTTTTTCATTCTTGAGAGAGGTACATTTTTGCTGTGTTAACTAAAGATAAACACTTTTTTGGTATAAAGTACAGGAAGTGATCTGCAAATGTTTTAATGGAAGCGACTCAAAGTGGTTTTAGTCATTTTGATGACTAAGACTGGATGGTAAATGAAGTGCTTCTTCTGTGTACTGTTAAGATATAGCCATTTCTCAATGAAAATTCAAGTACAAGTGTGGAAGAGGAATGCAGTAACCTACTTTACTTCGATAGCATACCTAAAGGCGCAGTTTAGTTCCTAGGAGTAATCAGTCATCAATGTGAAGAATAGCGTTTGAAATTCTGTTTAAAATTGCACTCAAGACCAAATTTAATTTTTACTTGTATGAAATGTTAACTTCAAAGCGAGAACTTTCAAAGATGAGGGAAGAGCATATGCTAATTCTGATTGTCTTATAAATATTATAGCATAACTCTTAGTTTCATTTGCCTGATTTCAATATTTGTTTTTAATCAATACAAATTTTAGTGCTAACCTGGAGAGATTCTTATCTCTGATAAGAATAGTCCCAAATCCTGGATGGTTAAGCATGAGACTACTTCCCTGCCATGCTTATTCCTTAGGTGGACATATTTTTGCTTACTTGTTATCAAACGTATCTTTAAGCCAAGCAGGAACACATAAGTCTTTCTCAAGTTTTGTATCAGTAATTTGCTTACATCAGGAAAGATTGTTTTGCATACTGATAGCTACTGTAACAGGAAAATAAATTTAACAAAAAGTGTAGAACAGTTATATCCTACAGCATGTATGCTTTCAAGGTATGTGTGATAGTTTTGTTAAATCTGTAGTGCTGCTTGCAGTGCAAGAAATATTTTATTTCATCAGCTTTTCAGTTTTTACAACTTTGTGGTTTTCAGTGTCCTAATTTCCCATGATCCTAAATTCAGAGACTTGCTGAATGGAAATAATCAGACGCAGCCCTTTAGAACATTTTGTGTCTTAATTTTGACCTGTATCATTCATAGTATCCAGGGGGCATGGCCTGCTTCAAAGTAGATCCCTTTCATCTGATTTGTCTCTGCTTTATGATCACCATTTTCCAGGTTTGTGCCAAAAGCAAATGACAGTTTTCTATCAGTACTATCCATTTCTACTAGATTTTCCAGGCTAAGCTAGTTGCAGTAGCCATGCCTGTTTTTGAGACGTGTTTTTGTCCTCATTAACATTTATTTATGCTACTGGTGTTAGCCAATTTACTGCTTAGAAATCACAGAATGGTTTGGATTGGAAGGGACCTTTAAAATCATCTAGTTCCAACTGCCCTGCTACAGGCAGGGACACCTCCCTCTAGACCATGTTGCTCAAAGCCCCATCCAGCCTGACCTTGAATGTTTTCAGGAAGGAGCATTCACAACCTCACTAGGCAACATGTTCCAGTGTCTCACCACCCTCACAGTAAAGAACTTCTTCCTGATATGTAGTCTAAATCTATTTTCTTTCAGTTTAAAACAGTTTCCCCTTGATCAGACACTGCATACCCTACTGTTACAGGACGAGACTGTATGTTTAATTTCTCCCTAATGAAGAGGAAGATTTCTTACGTTTCCCCCCTAGATATTAACAGAAGTTGAACCTGTATATTCCTACAAGCAGCAGTTTAAGAAAACACCTTGACGTACTTTATTTAAAGGTATTAAGAAATCACAATTAAGGAATTAATTATGGTATTGTGAAAAGATCTTTTCTGAAGGTACTTACTCCTGAGTTTAGACAGTTATACTTCTGCTTCAGTTAGAAAGCTGCTTCTTTAAATAATACACGTTTTGTGCAACGTAGTTTCTTGGTAATTTAGCATAATCACTGGTTGTGTTTTGAGTTTCCCTCTGTGTATCATTTATTATAAACACTGCAAAGTATTTATAAATAGTTTTTAAAACCAATTAGGTGGAATAGGAGGGGAAGAATACAACCCTTTTCAAAGCCCTGCAAAGAAATCTCAAAATGAAGTAACAGGCAAGTTACAAACCTAAAATGACTAAAGAGGCCATAAAAATATTCAACTGAACCAAGATCTCCAGGAAGTCCATTAGCACTTTATAATGATCTACTTCATGAAGATGAAAGGAATTTTGAAGATGATACACAACTAAACATTGTGTATACAAAACCTGATGCAAAGCAAATAAGTTTATAAGTCTTATAAACAAAATAAACTGTAAAAGAATACATATAGAAAAGACTATATTGTAATGCTGAAATTCATCTACTTATAGAACTAACTTAATGAAAAGTTGAGGAAATACTGGTGTTGCATATGTATTTTTTTTCTTCGCCAAAACCACTTTGTAGTGTAGTTATTTTAATAAATTTCAGATATGCTCAGATATCCCAATCCTACAAATACAACCACGAAGCTTGATTTGAATGGAACTTATTTTTTCACTGGTGTGCAAGTTTTCAACTTGATTGCTTTGCAAAAACAAAGGTACTGCTAAACTGAGAAGAATGTTAATTAAAAAGAAAATGTAGTTGCCTAGCATCCTCATCAACTTTTAAATATTAATGAAGAACATTCATTGACATGAAGTCCTCTGAAGTAAAGCTGTAATTGGGAGGCTATAAAATTCATAATTCTTCTCGATTTAAGAGCAAAACTCTGTCATGTATTTTGAAAATGGTGTATTAAATTTGGAATTTGCATCTCAGTCTCCCACAAATCTACTATTAAGAAGTTGCAACAAAATGATAAACTTAATTTATTTTTGTTGTACAATTAAATAAAATAGTTAATTTGAATAGCCAATGAAGATCTCATTGCTAAGCTTGCATTACTTGAGGTAACAAGAAATTGAGTCTTGTTCAGGTAATTTGCTTCTTTCTATAAATTATATTTGAAAGAATACTACTTAACGTAGGAAATGTCTGTGCGTTAGCTGAAGAGGCTGTAATAATAGAAGGAGATCTTCATAAGCTGGCTGCAGGACTATGATTACAGTGACTTTGTTCTTTTCAGTTTCTTACAATTAAAATAATAGTTAGCAAAAGTATTAGTAGCATCTTTTTGGGATTACTAATAGAAGCAGTGAAGGTAACAAAGTCTGTCGAAGAATGGAAATCATAATGAGTATCCTGAGCTGGAAGAGACCCACAAGGATCATCAAGTCCAACTGCTGGCACTACCCTACTAACCTCCTGGTGAAGAACCTTTTGCTAATCTTCGCTCTGGCCATCTACTCATGCAACTCCATGCTGTTCCCTCAGGTCCTGTGGCTGTCACAAGAGAGCAGAGCTCAGTGCTGCCCCCCTGCCTCCCTCCCCTGTGAGGAAGCCACGGGCTACAGTGAGCTGTGTGCAAGGTTTAGTACTTGGGCCAGAGGAATCCCAAACATATTTATAGATTGGAAGGAGCAATCTTTGAGAGTAGCCCTGCAGAAGAGGACCTAGGGGTCTTGGTGGATGAAAAACTTAACTGGTCTGGGCAATCTGGTCTGGTGTTAAATGTGGAGGTTGGCAGCCCTGCCGGAGGCAGAGGGGGGCTGGAGCTTCATGATGTTTGAGGTCCATGAGCCATTCTATGATGATGAAAAGTAACTGAAAAGGTGCAGGGTTTATTAGCAAATTAGTATCTTGAGGATCCTTTTTCTTTTCCTGTTGTAAAAGTAATATGTTCTTGAAATGCAGGATTGTACCTGTCTACAGCAGTTCTTTCTTGGCATTTTTTTTTTTTTTTCCTTCAGACTAGGAAAGCAAATACTACTTTTTTTTTTTTTTATAATGGAATTTGCCTTTTGTGAGATTTAAACATATAACAGACTGTCAGAACTATAATCACCTACTAAGTAAAGTTTAATTTTTTTTTAAACATCCCAAGTTTATTTGGGACTGCGCATACAAATTTTTATGTTCTTTCTGGAGATCTAAACAGTTAAAAAATGTAAGATGTGTATTTCCTCAGAATCAAAGAGAAGTTATTACTGAATTTTCTGTGTGGATGTGTAATTTCACTTAATTTAACAAAATTAATCATAAATAATTTTAAGGACCATCTGTTTCTTCAGCAGGTTCTTATGTATTGCAGGGTATTCTTTCATTCAAGTGATCGTAGTTTACTACCTTAGATTTAAAGATATATATTCTACTGCTCTGACTTTTGCTGTTTTACTGATGCATGATTATTAATAATTATTTTACTGTATATTAGTTTTGGTCCCAGAGTTTTATGAAGAACAAGTGAAATACTTGAATAGCACATAGCTAAAGAGTTTGATTAATTTTAAGAGATGTTTTGTTTTCCTTACAGATACAAAATTTGATAAATAGAGGTATTAACATCAGAATAAAAAATATGGAATAATACTAAATATATCTAGGCAGTTATCCCAAATTTTGTTACCATGCATTGTTTCTTATGATTTCTACACACTTACGTGAAAAATTGAAGATGCGTGTGTTGTTTGTTTTTAACAGATTGGCCAACTTGCTTTTAAAGGCATGAAAAGACTGAACCGAATCCAATCTATAGTTTTTGAGACTGCCTACAACACAAATGAGAACATGCTAATCTGTGCACCCACTGGAGCTGGGAAGACTAACATTGCCATGCTGACAATTCTTCATGAAATTCGCCAGCATGTTCAGCATGGTGTTATCAAAAAGGATGAGTTCAAGGTAAGAATTTAATGAACCAAGTAACAGCTTTATAACTTGTAAGGTAAAACCCATTATATTTTTACACGGAATATGAAATCGGGAATTTTCAAGTATATTTTTCTTTTCCAGCTGGAAGATAAGGCTAATTTTAATTTACTTCATTACTGATAAAGCACTTCTTGTTTCTGTTCTAAAAATCTTATTATGCGAGTGAAAAGCTATGAAAATCCATTTAGCTTTGATGCAGAACCAATTTTGAAAGTGATGAGGCTGTATAAACAAAATCCATTGTCCTTTAAACAGCTGCACACTCCTCCAGCAAAGATAACTACTTTTCATATATCGCTATTAAGATTTTTCACTGTAAGTGCCCAGAATCATATTTCTCAATAAGTTGTGATTTGTAATAGTTGCCATGAAACAAACAACACTCTGGGGTTTGCTCATTTATCAAGCTAGTGTCCTTTTGGTTGCAGATTGTCTATGTTGCTCCTATGAAGGCTTTGGCAGCTGAAATGACAAATTACTTCAGCAAACGTCTTGAACCACTGGGTATTACTGTGAAAGAGCTGACTGGTGATATGCAGCTGTCAAAAGGTGAAATTCTGCGAACACAGGTATGCTTAATATTTCAAAATATATTTCTTTGTATTTCTATACTATTCATAGGTACACCAGTCTTCTTTTTTTATATTGTTGTAAAGTAATTAGTGAAGCTGCTGAAATGTTACTACTGAGTCAAATTATATTATGTTCTAAAATGTGACAGCGGAGAATGATTCAGAACAATTAAAACACTGTTGCAGTTGAAATATTTTAAGCACTATGCTCATAAAACTTTTGGGGTTCTCCCATTTAATTGTACAGCTATGCATTTCTGTATAAACTTTGAACAACACTATATCTGGTTTCCAGCTTGTGATTCTTAGTGGTACCTATCTACCTGACAAAGATCTATGAACTATATGAATGCAGAATGGAAAAGTGCTATTTTCTATAGCTCTCCTAGCTTGCAATATTTCATAAAATCTCACCTCATTACTAAAACTATACTTAGATCAGAAAAGAAGAAAAAAAAATAGTAATTTCAGGCAATATTAAGAAATGTAGGTGGAAAATACTTATAAAGTTGAAATTTTTTAGCAGTGGAAATTTTACTGCAATTATTAATATATGCTAAGTATTAATTTAGAACACAGTTACTATGTAGCTTAAGTGTAAAAAGAGACTGCTTCATCAAGCTTTCCTGTTTTAATCCAAAATATCACTAATAATACAAATTTTAAGGGGAAGTAGTGAAATTGAATTTATGTTTAAAAATATTGAAAAAATGGAAAGGGGAGGACTGAATTTAAAATGATTTTTTTTGCTCCCACAAAGAGATCTCATTGCTTTGAAACTTATATTTTGAAATTTACATCTTCAAATACTGTTCGAAGAGTTCTATAGTTCCATACGTAGAAATAGGATAGATATGCTGTTCTGAAGTACAGTGTATTTTTAGTTCCTAAACTTTTTTTGAGAACTGAAATCGAAGTTAAATGGTCTCCAGAAAAGAAGAAATGCAAAAAGCATTGTTTTTTGTTACCTAGTAATCCTAGTAATGTAATCTAGTTCTTAGATTTTCCAAGGAAATATAGTTAAAGCATTTGTTAATTTTTTTTTTTATTTTTTTTTTAGCTTTTGTACCAATGATAGTTTTTCTTCTTTGATCTTCCAAACATTGAAAAGTTTAAAAAGAAAACTTTATGTAGATCAAAACTTCAAGGACTATGAAATACTTATTTTCTTGGTTTTTTTTTTTTATTTTTCTATATCTAGTCGGCCTTTCTTTATGTTTAGTGAGAATTGTAGGAGATTCAGAGGAGAGAAAACATCAGGCCAAGAGTTACTGATGTAGTTGCTATTCCTTTTCCTCAGGAGCCCAGCAGCAGGCTTTGTTTTATCCTACCTTATTAAAACACACTAAAAATACATAACCTTATTATGTTAATTGAGGAAGGGGCACTGACTTGTACTGGACCTTGTTTGTTGCTTTTTGCATATACTGTTTTCTGTGAAAACTAATCAACTTTCTTTCATTAACTTTTGCACTCAACCCACCTCTTCCCACTGGGTCTCTTTTGGTGCTTTTTAGCCTGCATTTAATTGATTCTTGCTTCAAAACATTTTAAAAATTATTTTACTTACCAGCCACTCTAATGTATACATTTCTCAAAATTGCTGCTGCTTTTTAATGGTTTCAGAGTTGGTTTGCCAATCATTACCCTGCTTTTACTGTAATAGATCTTGTGCTTGTGTTTAACGGTAAAGCATTTTTTCCTTAAGAATTAATCCATAACATGTGGATGTGTGCACATAATTTAAATTAACAGGGATAATATATATATATACTATACAGGATAAAAGAGCAGAGTAGAATCATCTAATGAAGTAGATGCAGGCATTTCACGTTGGATTGCTGTTTCAAAAGACTGCAAATACTTTTTCTAGGAGACTCAGTGCCTGCTGTAATTCTTCCATGACTGTTGTTTTCTGCCTCTTCTGAGCAGTTATATTTTCAGTGTTTTCATAGTCAGGTGAATCAGATCAGTCACTGTGAAAGAAAGAAGAATGATGTGCTTGTCAGGTGTTAGTTAGAAGTAGTGCTTCAGTGACAATCCTGATAATTTTCTCCTTTATTTTCCATTCTTCATGCTTCATCCTTCATACTTTGCGTATTTAAACTTGTGTATTTTGTTAGTCATTAGTCACATCTGTTATGCTTATTCTGATAAGGAAAAAGTGTTTCATCTGACAAACCATTAACTGTCTCACTTCCCAGGACTTCATCCTTCATGAAGTCTGTCTTTATTATTTTATCTGCAAATAGTTTAAAAAAAAAAAAAAAAAAAAGTTTATGGTATTGTGATGAGATTGTGAGATGATTCCTGCTTCTATATTTTTCCATATTGTGCTTTAAATAATCACTACTGGTCCTGTCATTCCAAAACATACTTCAGAATCCAAGCTTTTCGGAAAAGTTTTTATTTTTAAATTTCCTTAGAAATGAAAATGCCTTTAAAGAAATGAAGGTAATTGTTAATGCGTCAGGCAGTCTGTTAGCCTGCTGTTTAGTGAACTGTTACTTGTGTACCTGTAAAATGAGGTAAATCTGAAATACCCCATTTTTTTCTTAATGATTTCATGCTAATTAAGTTTAAGAATGTATTGTGTTGTTTTAATGTTTGAAACGAAATAGATCCACAGTTCATTTACAGATACTTTTTGCATAAATGTTTCACTGAACCTGGGCATAGAAAATAAACTTATTACAAAAAAAAAATATATCCCTAGCTATTGTACTGTCTCTCCTAGAGAGTTTATTTGAAGAGTCTGTCTTAACTTACCTCGTGGTTAAATAAAGATATGTTAAATTTAACTAGTTAAAAGAGAATCTAGGAAAGTGTATTCCCTTGCAGTTGGTATTTTTTTCTGTCAGCTATTTCTCCATTCTAAGTATGTTTGTATATAGGCTTACTATTATCTAGGAATACCTGATGCTTAGGTATGGGTTCCATTACTACTGATAATAAGTGTACTTGACCTGTGATCTGTTGTTTGGTAAGCTGTTTTTGGTATGTTAGTGTTTAAATGGAAAATACTATACAATAATAAATTGTCTTTTGCTGGGTAGCATTTGAGATAACAGAAAGTTATGCTGGTTTTTTGGGGGTTTAATTTTTTTGTTTGGACTTTTTGAAGGCAGTGGATGATTTGGGTGATTGACCTTCTGGACTGTCAAGTGTGCACAGGTAGAGCTACTGTCTTTGCTTTATGCAATCAGGAAATCTTATAACAACTTCAAAATCAGCTTTTGGGCTGCCAGATCAGCTACCTGTAATTTAGTGTTTACAACAAGCACACAAGTGATACTTATCTTCTCAAACTTTAGAGAATACAACCAGGATTGGAGTAGTGTGGATTTGTAATGCAATCACCAACTCTGAATGTGCTGCCCTTCACTGGCACAGAGTGTTGTCAGCAGATGATTAGTATGATGTCTTAACTTGTACAAATCAGTAGCAACAATTAGGGGTTTGTATTCTGGCCCGAACAATTTATAACTTTTTAACATAGCAGGCATCCAAAAACATGTTGAGGAGAATTTATTTTTATACATACATAACAGCATGAAACAAAAAATAAGATCCTTGACACGACGCAGTTTATCAAAAAATTATTCTACCTGTGCAAACCTTAATAATTAAAAAAATCAGCCTGTTAAAGGCTTTATTTTGTTTTCCTTTTTAAAGAAAGCTATTTCACTATTCTAATGTATATTCAGTACCTCACCTTTATGCTAGCACATCAGCACTAAATCAGCAAGATATGATAGACAAAAAAGCTGGACATGAGCCAGCAGTGTGCATTTGCAGCCCAGAAGGCCATGAGTATCCTGGACTGTGTCAAAAGAGGTGGCCAGCAGGGAGAGTGCAATTGTCCCACTCTGTTCTGATTTCTAAAGCTCCACCTGAAGTACTGTGCCCAAGCCTGGGACTCTGAGTACAGGAAGGATGCAGAGCTGTTGGGGCAGGTCCAGAGGAGCACCATGATGGTGATCAGATGGATGAAGCACCTCTCCTATGAAGAGAGGTTGAGGGAGTTGGGCTTATTTAGCTTGAAGAAGGCTCTGGAGGGACCTCACTGTGGCCTTCTAATACTCTAAGGGAGCTTACAAACAGGATAGGGACTGACTTTTTACATGGTCTGACAATGATATGAAAAGGGGGGATGGCTTTAAACTAAAAGAGGGGATATCTAGGTTTGATGTTACCAAGAATTGTTTTACTCAGAGCACGGTGAGGCACTGGCACAGGCTTCTCGGAGTCAGCCTGTTGTGAGCCTTGCTCACTACAGATATATCTTAATGTTAAGACCAAATTATCTGTGTTTTCTGTGTTGCTAGAATTATGTGGTAGTTTATAAACAAATCTGGTCCGCCTTTAAAAGCAGGCTAATTTACCCAGCCTGTAAACCTCTCTCTATCTCTGTCCTTTGTTTTTGATATTCTTGGAGTTAAAGGGATTCAGAGAGCAGTAGAATCAGGAGAAGAAAATTTATTATCTGTGAAATGAAAATCATCCATTATAGCTTTAGAAGGGGGTACAGTTTCAATTTGCTAAGTACTGAACATGTTGAAGAGCATGAAAATGTAAACAGTTTCCAAGATAGAATCACCAAGGTTGGAAAGACCTCCAAGATTATCTAGTCCAACTGTCCACCTACCACCAGTATTTCTCACTAAACCACATCCCTCAGTAAAACATCTAAATGTTTAACACCTCCAGGGATGGTGATTCTACCACCTCCCTGAGTAGCCCGTTCCAGTTCCTAACATCCAATCTGAATCCCCCCTGGCACAACTTAAGGCCATTCAGTCCAGTCTCATTGCTAGTTACATGGGAGAAGAGGCTGACTCACACCACAACAACCTCCTTTCAGGTAGTAGAGAGTGATAAGGTGACCCCTGAGCCTCCTCTTCTCCAGGCTGAATAATCCCAGCGTGCCCTCAGCCACTCCTCATAAGCCTTGTGCTCCCAACTTCTCACCAGCTTTGTTGCCCTTCTCTGAACACGCTTCAGGGTCTCGTTGTGTTTCTTGCAGGGAGGGGTCCAAAACTGAGCACAGTACTTGAGTGGCAGCCTCCCCAGCGCTGAGTACAAAGGGATGATCAATTCCCTGTTCCTGCTGGCAACACTTTTTCGGATGCAGGCCAGGATGCAATTGGCCTTTTTGGCCACCTGGGCACACTGCTGGCTTATGTTCAGCTGAGCAACCACCAACACCCCCAGATCTGTTTCTTCGGCACAATTTTCCAGCCACTCCCCTGGGTTTGTTGTAGCCAAATTTCCCAGCAGCCCATAAATAAAACCATGGTGGAGGAAACATTCACACTGGTGCATGTAGGTGAATCCTGAAGTAAGCTGTGGTCCCTGACGACCTGACGTTCGTGCAAGCTGCTCACAGGAATTGTGGCCCATGAAAAGGACCCGTATTTGGAACAGTTTATGTAGGACTTAGTCTTTTAGAAGGAAACCCAAACTGTAATAGGCGAAAAGTGTGAGAAAGGAGTTACCAAGTGTGTTGGGTACAGACCACAGTCCCTGTTCCGTATCACCCTTCAGTGTTCAAGGTGTGATGATGTGGAAGAGCTGGAATGAATGCTGAGCCTTGGAAGAAGGAGGAAGAGTGTTTTAGGGTGGGTTGGTTTTTTTGTTTTTTTTTTTGGTCTGTGTTTCTAACCATCTTATTCTATTTTTAACTGGCAATAAATCAAATTAATTTTCCCCAACTCAAATCTCTTTTGCCCGTGTCAGTAATTGGTAAGTGACCTCCCTGCCTTTATCTCAGCCTGTGAGCTTTTCCATCTTACATTTTGCCATGTTGAGGGATGAGAGTGAGAGACTGGCCAGGTGAGAGTCTGGCAGCCAGCAGAGGTCAACTTAGCAATACCTTTGTCATCCTTTTATCTGCTTTTTAAATTAAGTGCATTTGTAGAAATTTTAATTCTGATAATTTAAATCCAAGAAAAATGTTTTATTAGCCTGTTGCAGATCTCGTTCGGCTGTTTCTAACAAATTTTAGCTAGCTATTATACTAAAAATAAGAGTAGCTTAGAACAAAAGGTCGATTGTTATTGAAGGGCATGAGTAATTCAACAGTACTGATAAGTGTTTTTGAAAACAGCAGTGTTGCAAATGAAAAGAGAATTTGTGTAAGCTGCATTTGCATTGGCAAATACATTTGTCTGATTACTGAACAGAATGCTTTTCTTGAGGAGAGGAAATAGCCTGAAGGACTGAATGTATTTTGACATCTCAAAGATTAGCTGATTAATTGTACTTGTGATGGCAAGGCAGAAGTGAGAAGTGAAGCAGAGACCACAAAAGCATCAGAGCTGTATAGGGCATGCAGTTCTCAGAACAGCAAATGGCATCAGGACCTTTCAGTAATATGGATGATCACTGTGATAGATTCTGTCAGCTGATAGACTGTGATATTAAGTCACGAAGGCTTTATTCCCCGTTGGAATCTGATACTAATAAAATGGAATAATGCTTTTTTCTTAAGTTCTTATCTGTAATATAAAACTAATCAAGTCTGAAACTATTTGAAGCAAAGGAGGGCTATAAGCTTGGTTTCTGTTTCATCTACAGCTTGCTTTTTCTGATACTCCTTTTCTCATTTCCTGCACCTTAATAAGATATAGAGATGATTCTAGGTAAAAGCAGATAATAAACTGGATTTCTGCTGCTTTCTTTCCCACCTATGGAAATATAAATACAGTAAAAATGAACAAAGTTTATTATATTCTGTTGTGTCCATATATATATGATTTCCTTCTCATGCATGTAGAAAGATCACTGCTAGAAACTGAATATTCATGTATATTAATTGATCCTGTGTTTATACTAAATATATAACCTCAGGATTCTCTACACTAGTTACATATTTACTGTATTTATTTATTTATTTTTTTAAAAAGTTACCGATTTCATATGCTTTTATGTCTAACCAGAAATTAGGACATCTTCGCATTAGGAAAAGAGGATAAATAATGAGAAAGTATTTGAAATTAAAGGACTTTTTTTTTTCTTTCACTTAAGAATTGGCAAAAAATTAGTGATGACAGAATTGTCACTAAATCATGTTAGACGTGAAGGATTTCTTTTTGACTACTTGACCTATTTAATTCTGAAACCATATAAATAGATTGAATTGTGATAAATGTGATAAATCCAAGTAAGTAATACTTCAAATGTCCATTTTTTCCAGTAAAAAGGATTTTTGTGTAAAAGAGAAATGTTGTAAAACAGGTTTTATTGCTTTAAAGATTAGGGTTTTTTTAACGTACTCTTAGTCCATTTCATAGGTTTTTGTAGGAATTAAGTGCTGTGGAGGTAATCTTTCAGGGAGCAGTAAATGAGAAAATCAAATGTAGGCAAGTACTTTTGAGCTTGTCAAATGTTATCCCATTCATATTAATATAGTGTTTTGTGAAAACAACGTGAAGTACTTTTGCTTACATATTACCTAGCATATTCAGTCTCATGTACCTTCTTTTTACTTTGTCACTAATACCTTTCCATGTGCTCTATGTTTTGTCTGTCCTGAGGCATGTTAGGCAGTTACTCTGATGTTAGCCCTCTGTAAGGGGCCGTAGTTTCTAATTGAATGCCCCTTTCCCTTTCCCTTTCCCTTTCCCTTTCCCTTTCCCTTTCCCTTTCCCTTTCCCTTTCCCTTTCCCTTTCCCTTTCCCTTTCCCTTTCCCTTTCCCTTTCCCTTTCCCTTCTTTCCCCTTTCCTTTCCCCTTTCCTTTCCCCTTCCTTTCCCCTTCCTTTCCCCTTCCTTTCCCCTTCCTTTCCCCTTCTCTTTCCCCTTCTCTTTTTCTTTCTCTTTTTCTTTCTCTTTTTCTTTCTCTTTTTTTCTTGAAGTTATAGAAAACACTTGTATTACCAGTGTGTTTTCTTGGAATACAGCAGCTCTTTCCTGTTGAAATGTTGGATGTTTTAGATATTGTAAATTCTGCAAATCTTTTTTTTGATGTGGAATGGGATAAATGATGTGGCCATCAGAAGTGATCCAGAGATTATAAAGCTCACAGATTCAGAAAAACTCTTCTCTTTTTAAGTTGTTTGTTTCAAAAGAGTTGAATCTAGTTAATATTCCCTCTTCCTGTATGACTAGAATGAAAAGTAGTGCTTAATTCAATGCGCACCCATGGCTTCAGGAGCAGAATATCTTTTGATCAGCATTTGGACTGGGAGATAAAACTTTTCAGAGGACATCAAAATCTAATACAAAAAAAAAAAAAAAAGGAAAGAGGAAGCGACTAGTCTCTCTTTTCTCAAAAGTTTCAGAATTTTTCTCAGTAGTGGAACTGTGCTAAAAGCAGATTTCCTTTCCTCTGAATTGTTAAATTATGCTCTTTTCAAAATGAGTCTACCTTCATGAAGCGAAAAAAATCACTTGAGTGATGATGAGTAACATGAGTAAAATATGCCAAAAGATTTAGAAGAAAAAAATAAATGTGAATTGCTGACTCATGTTTAGCAAGAACAAATGATGAATTCCATACTTGATATGGTGCAATTCAGCATGTACATATAGATGAAGGAAAAAGTGGCTGGAGTACAGCCCAGTAGAAAGAAATCTGGAGCTTTTGGTTGATGGAAAGCTCAATACAAGTCAACAATGTGCCCTGACAGCCAAGAGAAACAGCAGTATGTTGGGGTGCATTAATCAGAGTATAGCTAATTGGTTAAAATAAATGATTGTCCAACTGGTACTTAGCATTGGTGCGGACAAGAAATATGTAAAAATATTAGAATACGTCCAAGGGAGGTTAAGAAAGATGGTGAAAGGGCTAAATGGCATGACTTGAGAGGAGCAGCCAAAGATACTTGGTTTGTTTAGCTTGGAGAAGAGGGGATTTGCTGCTTTTTACAACGTCCTTCTGAAGGGGAGTGGAGAGTAAAATAGATACTGGTCTCCCTCCTAAACATTCTTAGAATGTAAGGGAATAGCTTAAAGGTGCCTGAAGGGGGGTTTGGAAATTAGGAAAAAGCTCTTCACTATGAGATGTCAAAGCACTGCAACAAGCTTCCCAGGGAACTGATTGTGGCCCCAAGCCTTGTTGAGGAAGCATTTGGACAAAGCTTCTTGGTAGGTGGTATAATTCTTATGTTGACCTGCACGGAGCAGGAGAAAATTAGACCATCATGGGTGCCTTCTAACTCAGGATGTTCTGTGTTTCTATGACTCAGGAAACACTGAAATCTTTATTCAGTATGATTTCCATGTTCCAAAGTCATCTCCATCCTCCCACTGTCTTTCTTTATTGATTATTTTCTTTATTACAGAAGACTTCACAGTGCTGTGCTTTAACCCTGTCAGACATCTCAGCACCACACAGCTGCTAGCTCAGACTCCCCAAGTGTAGTGGGAGAGAGAATAAGAAAGATACAAGATTAAGAACTCATAGGTTGAGATAAAGACAGTTTGTAGGTAAAGCAAAAGCTGTGCACAAGCAAAGCAAAATGGGGAATTCAGTTGTTACTTCCCATCAGCAGGCAGATGCGCAGCCAACTCCATGAAAGCAGGGCTCACCATGAGTCACTGCTTCTTGGGAAGATGCCAACACATCATACATTGCATTCTTTCTCCTTCTTTCCACCAGTTTTATTGCTGAGCATGACATCGTATGATATGGAATATCTTTTTTTGGTCAGTCTCGGTCCACTGTTCTGGCTATGTCCCCTTTCAGCTCCCTGTTCCACTCCAGATCCTTGCTGGCAGGGCAGCACGAGGAGCTGAAATGCCCTTGGCTTTGTGCAAGAATTGCTCTATAATCGTAATGCCTTACCACTACTGTTTTCATCAAAAATCCAAAACACAGCCTCATATGTGCATCTATGAAAAAAACTAATCTTAACCCAGCCAGAACTGTATCAGCACGCTACCTTCGGGATAAATTGTATGTTAAGATCACTATCCAAGATATCTTTGAGGTATTAAGGCTTGATGGAGTTCCACAGACTGTTGTATATCTTCTCTCTTTTTTAACTTTTTCTGTAAATGTCAAATATATTTTTATTAGTATCTAGTTTCAAAAGCAATATTTAAAATATGAAGAGATGTGTCTTTGTATATATGCCAATAGCTACTGTATTATGTGTAAAGATTTGAAATACTATTTTTCAGGGTTCTGATCTTGTCTGTTCCTTTACCAGCAAGCAGTTGTGCTCACAGTTTATAGCAGTGTGATGATCAGTGACATCCAGGTCTTTAGCTGAGTAGAGTTCAATCTCAGATGTTGGAGTTAGAAAGTAGAGATCCAAACAGTTTTTGCAGGGTGAGCAAGGGAAAGGGTGGGAAAAAAAGAGGAAAAAAGAAAGTGCTTTTTTTTAAAGAACATTAATAGGTCTGGAATAGGTAATAGGAAATAGGAAATGAAGAAAAAAAGTGAATTAGGTAAAACCTTCCTTTGCTTTGTAAATCAATGGGATCTGAAGGTGGAGAAAAGAACTAAATCAAGCATTCCTCCTACCCAGCTGTGCAGACTTCCATAGTATCACCCCAGGAACACTTAGATTTTCAATTTCATTGCATTAGTTGACCCTTGAAAGATAAGGAGGCTTTTCTATGAGTGTCAGTTTTGTGGCATTTTCCCACAGATTTCTCCTTTCCTTACCTCAACTTCAGGAAATAGTAAAAATAGGTTAAAAAGGGCTAATGTTAAAAAACAGAAAGGCATTTTGGGATATGTGATGTGCAGAGCAGAGCCAAACTTCTTTCTTTGAATTTTTTAGCTCTCAGAAATATTCTAATTTTGTGACTCCACATGTAGGAATCCTGATTACCTCCAAGAATTAAAATGATTTAAAAATTGAATTTTGCTTATTTTTTGAATAACTTTTCAGTGAATTCAGTTGATAAGCTTCTTGTTAGTTGAATTGTTGTCTGCAATCAAAGAAATGAAATGTCTTTCATTTCTGTCTCTCGGACTGTTCCAGTGTTTTGATGTTACCGTTCTGTGCCTTCAGCATTGTACTCATTTTCTTTTTTGGCATCAGTCTTCCAATATACTAGTGGAATTGTTGGAAGCCATTCTGATTTACTGCTGTCCCATTAATATATGTGCCTATGACAGCTAAGATTTTGCCAGAGGGGAAAAAGTACTTATATGTGATCAAATGGTAGCAGTTTGGATAAAAAATGGTAGTCATTTATAAGGAACTGTAGGTGCTGCCTATGACCTAAATTAATTTCTAGATTTATGACAGAATCCATCTTGATTTTACTGAAATCAAGCTTCCATGCTTTAGAAATTAGAATCACTACTCTGAAACATTCATTTAAATTTTATTTGAAATAATTTATTTTTTCAAGCAGGCACATATAGTGGCTTATTATACTACATGCCTACTTGCCTGCTGTTATTGCATAATCTGTAGTATTTTACTACAGACTTTGAGTAATCTGCTTTGCATTTAATAATCACACATCACATACTCTGATAAAATGTGTAATGTGCAACTGACTGGCAGCATCTTTTGGTATGACTCACTTGTCTGAAATCTGTATTTGGATTGGACTAGAAAGGGGGAGTTTTAACAGAAAAAAATGTAGTAGAAATGGTCCCAAATAATTACAGTAATTTTGAACAAGATAAAATACTTTCTGTGTTCTGTAGTAGAAGTATATGGAATTTTATATGTAATTGCATTCTTCACTGTGTTTGCATTTTTATTAGATGTAATTGTGTTTCTACCTGACTTAGTTCTGTTTTCTGCTAGTTTTTGGAAACTGCTTAGGAACAAAAGTTTTGGGTAGTGTTTTTTCTTGGTTTTCCCCCTCTCTCCCTCTTTTCTTTTTTTTTTTTATAATAAATTTATATAACCTTTCAGTATTACACTTCAACACATATGTGAAAATATAAAATTTTCAATTTGGATAAAGCCATTGCTATACCTCCAGTGCACACGTTTTTTCATTTACTTTAAGCTTTATCAGAATAAATTCATTTTAAAAGTACCTGTACTTGAAGCAGTTGCATTAATCACTGTCTCTGCAGAGGCTTGATATTGCAGTGAAACTTAAAAAGTAGTAGTGTACAAATACAAGAAAAATAATTGTGTTTTGGATACACCATTGATCCAGGCTGTAACTGAATGTATTGAGAGGAATGCTGTTGCTCTTTGATTATATGGCTAAGACCAACAGTGTCACCTGCAGGTGAATCAAGTAGATTTCTTAATTTTTTCAAGTGGAAATCTGAGCCACGGTTAGTGAAAATAGGAGGATCTGGCTGAGTAACTTTCAAATTAATATTTTAAATCAATTTTACTGCTTACTCTTCTTATGAAATTATTTGCAAATATGTAATGATTGCTTCAAATTAATTTCTTCAGTAAGTGCTTACTGGAAAAAAAAAAAAAAAAAACCTTGAAATTATTCTTTAGTATGTATGAAAGATCTTTATTCACAATATTCTACCTTTTTACCAATAAAAATCAAACAGTGCTGGAAATGTGAAGGTTTTATGATGTTCAAATCTGTTTACTGCTTTTATGTGGGTGAAACTTAACTGTTTATTGATTTAATCTCTGGGTAGAATTTCACTGAAATGAATCACATGAAATGTCTGAAGTATTATATTTAGATAAAAAGTCAAATTAATAAAGAAAATCTTTGATATTGCTAATATCTGCTGTATTTAACAGATACAATAATCTAAGATAATGTACAAATTAGTATTTTAGTACAATAATGTACAAACTGTATTTATGTTGAGAGGAATGCTGTTCTTCAGTCATTGAGGTTTCACTGTCTTTGTCTCTCTGTTGCTAGATTTGTGGTTAATATAAAAAAAAAAAAAAAATCAGGTCATATTTCTTGACTTTCTAGACTAGAACTGACATAACTGACATAATAATGAAGGATTTTAGTTGTCTTATTACACTAGGGTGATCGTCCAGAGGCTAGTGAACTGCATGTCAGTTGCAAGGGACTAGTAGTGTTTTAAGCTACGTGGTGAATACTGCTGATGTTGTCAGAAAGGCTTCGGCATTATGCAGGTGCCTGATGAGAGAAGAAGTAAGCCCAGTTGGAGTTGCAAATTACCCTCTCAGTTCTTGAATCACAGAATCACCAAGGTTGAAAAAGACCTCTAAGATCACTCAGTCCAACCACCATGTTCCTCACTGCAACATCTAAATGTTTTTTTTTAACACCTCCAGGGATGGTGACTCCATCACCTCCTTGGGCAGCTTGTGCCAGTTTCTGACCACTCTCTCGGAGAATTATTTCCTAATGTCCACCCTGAATCTCCCCTGGTGCAACTCAAGGCCATTCCCTCTCGTTCTGTCACTAGTTACGCAGAAGAAGAGGCTGATTCCCACCTTGCCACAGCCTTTTTTCAGGTAGTTGTGGAAAGTGATAAGCTCTACCCTGAGCCTCCTCTTCTCCAAACTGAACAATGCCAGTGCCCTCAGCTGCTCCAGACCCTTCACCAGCTTTGTTGCCCTTCCTTGGACACCCTCCAGGATCTCGATGTGTTTCTTGCAGGGAGGGCTCCAAAACTTAAAACAATCATCGAGATGCAGCCTCACCAGGGCTGAGTGCAGAGAGACAATCGCTTCCCTTCTCCAGCTGGCAACTCTATTTCTGATACAAGACAGGATGCCACTTGGCTTTTTGGCCACCTGTGCCACACTACTTGCTCACGTTCAGCTAAGCATCAACAGTACCCTCAGGTCCGTTTCTTTCACACAATCTTCCAGCTACTCTGCCCCAAGTTTGGGACCTGGTGTTGTCATGTTGCAAAAGAAAGCTTGTCGTCTTCTCTGATCTGCCACTGAAAGTTCTAGCCTTCAGCTTAAGTAAGCTTCACTATGTAGTAATCAGAGTTGATGATTTGTCTGAATTCCAGGAAATCCAGAAAGATTACCCCTTTCCTATCCCAAGAGATAGGGCACATGACATTACCTGATGAGGGCTGTGTCTGGAACTTTTTCTTTAAAGAAGATTTCATGTCACCACTCAGTGAACTGCTGTTTTGCCTCTGACTTCATGTCTCGTTACCAGTAATGATGCAGTCCAGGAAATGGTCACCTTCAGTCTCACATTGGCTCAATACGTCCTGACAAACTTGCATATAGTGGTCTTTCTATTCCTATGTGAACATTTGTGGGACTCACTTGGTACTAACTTTGCAATATTTTAATGTTGTCACCATTGTTTCTGAAGCCAATATTCAACTCTGTACACCGTTCCCTTGTCATAATACACTGATTTACATGGATGAACTGATTGAGATAGTCTTCATTTGGTGATGTGACAGCTATGCATGATTGTCTAGAATGTGGCTCATCTTTCACATTGCTGATGTCATCCACTGCTGAAGCACACCACCCATTGCAAAATTGTACTTACGTCCACTGTTTGGTCTCCATAACTGTTTAGCAAGCATTGATGGATGTCAGTGGGTGCAGTTTTTCCACATGAAGAAATTCAGTAGCCCACCGTTACTTCCACGACAAGTGCTGTTTTGTCAGACTGCCCCTCTGCTGCCATCTGTCACAGATGTGATGGAATATTGGCAGGAAGGTTCAACCTCTACTGCCACACCACCAACATCTGCCTCTGACATTGTGAGACAATATAATAAAATAGGAGGCATTATTTTTGGAGCAGGCCTCATAAATATATCAAGTCATTGGTGGTAAGTGGTTGCCTTACATACAATTCAGAAATCTTTTAAGCCTGTTTCTTGAGTCTTCATGGTTTTGGTTTGTTCAGATTTTAGAATGTATTTGCTATTTAAGAAAATACTTTAGACTGTGTCAGCCATAAACCTTTGTGTCAAAGAGATAGTGCTAAGCACAAGATTTCTTCCATTTCTTTGATCTTGTTTTAGTACATTTAAGGCAGTCTGTCTTATTTTCCAAGTTGTTTTCACTTTTGCATCTCTTAAAATAGGCATCTTTAATGTTATATTCATTTGGTAACCTTGGTGTATGGTGGGGGCTGAGAGTGGGGAGAAGAGAGTTCCTAATCTAGTCAAACATTTCAAAGGCTCTTTATTTAGTCGTGTAATGGTATTTAAAATGATTGTAATTGTAGTAAGTTCATGTTTTTCTGATGCAGCACAATTCTCAAGATTTTACAACTGTAATCTGTTCCACAAAACATCGTCTTTGCTTAATGTGCTTCAGAAAGTGTGATATTTTTAAGGACGTTATGCACATGGTTGCTGACCTGTTACAGTAACCAACAAAATGAACTCATGGGGAAAACTGCTCAAATAGCATGTTACTGCAATTTTTTTTTACACTCTTTTGTAAATAACAATGAGGATATTATACTGCTTAATATAATGCATCAGTGTTTTATGTCTAGATAGAAAACTGAAAGGTTTTCAGACTTTAGGAGTGTCTAGCAGTCTGTGAACTTATTAATGCGTTTTGATATCTCCAGTTTCAAGAGAGGCTCATATCAATGAGCAGGAAGTCAAGGAAAAGTGACAGGAGGCTTGCAAGACCAAACATAAAAGTAAAAAGTAAACATCTAAAGAGTGGATGTACAGGCAGGTGACCTAGAAGGAATGTAGTGTCTGTTAGAGCATGAAGGGACAGGGTTAGGTAAGCCAAAGCCTGTATGGCAAGGAATCAGCTTCAAGGTTAAGGTCAACAAGGGAGGCTTAATTAAGTATATTAACAGCAGCAAAAGGAAGAAGGGAAAACATGGGTCCACTGCTAGAATGATAAAGATTATGTAAAAGGTTGAGGTACTTAATGACTTCTCTGCTTCGGACTTTATTTTTAGGACTGGCATTCAGCAATCCCTAGTCACTGAAAACAATAGGAAAGTCTGGGAAAAAAAAACAAACAACAGTTGTTGGAAGAGAGTTAGATTAGGGAATGTGCAAGCCTGAAAGGAATGTAGTAGTGAGATGGAGGTCAGCCTCTTTTCTCAGAAAATCAGTGACAGGACATGAGGTGATGGCTCAAAGTTGCACCAGTGAAGTTTCAGGTTGGATATTAGGAAAATTTCTACTCTTTCGAGTGGTGAGATATTGGAATAGAATGCCAGGGGAGGTGGTGGAGTTACTATCCCTGGAGGTGTTCAATAAGTGTATCGATGTGGCACTGAGGTATGTGAGTAGTGGGTTTAGTGGGGTTGGGTTGGTGGTTGGACTGGATGATCTTAGAGGTTCTTTTCAACCTTAATGATTTTATTATTCTGTATAGTTTTTCTCATTTCATGATGAAAGTACTGGAACATGCTGCCCAGAGAGGTTGTGGATGTCCCGTCCCTGGAGGTGTTCAAGGCCAGATTGGATGGGGCCCTGGGCAACTTGGTCTAGTATTAAATAGGGAGGTTGGTGGCCCTGCCTGTGGCAGGGGGGTTGGAGATTCATGATCCTTGAGGTCCCTTCCAACCCTGGCCATTCTATGATTCTGTGAAAGATGCTACTTTGGTAAATACATTTCAGAGTTTTTTTTGCAAGTGATGGAAGACCAATAAGCAGTATTCTTTTAATATTTTGTCTGAAAAATGAAGACTGGAAAACATTAAAAAGCAATGTCTAAATGTTAAATTCTAATGTGTAATGAATCTCATTAAGTATAAAAGAAGAATGTCTCTACAACTGTTCATAAAATATAAGCAAAGAATCTGAAGCTGAAGAGCTTCATGATATGGACTAATTACTTAACTGTATATAAATAATTATATTAATGAGTTGATGAAAAATACCAAATAAAATATTATTGTGGGGTGTTGACTCTTGAGCTTTTTAGGCATTGAGAACGCCAGTAAAATGTGCAGGGAACTGCTAGCAGAAATGTATTTTTCAGTAGTATTTATAATTAATATTTTATCTATGAAGGACTTGGAAGGATGATTTACTTCTGTTGATTGTAATGGTCTTGTAAATAAAAAGGTTTTGTGTAAAAGGAATCCATGTCTATAAAACTACTAACTGCTTTGCAGCTCCAGATACTTTTTTAAGCACTGTAAATTTCACAGGATAAAAAAGCAGTCTTTTATAGTTAATGCAAATGATGCATTAAGTTAGACCCTTCTCCCAGAGTACAATTTAAAGGTACTCAGAAGTCCAATTATCTTTGATTTAGCTGTAAAAATTGCAGAATAACAGCTGTGCCTGCTGAGTGAATATTCCTCTGAAAAAAGATAGCTTATCTGAGTAGATTTGAGGACAGGTTGCTGAGGGAATGTCTGACTCCTTTGGCTCTTTTTCAAATTTTACAGCTTCTGGTCAGTTGAAAATGCAAGTAAATTATAAAACAGCATCAAAGCAATTTAGAATTTATATCCTCTGAATTGTCATTTTGCATATTAGTGTGTATTTTGGGTTGTTTATTATTTATTGTGACTGTATGTTGAGGAAAAAAAAAACGAAAAAACACTTTAGATTTCAAAATAATAGTTACAAATGCTACAGATTATCTTGCTATATTTTACTCCCATCTAAAAGTATAGATTTTTCTATACTGCATTACAAGAAATACGCTGTAATTTTCCATAGAATTAAAGCACACTTAATACTACTTGGGAGTATATTATTGTATATATATTACGCAAAGTATATATGAATAATTTAACATGCTAGCAGTATAGAGTATAATTAAAATGTATTGTTTAGGATTTACCACCAAGTAAAGGAACACAGATTTCTTCTCTTCCTACTGTAGGTAATTTTTAAGTAATAAAGAAATTAAAGGTAATAATTATTGTAAAAAAGTTATTCTCAAATTCGTGTATTCGCATTTAGTAGTGAGATACACAGGACCATTTTGATGAGCCTTAAAAGTATGCCTGTATAAATACATTGGAAAAACTGATAGCTGAGGTAGTCTTTTATCTTTGTCATCATAAAAAATCAGCACCACTATTAAGTTGCTGGAGAACATCAGTGTATTTTCAAAATACGTTCTTGCTTGTAGTTATCCAGTAAACAAACTATTAACATTAGCCCAAATATGCTCTAGTAGTATTTAAAAACATGGCTGTAGAGTATATTTCTGTATGTTTTGTTGATATTTTACTGTCCCTGTTCTGTGTGAAAGAGGCTGAGGGAAAAGAAAATGCAAAATAACATGGAGAGGGCTTGAAATCAAGCAGGCTGGAAGTAGTGTCTCTAGAGATAGACATTTGCTGTGAGTTGTCAGATCTGATTAAGGGAGGTATTGGCATCAATCAGACCTGACAGTAGTGTATCAGAGGTTAGTATAACTATAATCAGTGAGCTGATTAACGGGAAAGAAGGAAAAAAAGGGTAATGTTTTGGATCAAACTCCTTTAAAACATTTAGATCATTATTTAAACCTGAAAGTTGAGTGGCTAATTAAGTTTGTTATAATATAAGAAATACATTTCACGAAGTGTGCTAGCTGTTCTTCCTCATTTGTAACTGTGGTAGTTAAAGTCAGATTTGTACTGACACTAAAAAGATGGGTTTTATCCTAGAAAAAAAAATGTAAGTGGCAGATGCTCTCATCAGATTACTTCTCAGTAACAATTATTGGGATCCTAATATGTATTGTTTTCCATAGTTTCTCTTCAGTTTAATTTAACAACTTGATGTGTATAGTTTTATACTTTTTCAATGACAACATAGAAAACTAAAATACCTTCACAACAACAAAAAGGAATTCCTCTGACTTGTCACCCTCATTTGTTAGATTGGATTTAATTCCATTTTGGTTTGCATCTATGAAAGTCCATTTTACTGAAGTTTAAAAGTTGTGCTAAACTTATAACTGAATATTGCAATCAGTGAAACATCTGGAAGTGAGCTGGAAGCAAAACATTTTAGATCTTCTAAACCTGGGTGTGTGTCTTTAACTCTTTTTGTAATTAACTATACTAGAAATAAAATATTAATAAAAAAATCAGTTCAGCAGTGTTTGAGGTGTGATAAGTATCTTGCTCTGATAAGTAGGTGTCCAGATGCATAGTCAAAACATTCATTCCCTTTTCATTACATGGGCACAACTGGCTCTTTAAAGGATCAAACTCAATTGTAATTGTATGAGTTCCTAGGATTAAGGTATAAAATAAAACAAGCTAAACAAAGTTGTGTTTCTTCAGTTAGAAATTAGTTTGCCTTTCTAATGAGTTCTAAGTGACTGTTTAAAATTTTCATTGTTCTATTGTTGATCTCTAGATTTGTTGTTGATTGCAAATGTTAGCTTTGATGGCTTTCAAAATTGCTGCTATTACGCATCAATGTAACCCACTTCATTGAATCTTTCTGACATGAAAAGCTCAATCTTCTTTGCAGATATCTTTTGTAACTATAGTCTTCCTACTGAATGTTTTTAAGATGTCCATACTAGATAAATGTAATTCTGTATTGCTATTACTTTAGAGCATATTAAATTTTGATGTAGCATCATCTATTCGCGCTGCCGATCTGTGTATCTTTGTTGTGTAAGAAACCTGTTTTACTGGAGATACAATTCTGTTTTAACTATGTAAAATGCAGCATCAGGTGGTTGTCACTGAGTAATGCAAAGCAATATTTTTATATTCATTGTTTATTACTTTCTTCTTTTCTATCTCATTCTTATTTTGAATTGTTGCCATTTGATTCACTTTCTATATGTTTATTCTGCTCCCTGCCTGAACTTCTTCTTTCATGAGGTTTTGTGAAATGTTTAAGAAAATCATGTAGTGGGAGCACAATAAAAAGTAGGATAAAAACAGAATTATGAAAGTGACTTACAGACTGTTGCCCTTTTTGATAGTTTTGCCTCATAGAGTACCAATATGGTAGTGTCCCTCTTAGAGTCTGATATCAGATACCTAATATTAAAATGTGAAAACTCCAAAGTGTCACTGAAGGAAAATATTTCCAATGTATACAAAGCCCCAGCATGGCAGCTTTCAAGAGAGAATTGCAGATTATAATGCATTCCAGTGTGAGGCTGGTCTGAGTGGATGTGTGTAAGTCTATGTAGTTTTCTGCATCTCTGTGCATGAGTAACGCTCTTGCAGTGAACATCCTCCCATGGCCAAGAAAAAGCACCATGGTTAGTAGTTAGACCGTGAATAGGGTACACTGTGTAGTATAACTATGCCCCTTGGCCAAAATGCTGTCAGAAGATGAGGAGTCCTGGCTGTGACTGAAGAGATCATGCTGTAGAATCAGCCACATAATCCTTTCATGTGCAGTAAGGGGAAATTATAGATGTATACAAAGCAGTGGGAGAAGAGAGAAAGCCAGTAGTGAATTAAAAATAATGAAGAAGCTAGATTAACTGAAGTTACAGAAGTGGGTTTTGGGGAGAGTGTCTTTGAATATTGACAAAAAAAACCAGTAATGACTAGACCAGAATTCTTTATTACTATCCATCTATGATGAATCACTGTGGTGGAGACAAACTTACTACAGACTCTAATGCAGAAAGAGGATGGTTCCCTACTTTTAGGTCCTTAGATGCTGAGCAGTGCTGTGGAAAGTCAAGAACATTTCAGTTTCTTAGCTTTTCATAGCATCCCACTATGAAAGGAGCTGGGAGGACAAAGAGCCAGGACAGCCAAAGGGATATTCCATAGCACGTGACATCATGCAAAAAAAAAAACAACTTGTGAAACTGTGGAGAGTTGGTTGGGTTTGGACTCGCTGGGCATTGCTCAGTGAGTGGTGATTATTCACTTGAGCATCACTTGTTTTGTAATATTTTATATATCTGTATCATATTATAAATATGATAATTATATACATATATAATCAATACTTTTAAAAATTATTATTCTTTTCTCTTGTAGTAAATAGCTTTTCTCTCAACCTACTGCTTTGTTTCTTTTTATTTTCTCCCCCATTCCACTGTGTGGGAAAGTGGTGAGTGAGTGTGTGGTGCTTTACTGCTTGCTGGGTTAAACTGCAACATTAATGCACTAGTATTTTTCTTTAACTATATAAACAAATGGAAGGAACTTCAAAATTGTTCACCATCCCAACATTATCCAGACAGTTTTGAGAAGTTTTCTGCATTCTCGTATTTGGAATGTTGTTTTGCTTCACTCATGTCATTTCAGTAAAAAAAAATCTCTTTAATCTACAAGAGATTAAATAATTTCTAGTCATGCCTAATTACTGCCATCTACTCCTTCTGAAATGCATAACATGCATTGTCCAATGGAGATTATATCTTTCAGTGGTCTCCAGGCTGTATTTTAGCTGTTTTCAGTCTCTTTACCCCTGCTTAGTTTGGCTGTTGTGTCATAAATCAAATTTTTTTTAGTCTGTCAAAAAATGAGCAACTCCAGCATCATTGGTCATTGCACAGGAGCATGGGAGGTAGTCTTTGGAGTACAGATGCTCACATAGCTGCAGGCATCAAGTGACTTTTAAGACCAAGGTTTGGTGTTCTTTCTCCTTTCCTGAAGAAATACTAAGATTAATTAATAGAGAGTGGTACGAAAGTTACAAGGAAACACTAAGTAGCAGTTAATACCAATAGTAGGTATTTGCTGTTTCTTGCAAAAATTCTCCGAAGGATGTTTTCACCACCTTTTAGGAAAGCTTCTATGTGCAACTGTGAACCAGCTTGCCTTCTCTAACAGTTCTTGTCTGATGTTTGCATGATTCTACTAAAAAATAAAAAATTCAAACATTTTAGATTACCATGATTCACATGAAACTCTTCATTATAAAGATCACAACTCATAACTTGTTTGTGAACAAACACAGTTGCAGAAAAATTAAAACACAGAAGTCAGCATTTATCTGAAGATGAGTCAAGCATTTGGGAGGTAGAACAGCTATTGTATTTGCTCATCTGCAGTTGTATGTGATTATCTGAAAAGATCTTTTGGTCCTATTTTGGTCAATTTTGGTTAGTTTTCTGGGGTTAACTTACTGGGTAACTCTAGCATCTGTAAGATTGTCAGTTCTTTATTTGGACTTAAAATATAATGATTGATGCTTGATTTAGTAGTTCTACAAAAGCATACGTAGTCATTTTGTAAAAAAATGTTTTTATTGAGTAGCCCACTGAATGGAGCTGATTATGATAAACTGTTGTTGTCAATCTTGTGTTCCTGCTGTTTGTAGGAAGGCTTCATTTTTATCTTCAGGAATGCTCAATAAATCTCTGCTGTAAGAAATTTAAAAGCCCAGTTAAAGAGAAATTGCCAGCATTTTGCTCTGTAGGATGTTTACTTAAACAGCATGTGAACTTATATAAACCCATTGTCAGTCCTGAAATATATTTACCAGATTTGATAATGGAAAAAAAAAAAAAAAAATTAAAGTTATAATTTGCCATGAAGACATTTTGCCATGAAACATACTTTACTAATGATGCCTTACCTTCCAGAAAGGGAAGGTAGACTATTTAATTATTACTATAATTACTATTTAACTAGAGAATCTGCTTTATAACATAATGAAGATTAGAGAATTTAGTTTACTAACTAACTGATTATTTACAACTGTTACCCTCTTTTTTTAATAATCAAGAATTGTATTTTGTCTAAAACAATTATGAAAACCAGTTTCTGTTTCCTGTCATTCCAGTTGATGCTCCATCTGTTATCCTAGTTGACCAGTTCTTTATGCATCAACTGTTTTTGGCATGAAAGGGACAAAAGGTCAGACAAGTGGCAAATATACTTGGAAGCTGAAGTTGCTAAAAAAGGAAAACTGTTCCTGAAAATGAACTTAATGGACTTTGTAGTGTGGGAAATTGTTGCTAAATATTTTATGCTTATACATTCATATATGGATTTGAGTGCACAGGAGCATGAATCTGAGGAGATTAATATCATTTACTAGCATCAGAGAACATGTGCAGCTTAACCAGGCAGAAATATGATACTAGCCACATGCAAAGCCTTAACTAAAATGAGCTATTAAAAAAAGTAAACCTGAAGGATGTGTCCACTGTTAGAAATTAAACTTTAAGAAAGTAATGGAAGATCATTTCACCTCTATGAGACCACACGACTTTTCAGACTGAAAAAAAAAATCTAAAACAAACAAACAAAAAAACCCAAAGGAACAGCAAACAGCAAAGTATTTCTCAGAATGTTGATCTGAAACTATGGTATGAAAATATCCTCTTATCCTGAAGTCTGGTTTCTAAGGGGAGTGAAGAGAAACTGGCAAAAAAAACTAGCAAAGTTTATGACTACAGAAAAATACATTTTCACAATCGCTTTAAATTGTATAGAGGTGGAATTTATCACCTATTATTGTCCTCCTTGACTTCATTTTTCAAAGTGAAGTAATTTGGCTTTTTTGTTTGAGTTGTTTGAGTCTGAATTTTATGTAAAGTATTCATGAAATCACTTTGAATTGAAAGAATTTTTTGAAACATGCTGTCTTTTTTTCATATAAAGTAAAATGATCGACAGTCCTCACCTAAGAAGAAAGAGTTGTTTTCTTTTATAAAACCAATTTGACTATTCCATGTTTTCCGTGGTAGAAAAGGTCAGGGTGGAGCAGTTATTAATGATAATCCAAGAAGCATTGCAAAAGGAGATTTACAGGTCCAGAGAGAAACTTAAGATGACAGTAAAAATATAGATAGTTTACCCATTTCTGTTTAGCCATACCCTAACACAAACAAAAAAATTTTTTTTAGATTTTTTAAAATTGAAATGTCTTTGCATGAGTTCCAGCTCATTAAACAAATATGATACTTCAATTTTCCAGCTATTTCAATACCAAAAGAGGTGAAGTGGTGAAATAGCACTTTAAAGGAACACGCTTCTCAGTGTGATGATAACTGAATTCAAAGTATGATAGAGAATATGTTAGAAAGCTATTTCAGAGTTTGGTTGCACTTTCTCAGCCCTACAGAAAGTAGACTCTTTTTGCTGAATCTAAGTTTTGAGTTTATAACTTTGTGGATGAAATGCGTTATTTCTGAAAATTAATTATAAAAATAAACAGCACCACAGCATTTAAAAGTAATTATGAGACAGATCATAATGCTGCTTTGTTTATTATTTTAATTGAAAAAATAATCTGTGGCTTTGTTAACGTTTGCTGGTAGTCAACATTTTCTTTTGCTGATACTTTTAATTAGTGCCTTATATTTGAATTCAATTTACAGTTTGAGAATACAAAGCTGATTTGTTTGTTTTTTAGAGGATTTTCTTTCTCAACTGTAAATCCTATTTGCAAAATAAATATAAAAGGCAATCTTATTTTCTGAGAAGATGCTCTCTGGAGGTCTCTGGTCTTGCTAAATGAGACAGGATATCAAGTATAGCTTTTAATTCAGGTCATTACATTGCCTATCGTTGCTGCTTCAAAATAAGATCAAAGTAAAAGAGATTTATAATGAATATTTAGTCTTTGCTCAAAAACAGAAAAATTAATGACACCAATTTAAATACATATTTTGATAACATGATTGGCATGAAAAAATAACTGATCTCAACATTGCCAATTTAGCTTGAGCAAATTAGCTAAGTAGCTTGCATTTGTAGCATTTCAAACCTTAAAGTCTTAATATGCATTGCTAAATGTATTTCCTCACTGTTTGCTAATTAATGTTCTGTGGAAGTACAGCTGTTAATTTTTTGTTGTTGACATGGCTCATTTTAAAGTGATAACAGTTGCATCTGTAGTAGTGTTACAATTCAGTTCATAAATTACGACCATACATTTTTACACCTACTGTTTTGTAGGAGTAAAAGAACTTGGAAAATCTGTATCTGCTAGTAAAATGCATCCAATAATGCTTTGGGAAAAAAAGCATAGAAACAGCCCACATACGCACTCTCAGTGTTATGACTTATTCTTTCTTGCATTAAGTTTTAAATAAGGCGGGACAGAAAAATATTTTTTTATTATAACATCACAAAGAACACATCTCAGGAGTGGCTCTTGGTAATTAGGAAAGAATGATATGTTCTGAAAGAACAATTGGACTGGAGCAATACTTTGAGGCGCTGCAGGGGAAAAATACTTATATTAGGAGGATTAATATATACAGATAACTTGGTCACCCTGATCTGAGTGGTTCTGTCTGGCAAGGGGAGATGGACAAAATGGCCTTTACAGATCCCTTCCCATTTCAATCAATCTGTAATTAAGAAGTCTGTTAAGTTAGATTTCAAAAAAATTGAGACAGCAATTCCAACAGTTTTTAACATCTATTAATGTTATTCTGATGATACTTAATTTATTGTTCAGATGAGAGGAAATTATTTTTCTCAGATTTCCACTAGCAATTTTCATAGAAGTTTTATAAGTCATCATTAATTTTCTATGTCTCTCTGTGTTAGTCAGGACTTTGAAACATTATTCAGAATTACCTAATGTTTTTTGTGGAAAGTTTTTAGGTGTTTGTGGTTCTTAGATGAAAGCTAGAAATATTTTATCACAAACAACCTTTAGTGGGATTTGCAGATTAAATTACTCAATTATGTAAAGAATAGATTCTGGACAGATTTTTAATTGTTCTAATGTAGAAAGTGTATGCTAATGGCATGCATTGACTTGATGTTATTAGATGATATTTCTATATGCATTTTTGCACTGAAGCCCACCAGCTTTGTGTCCAGCATAATATGTTGATGCAGTGAACTATTTCTGCCTCAAATACTTGAAGTAGGTAAAACTTACGGTAGCTTTGCTAAGTTCTACATTGCATTTACTCAGATAAATATTAATATACTGATAAAGTTGAATTTGGATTTTTCTTTGCATATGCTTAATATCTCTTTTTCTTGTTTTAATAGATGCTTGTGACTACTCCAGAAAAGTGGGACGTAGTAACAAGAAAAAGTGTTGGTGATGTAGCTCTCTCTCAGCTGGTAAGGCTGTTGATTCTTGATGAAGTTCATCTGTTGCATGAAGACAGAGGACCCGTACTTGAAAGTATAGTGGCACGTACTTTGCGTCAGGTAAGAGCAAAAAAAAATTGTTTTAAACAATTTTATTTGATTCAGGAATATATTTCATTGTAAAAGAAGAAATGCTTTGACAATGAAATCAAAATGCTTAGGTGGTTTACAATTTATTTTATAGCTACTCTGTACTAAGTATGAAGAAAAATGGCTTCTGCCTTTTTTATTACCACAAATGTCAGATTCCTAGGATGCATAATTTATGTCGGAGCTACTTCCTTGTATTAATTTATGTGCTATACAAGTAACACTGAACTGGTACATTTTTAAACAAATAGCCAAGACAATATTTTAACATAACCAAAATTGCAAGTATTTTCTTACTGTCAGAGATTCCTTTTATTGGCACTTTTCCTGGAAGAAAAATTTTTTAACCAAAGTCATCACTGCTAGAATATGAAGTCATTTGTATTTGAGCATAAGTAGTCTTTCTTTCTTCCCTTAGCAGTACTTTCTAAATGCCAAAATCTGAAGTGGCAAAAGGAGAAATGGATGAATGTGGTTGTTTGTTGTTGTTCTTGTTTTTGTTTTCTTAAATCTCATGCAAAAGAATGATGTTCAGCTAGGCAATAAATGTTGTATTCTTATATATTTTATAACCATTTTATTCAGCAGTTAGACATGCATTTAGAAGAAAAATTAAATGTGGAAGTTAGAAATAAATAAAAAGGGTTAGAATTTGAATAAGTCAATCCTAGAATGGTTTGAGTGGGAAGGGATCTTAAAAAAATATCTAGTTCCAACCCTCCTGCCATGGGCACGGACACCTTTCACTAGATCTGGTCTCTTAAAGTCCCATGCAGCCTGACACTGAGCAAGGATGGAGTATCCATAACTGGGCAATCTATTCTAGTAGCTGACCACCTTTGTAGTAATCTAAATCTACTGTCTTTGAATTTAAAACCATTTTCCCTTGTCATATCACTACACTCGCTGATAAAAGAGTCAGTCTTCACCATTCTTATAGGCTCACTTTAAGGGTCTGTAAGGTGACAGTGAGGCCTCCCTGGAAGCTTCTGTTTTCCAAGCTGAAGAACCTCAAATTTCTCTCTCTCTTCGTAGGAGAGATGCTTTAGCCTTCTGATATATATGTGGCTTGCTCTAATAGGTCTGTGTCTCTTGTGCTGGGAGCCCGCAGACTTGGATGCAGTATTCCAGGTGGAATTTAATGAAGGTAGAGTTGAGATTGGGTGTCAACTCCTTTGCCCTGCTGGTCATGTTTATATTGATGGTGCCAAGCATACAGTTGGCTTTCTGTGCAGCATGCACATGCTACTGACACACATCAAATTTTAGTACATCCAATGATAACAGTAAGCAGAGTGTAGGGTGGCATTCTTTTTGTTTTTATCTTAAAGGTATGTTGTGCAAAATTGCATCAATACAAAAAATTTGTAACAAAATAGAAATGAATACAATTGTTCTTGTTATGGCTATATTTGCAAGCATGTTAATGTTTAAAATCTCTTGGCTTTCAAGATGCTTTTTTTCTTGGTAAGGCTACACTAACCTTGTTAAGTTCCTAAAATAGGATTCCTTATATGCTTTCTGAATCATCTGATTCTGGCTCCAGTGAGAACTGAATAAAATTAATGCTTGCTGTGATCCTACACAGTAAGTCTAAAGTTCTTGTATAAAGAACAAAATAAGTGATAATTTCTTAGAAGAAACCAAACAGTTAAAGAAGTTATTTATGGACTGTAGGGTTTTGTAGAGTTTATACTACCTCAAGGGCACAGAAGCGTAACCTGTTTGATACTGTATTTTCTTTCTTAAATGGATTTGATTACCTTGTTTTCCTTAGGCATCTTTAAAGTTAAGCATCTCAGTTTTTAGCAGTGACCGTGACGGTCACTGTCTTCATGTCAGATTGCAAGACACATTTCATTTTTTTTATGTGAAGTTTTATGAAAGTTGTGAGGTAGGTTTCGGCTGTCTGAAATAGATGTCTAGAGCTATTTTATCTGCCTCAGCTTAGCCAGCTTGGCCTTATGCTTCTGCTTCATTTGGACACAAATCTCCCATAGATTCTTTGTTTTTGTGCCTGTCAAGCACATGTAGATGTCTTAAGGAATATTAAATGATCTGAGGCAATTATATCATGAGTACTGAATCCTACCCTTAGTGCATTTATTGTAATACAGCAGTATCTTTCTTCAACACTCATTTAAAAAATAGCTCTCTAGGGTGCTTTAATCTTCTAGGGCTTCAAGGTTTGTTTTACCTACCAAGTTGGAGTTTAATTTACTTGAAATTGAAGTTACTCATTTGTAACTCTTTCTTAAGTGAAGCAGATGGGATGAAAAACAAAGAAGAAATCTTGAAATTAACCATCTCACCATCTTTATGAATAGCTTGTTTATTTTAAATTGGTAAGAAAATCAATGATGGAGATCACTGTGGATCACTACAAGAAAACAGTTGAGAGAATGCAGTTGAAGAGTTGGAAAGTATACTGTAAAAGAACACACAAAAGAAAAACAGTTAAACAGAAAACAAACAACAACAAAAATACTGATATGTTGGAATATTTAGAACTATGCTGCAGGAAACAATTCTGGACAGACTGGATAGCTAGGATGAGGTCAGTGGGATGAAGTTCAACAAGACAAAGTGCTGGGTCCTGCTCTTTGGCTACAGCAAGCCAAGTTAGTGTTACAGGCTTGGGTCAGAATGGCTGAAAGACTCTGTGGAAGAAACAGACCTGGTGGTATTGGTTGACACTTGACTGAACATAAGCCAGCATGTGGCCGAGAAGGCTAACGGCATCCTGGCCTGTATGGAATAGTGTTGCCAGCAGAAGCAAGGAAGTGATCATCCCTCTGTACTCAGCCCTGTTGAGGCTGCACCTTGAGTATCGTGATCAGTTTTTGGCCCCTCAGTGCAAGAAGGAGATTGAGGCCCTGGAGAGTATCCAGAGAAGGGCAGTGAAGCCAATCAGGCTTCTGGAGCACAAGTCTTGGGAGCAGCTGAGGGAAATGGGATTGTTTAGTCTGGAGAAAAGGAGGCTCAGCTTATCACTCTCCACAACTACCTGAGGGGAGATTGTGGTGAAGCAGAGATCATCCTCTTCTCCCATGTAACTAGCTATAGAGTCAGAGGGAATGGCCTCAAGTTGTGCTGGGAGAGGCTGTGGTTGGATATTAGGTAAACTTTCTTCTCTGGAAGAGTGGTCAGGTGCTGGAATGAGCTGTTCAGGGAGGTGGTTGATTAATCATCCCTGGAGGTGTTCAAAAAAACATTTAGATGTTGTACTGAGGGACATGGTTTAGTGGGAGAATTTTGCTGGTAGGTGGATGGTTGGACTAGATGATCTTGGAGGTCTTTTCCAACATTGGTGATTCTGTGATAGGAAGTAAGAATAAGGAGATAAGTTTTCAAATAATACTACATCAATCTGAAATATCCTTATGCCAATTGCACCACTGCAGTTATTGCTGAGATCAATTACCTGATTTGTACACCAGTTTAAGGCATCAGAGCTATTGACTTTTTTTTTTTCTAATTTATAGTAAAAGGATTCAGAAAGTGATTAAACAAGTTATTCAAAGAAAAGACCCTTACAGATTACTAGTCACTAAATCAGACTCAAGTTGAGGGCTATGCTGGCAGGCATCATTGACATTTTCCTTTTTTCTTTACTTCTAATAGAGCAACCTCTTTTGGCGACTGTGGGAGACAGTGTAGTAGAGTAGTTGGATTTTTGGTTTGACCTGGAACAGTCACTCTCTCTTCTGTAACTTCTAGCATAGAACTGTGATAAATTCCTTTCAGTACTGCTTGTGTTTTTTAATAAATCCAGCAGCTATTCTAATATAGTTGTATTATAATTTCATCTGGATCATACTTCCTTACCTTGTGTATTAGACAATTGTATGATTCCTATGCATGTCAAGATCTGTATAACATATACAGCTTTCTGTGTTTTGCTTGTTATCGTGCCTTGAAAGAAAAGGAAATATCTCTTTTGTTTTCATATGGTGTGTTTGAAGGTTGTTTTGCTTAGATTGTGGGAAATAGAAAAATAGACAATGGATTTGTTTTTTAATTTTATATCTTTATAAGAATTGGGCCTGATGTAAATCTCTGGTATCGCTGTGCTGGAAAAGAATGTTTTGAAATCTGTGTTGATATGCTTAACAAATACAGCCATGCCAACACATTCTGAAAGCAGGAACATCCCGATGCATTATAAGATCTGTCCTAATTTGCACCTTAACATTTTTGAATTATAACTGTACTTTTCTCCAGATGGACACTCACACCATTTCCTGTGGGAGTTTAGCATGTTCATTTTAACTTACGGCATTTTTTTAATCAGCTTTTTTAATAACTTGGAAGGACAAATATATATTGGAATTGCTGGCAGTCTTAATCCTAGTGGAGTGAACAGTGTATTCACTCATGTTTGTACTTTTCAAATTTTTGAGAATGTTTTTGTAAGTGATTTAAATTGACTTTGCTAAACATTTTGGTTGGAAAATTGCTCTGAGCTCTGTTACATATTGCAGGTGTAACATCAAACAACTTCTTTGAACCCAATTTATAGCTTTGATGTTTAAAGTTTTGGTCCAGAGAATGAAATAGATGTGAAACTGAAATGCTTAAACTTTTTAATCAAAATTTCCACAGTTCTGTAATATCTACTAAGCTTATTAGTTTGAAAGAAGAAATGAACTACCTGACACTGAATTCTTTTGTCATAATTATTGAGAGAGGTTGATGACTTCTTTCCTGCTTATGAGGAAAAAAAGCGTACTTGAATATGTGAGTTTTGATACCTTCTCTCAACTCTGTGAACAAGTAATAGAAAAGCTATAGAGAAACATTTCTCAGATTTTGGGAAAACAGGACTACTCTCTTAGATACACAAATATTGCCTTCACAGTCTTATGTATTTCAGTTTCAAGTAATTTATATTTTGTATTATTTCAACCACAATGCTAGATATGTACTAGGTATGTAGCTGTGCTCATGGGGAATCTTCCTAAGCTAGTTGTCTGGATTAGGAGTGCCACAGTGACATGACAACTTATCATATGTACTTTCTTTAAACAAATTATTCAATTTGAATTAAACTTTAGTGACATTATTTAATTCTGAATCTCACATTTTTTTTAATGATCCAGTAATGCTGGAAATACAAGACTAATTTGGTTAGAGGAATATATCAGCATATTTATCATCATCATGGTTAGAGGAATACAGTAGCATATTTATCATCATCATGGTAAATGCAAAAATACAAAATACTTTCTCATTCAAGTAAAAGATTTCTGAATATCCAAAGTAATATTCAGTATAACAGATCTCACAAGCAAAATCCGGCATTCCCTTTGTTACTTTCTTTATAATGCATGTTGTGATACTCACAGTAAAAGTAATAATGAGTATTTGAAGATAACTTATAAATGAGGAAAGCAACAATTAATGTTTTCTTTACCTACTTAATTTCCATGTTGTTATCTTCTTTTTGTAGAATTATAAATTAGAATCTGAAGGAGATTCTGAAGAGCATTTTCAATCTTTTACCTCAGTGCACTCAAATTCATTGTAATAAAGTTCTTAAAAAAGAAAAAAGCATGTATTTTTAATTGAAAAACTCTAGTACACATTTAACTAAACACAGTGGTAAGCAAACCTCACAGTTGTATCACTTTATGAATCTGCTTGTACATTTATCAGTGAAATTATCCTGCTTATTTATGCTTAGATTTCCGCAAATTTGTTTTCAACGCTTGCACAATTTAAAATGCAATTGTCATTTGAGACAACTAGAATAGATAACATTTATGATTTTAATCTTGTTCCATGTATTGCTAAAGTGATATATTTTACTTTGGGATTTAATGGTTTGTTTTTTATTGCAAATTGCCAGTATATTAAGGTGGATCTAACTAGTCTTTCTTGTTACAGTCGGCTCTTCCAGGTGATACAAAAACTTTCACCTTTAAAAATATAAACATTAAAAAGAATAACAGTATTTTTCTGGATTATGAACTAAATGTTATCAGCAATTCATATTTTTTCTATATGTAAACGAGTAGTTAAAATCAAAAATGAAAAGGTTTCATAAACCCTTTTCCTAATCCTACCCACGCTTTGTGTCCTTAGAGTACATTTTTATTGCATCTGCAAATGAAGTGCTAGCTCCCACTGAATCATGAAAAAAACATCTTTGCAACTCTGACCCACTGTTTGCCTTCCTACTTTCTCTATTCCCAGTCATCACTGTCTTTTTCTTCTTCATCCCCTGGTAATTCTAATGCTATACTTTTGAGCTTTTTTTTCTTAATGACTCCTTAGTTAAGAAACTTTTCCTTTCTCTGGATGTATTTTCCCTATGTTTAGTTCCTTATTATCTCCCCTAACTCTTTTTTTGTTTATCTTCTTTGTTTCCTTCTTACCTTGCTTTGCCTTCTTACTAGAAATTGGAAACAAATTATCCTAGAGGTTTCCCATCCTAAGCAAAATGCTGATTTCTTTTTACTTGGGAATTTTCATGTTCTTGGAATCCCATTCTTGATAAAGAAAATTTGAGTAGCTGATTGCTAATTATCTAAGAAAACTGAGAACAGGGAAGGTTTGCTCATTTGTCTCCCTGTATTGTCTGTAAATGTAGACAGGTGTAGTTCATAGAAGTGTCATTTTGGACTAGAACGCACTAGTAAGTAATGGCATTTGCATCTCATCTTGAATGATTTCTATTACTCTTTTATCCCTTTCGGTCCTTCTGTATGCAAATCAAGTTTGTCAGGTTCTTTCATTACAAGATAAATGAAACCAATTTACTAAAACTTTCTATTATAATGGTTTGGTTTTCACTTAATGTGCTGTGGGTTTTTGGTTGCTTTTTTTTTAATAAACTTCCTTTTGTATGTCACTGTTTTTAAAACCCATCAACAAAATTGGATATGGAAATTATTTTAGTTTTGGTTGTGGCACATAAAGATGTAGAGCATCTCCCTCCTACTTGTTCATTAAGTTGTCATTTTATTCTTATATATTTATATAATTATTCATATTAATTCTTTAATAGTAGGTGCAGGAATCACTTGTTGCTATAAAAATGTTTCCTGAGGATAATTTCTCATTTTACAGCTCTGTCCTCTTCTAGAATTAGATAAATTAAGAGAAATTTAATTTGAATGAGTCCAACAATGTAGATTTATCTGTTTGGCTGACACATATATCAGTTATATTAATTTGTTGATAAAATTAGTGAACAGTGAACTA
Source organism: Lagopus muta (assembly GCF_023343835.1). Taxonomy (NCBI): domain Eukaryota; kingdom Metazoa; phylum Chordata; class Aves; order Galliformes; family Phasianidae; genus Lagopus; species Lagopus muta. Next base: position 40,068,639 of record NC_064434.1, on the reverse strand, counting down.
TTTTGGCTTAGACTGTACTTAGAGACATCCCTTTTTAATTTCTGTCTTTCACTGATAAATTCCCTGTAAAAAGCTGTCATTTCGTCAGTTTGTGATAAAATTAATGGATGTTTTGTTGCCATTGTGTAACATAACAGTATTTTTAAACAGTATGTTATACACAGAAAGTCTAATGCTTTACATAATTCTAGATCTATCTTATTATCTTTTCTGGCAACCTTGTAGCTATGTAAAAATGTCTCGTTTTTAAAAACAATATATTTTTTGTAAACAATCTCTATTTGATTGGAAATTACTATTGGATATTTCAATTCATCTTCAGAAGCTTTTCTATAAATTTCATGGAAGTGTTCAAACAGACATTTTGCATGTCATTTTTTATTATTTATATTCGAACGTTTTTCCATTTTTCTGGTATATCCATGGAGTTGAAAAGGTAATCATGATTGTCATATGTTTTGTGCTCCTTGGTAATACAGTAAAGGAGTTCAATTGATTTGTAGAAGAGTTCATATTTCTTTTTTGTTTTTCAGTTTTGGAAAAATAACAGTAATCATGATATAAAAAGCATTTTGTCATTCGGAAAAAAAATGACATGGCACTGTGCATGGTATAGAAATCTCTTAATAGGTGTATTAAAAATTCAGTTTCTTCAGGGAAAGTACTTAATATTTGGTGAAGGTAAAATAATGTGGCTTCTAATAGTGCTTTCTGCTTGGTTACATTTTTTTGATGCCTCTTTTAAATACATTCTAAGTGGAGAACTGAGATCACAGTATTTTCAGGGTTCACTGGAAGCAGAGTAAAACTCATTTATAAAATTACTTAACTAGATGGTTGCCTAGTAACAAATGCATTCTGCACAGTGTTTGAATTGTCAATAACATCCTACCTAGAATCTTCAAAACAGTATTAGTAGTTGGTTCATTACTATGCACTTTTGATTTTGCAATTTGAACATTTTTATGTTACTGGTTTTCCGTTTCTGTTCCTATAACTAAGAAATTACCACCTATGTGTATTGATTGACAACTTCTTAATACTTTCATTTAACAGTAAGCAACAGTAAACACTGATTAAACACTCTAAAAAAAAGAATCTCGTTTTGTTAGTTTTGAATACTTTTAATTTTTTTTATTTAAAATTTCCCATGAAAATTCCTTTTTTTCTCTCCCTCCACCTCCCTGCTTCCTCTTTCTTTTCTTTTCTTTTCTTTCTTTTTTTTTTTTAATAAGATGAAAATCATACCTATATTCTGTGTACAGGGTAATATCTAACAAATCATTAATGTGCTTGCCCATATATTGTATTTGATTCTTATCAGTGTCAGACAGGGAATTTAGGAACCCAAGTTATGAATTAATCTTCTTGCATATTTAGACTAAGCACTAATAAATGCTTGTGTTTAGTTTTCTATATGTCTCATCCCAAATGGATGTCTAAACAGTCACAGAATCACAGAATCTTAGGCTTTGGAAGGGACCTCTGGAGACCACCTAGTACAACTCTCCCCACTAAAGCAGGTGGATTTTAAATCTCTCTGGAGAAGGAGACTCCACAACCTCTCTGGACTGATTGTTTCTCTGCTCTGTTACCCTCAAAGTAAAGAATTTGCTCCTCATGTTTGTGTGGAACTTGCTGTGTTCCATTCTGTACCTGTTGCACCTTGTTCTGTCACTGGGCACCATTGAAAAGAGCCCGGCCTTGTCCTCTTCACTCTCAGCCATTAGATATTTATAAGCATTAATAAGATCCCCTGTCTTCTGTTGTCCAGAATGAATAGTCCTAGGTCTCTCAGCTCTACATCCATCATCATCTTTGTAGCTCTCTGCTGATCTCTCCCTAGAAGTTCCGTGTTTTTCATGAACTGGGGAACACAGAACTGGACACAGACTATAGATATGGCCTCATCACAGCAGAGTAGAGGGGGAGGATCACCTCCTTCAACTTGCTGGCTACTCTCACTTTAATATACCCCAGGATACCATTGGCCTTCTTGGTCACAACAGCACACTGCTGATTCATGGTCAACCTGTTATCCACCAGGGCACTGAGGTCCTTCTTTGCAGAGGTTCTCTCCAGCAGGTCAGCCCTTACTCTGTACTGATGCAGTTATGCCTCCAAGGTGCAGAGCTCTGCACTTGCCTTCATTGAACCTCATCAGGCCTCTCTATGCCCAACTCTCCAGTCTATCCAGGTCTCGCTGAATGGCAGCACAGCCTTCTGGTGCATAAGTCACTCCTCCTGCATTTGTATGAACAGCAAATTTGCTGGGGGTGCATTCTGTCCATTCATCTAGGTCACTGATGAAGATTTTAGACAAGACTGGACCCAGTACTGTCCCCCAGAGAGCACTACAGGCCTCCAACAACACTGTGCCACAGATCACAACCCTCTCAGTTTTGCTAGTTCTCAATCTGCCTCATTGCAAACTTACCTACCCCACACTTACTAAATTTCATTACAAGTATGTTGTGGTAAAGCCTCACTGAAGTCAAGGTAAATAACATCCACTGCTCTTTCCTTATATACCCAGCTGGTGATGACATCATAGAAGGCTACCAGATTAGTCAATATGATTTCCTTTTGGTGAATCCATGTTGACTACTCCTGAAAAATATCTTTTCTTCCACTTGCTTGGAGATGACATCCAGAATATGTTGTTTTATCACCTTCCCAGGGATGGAGACAAGGCTGACTGGCCTACAGTTGCCTGGATTGTCCTTCTCTTGCCTTTTTTGAAGACACATGCTTTCCTCCAGTCCTCAGACAGTTCTTCTGTTCTTCATGACCTTTCAAAGATGACAGTATATAGCCATCCATGACAGTGTTCCATTCATGTGAGCTATCTCACCATGTCTTTGTTATCGCACTGAAATCAGTGCCTTACCACTGCATACAGAACTCTAATTCTTCCTGTTTATTCCTCATGCTGTATGCATCAGTATACAGGAACTTGAGGGGAAAAAAAGGGAACAGTGGATGCAGGTTTCCTTAGAGGGATGCAAGAGGATCCTCCATAGCTATGCTCACTCTTGAGGGAATATGGACTGACTGCTGGGGGCGTGTTGAAGTGATTCTGAGTTATCTGAATATAAGGTTAATTTCTAGTGGACAATTCTGCAAAGATTAGAATATGTAAACTTATCTGCTTCACTTAGTTCTTTGCTTGAGTTGAACAATCAGAGATGTGCTTTCCAGCCTGACTGTAATTCATTCTGTGAATGTGAAATTTTAATACATGGAAATGGGAAGACTGCCAAGATCATAAAGTTCAGGAAAAATTTTAGAAGTCAGATAAGAGTATCTCTGCGTACTCTGTATGCTCTCAGGTGGTGGCTGCAATGTAATGAGATGATGTGGAAATCTTAAAACCTATTAGGAGGAAAATGATCCTGCTGTGATCAATTTACAATCCAGAGAGGCTCTTCCTATATCTCATCCTTTATCATTTACAGTGTAAATTCAGATAAAGTTAGAGTGTGGAAATGAGTGCTGGGTAGCTATCTTCTGTTTATTTTTTCTGTATACATGGAATTTCATGGTGTGATATCAGCATTTTGTGAACATGAATGGTGAACATGCTGTCAATTCTCCACATGCTACAGTGAATTCTTCTCAATTAGATATACTAATTAAATATATCAATTAAATGTACTTATGGCAATTTCTGTTTCTTATTTTCAGTGTAATATCAAATCAGTGAAATATAGTAAAGCTTTCAAATAATATGATATGTAAACACTGTGACAGTTCAGTTTTCCAGAGAAGGCCTTGTAAATTTTAATTGGTGCTTGCATATTTTTTCTAAGACAATTAAGCACATATGATGACTTAAACATTTGAGATTATGTGCCAGTTGTGAAGAAAATATGTTTAGCTGAATATCGCCAATAAGCTATAGGGAATATATATAGAAAAAACTTCATCATCCCAAATGTATTTTCAGTAACTTTTACTCCAATTTCAGGAAAAATGCTTTTTGTATATTAAGCATGTTCTTTAACTGGGGCTTCTAGGACCAAGTAATGAGGGATCCAGTGCACTAAAAATGTTTGAATGTGCTGTAATTACAAAATGCCCTCTTGCGCTTTGTAAATGCACAGAATATATACAAAACATTTTAACGCTTGGTCTTACAGGAGAAATCTGAAGAGTAGTTGCTCTGTAGGCACAGAGCCCTGTGTTCTAAAAATGTTAACATTCGAAAAGCCATTATGAAGAATAAAATCTCAGTAGTGCTTATTTAATAACATAAAAGTAAATAAGACTCACTTATAATCACAGAGAAAAGTGCGAAACCAAAATCTGTTATTTTTACAGAGTCAGGTAATAATGTTTTCCTGAGTTTTATGTTTAACACAGTTTTGGTTACTGTTATTGTTAATCGCCCTTTATAATTAAAAGAATAAAGAAAAGTCAAAAACTTCACATGCATTCACAAAGACTCTAGTTCTACTTTGCAGTTTGAATTATGTGTGAGCATAAAATAATTGACGTTTAGGATATACATATCTTTTTCTGCTTCTTGATTTTTTTTTAATATTAAGTATTGATATGTTATTTAGTGGATGTAGAAGTAGGTGGTTAAAAAAATAAAGATTTTTTTTATAGCCTTGAAAGAACTTAAATTGATGGAATTTCATTGCACTTCGAAACACTCAGTTATAGACTTGTTTTTAATAAAGCCTCTGAATCTCTTTATAGTCTTAACAGTACTGCTTCAACATGGAAGTCATGTAAAAGTAGTTAAGGATGGGAATTTCACATACAAGTTTGTCATTAATAAGTCAAGTTTATGTAGTTACTGTATTTAAAGGCTGACAAGGCAGGCAGGCAATTCTGAGACTCTCTGGCAACTCTGATTTCTTACATAATATCACTTCTTCAGATAGCCAGTCTCACTTTGTTTCAGGTAAATTTAGCAGAGATCGTCTTTACTGTAGTAGTTACTATTAATCTACTGACCTCCTTCAATGATGAAAGATGCAAATTTGCCTAATCTCGAGAGAAGCTTACAAGCCTAACCAAAACCTGTGGAACAAATAACTGCTGTTATCAGACTCCTTTTTTGCTTTATATGTATTATGCACTTTTGGAAATTGAAAGCTCAAAGTTCCTCAGCGAGAGTACTGAAAAATTACTGCAAATTGAAATGTTTTATGTTACTGGTGAATAGAGGAAAAGCACCACATTTAATTTTGAATGAAATTAGCTTACTGATAGTCTTTATATTAATGTTTTGTTAATTTTTATATTTAAATAGAGTAAGATATACTTTATTATGTGTTTTCTTCTTTTTTCCAAATCATTCTGATTTGATTTTTGTAGCTTAACTTAAAAATAGAAAAAATAATTTGCAAATTTCAGACTTACTAGAAAAAGCAGGCAGGCATTACAAAGACATAGACAAAAATATATGTGCAGGCACAGTATAAAGTATATTTGTTTACAAGTGCATTATACATATTAGTAACTTTAATTGCTCTTGCATGTTTTACTTGTCTGCTACAGTTTGCAGGAGCAGTTAGAATTCGGGCTTCTCATCAGCTCCCTGACCCCCCAGTGCCATCTGCCACATCTGAAGTTAAATGGTTTCTGTTTACACATTTTTAAAAGGGAGAAGTCTCAGTAAGCCATAACTGTTCTTTGGATGTTGTTTACATTTTGAAAGGAAACTCTGAATAGTTAATTGCTGTAAAAATTCATAATTCCATGGTTCTTATGCAAAATTCTTGTTAATTGTTTAAAGACTGGAAATGATTTCCTGCTTCCTGATGGAACATAGTTTTTTAAGGGTCTTAGGAGTTTTAAAATATATTACATTTATCAAAATCGGATAACGTGCTGTAGATTGAAGCTCTGTTACACTTTCAGATTAAAGTATTTGATTATCAGGTGACAGTGAATGAAGTATAAGATAATTAAATATATGAGCAAGTGGTTACTGTTTTTAGATTCAAGTTAAAAAAAAGTGCTTATGCATTAAGAAAACTAAATATTTGCATGATGTGTCCACGTCTGGGTCAAGAGTTGGAGATGCTGGACTCTTCTGTGCAGAGGCTTGGGCTGCCTCATACCAGACGCAGTTACAGCCTCTGTACAGCCAGTTACAGAGGACACCAAAAGCTGCACTGCAGGGCATGGCTGTCCTCAGCAGCTGAGATGGCAATACCTCAGGGACAATCATTTAGAAAAGGAATAGAAGAAATGCTCCTAGCTATAAGAGAAATACAGAAGTGTGAGAAGCCACCTTATGAGAGTGTACACACACACACCACCCCAAAACTGTGTAATCGAGATTGACTAGTACTTAGTCATTGACTGTAGTACTTAGGTCATCATGTAATCCAACTGCACAAAGATACATAGGAAATTGTATTTCTAGAAATGCTTCTTTATGAACTTCCTTATTTACCACCCTCTTGAACCTGGTTTCTCATCTGTCCCGCTCTTGGAATTTGAATCTGCAACTGTGACTTGTTGTACACGAGCTTTCCTTTGCAAAGCTGCTCTTCTGTGTCAGTCAGTAGATATTCTGTGTCTAGTTGGTTGCATCCACAGTTTGAGCATTCTGATTTTTTGCTTTGAGATCTGTTCATTATTGGGCAGCTTGCTGGCTTGTTTAACATCTGTAGACTTGGAGGAGTGGGGAAGAGATGATGTCTTTGAGGATTTGGTTTGTGATTTTGGTGCACTTACTGTTCCAAAGGTCTGTAGTATGGTATGATGTCTATATCTTCCTTAAGAATGACCTTCATATACTTCATAATAATCTTTATTGAAAACTTCTAATTTTTATATTTCAAAGGAAGTCCACAAGACTTCCTTTCACTTTGAGCATTTTTTTGTTTCAAAATAAGAAAACTTCATAGTGTTTTGAAAAGTGCATAGCTGGGTAGAAGATATCAACCTTACTCATCTGCATTTGAGACAAGTTGAGAACCTTGTTTGTGGCATCAGTTATACTCCATAGACATCTTTTGATGAAAATTACTGTGAACTTTGATCCTAAATAATTTTGTTGGTAAGTAAACTGTGAGTCAGTCTACACATCTTCTACACATCTTTTAATATTCTAGAAGGAAATGGGAAAATTCCTGCTTGGTTTCCTCAGTCAAATGTTTTGGTTGTTTTCATTTGTTTTGAAAGTTATCTGGAAACATGCAGTATGCAAGCTTTTATATGGAACACGGTATTTAATTGTAAGTAACCATTTATTGCCTTTATCAAATGGAAAGGCATGTAACAAGCATTTGGAGCATTTGAAAAATATACCAAAAAAAAATGTCTCTTAGTGACTTCTTGGTATCTTCAGTTCTGCAGAAGTACTGATACATAATAGAGAAATGCAGATAGTGATGAATCAGGATAGATTGCCTAAGAGAACTAAACAAAAGCCAAGATTGAGGAACATAGGCTTTTTTATTCTTTCTATTTACAAGTGTGAGAATTCAACTAAGGAAGAAATGATGCTCAGTTATTTGTTCTAGTTTTGCTTGTAAATTGTACAATCCCTTGTTATCAAAGCATGTTTTACTATTCTTGTTCCTTTGTGTCACTTAATGACTACTCACTGTTTTCAGGACAAGAGTATATTTTCCTTGATGAATATTTTGCAGATGAACAAGCAAGATTTGATAGAGTTACACAGTGTTCCGGTTTCTTCAGTATGGGATAATCACTGGTTTACATTTATTGTTCACTTTTAATATATAGTGTTAAATGCTACTTTGCTGTTAATTTTTAAGTGATATTTTAATACTCTTACTGTGCTTGATTTCTTGGTTTGTAACACTCAGATCATTTAATTTTTTTTTTTTTCTTGTTTAATAGGTTGAATCTACACAAAGCATGATTAGGATTTTGGGCCTTTCAGCTACGTTACCCAATTATCTTGACGTTGCTACGTTTCTACATGTCAATCCCTACATTGGACTATTCTACTTCGATAGCCGTTTTCGACCTGTACCACTGGGACAAACCTTTATAGGAATTAAGACAACTAATAAGGTAAAGAATGCCAAAGAAAGGTTTACTGTTTGTTTTGACTGTACTTCACCTATATATGTGTAGTGGGATACTTTTTTTTTTTTTATACTCCACTTGGTTCTATGTAAAGATGCACCTATTTGAGACAAGCTTAAAGAATCCGGTTTCCTCAGTTCGCAGTCCTTGTATATACATTATTGTAGCTAGATATAATGGTATCTTACTGTGCATTGTCTTCTCTTCCCTAATAAGTTTTGCTTGATTAAGTAGAAATCATCACCCTCAACAGCAGAGTCACTGCAAAAGCTGATTATTCTGCCTTTCTCATTTCAGTTTTCCATTTTGCTAGAAATTACGCCAGTAAGGATGCCTGTTGGAATAATCACTAGAATGCAAGAAGAAAAAAATATTCATTTATGAAATCTTGATATGTATGATGAGAGAAGCATTAATTTAACATTAGTGGGATATAAGGGATGTGAAAACCTTAGTGTCCTAAACCATTAGCATACATGTTTGGTAGAAAACACATTACAGTAGACCCTAAATGAGCTTCTTTGTGCTCTTGCTCATTTTGGGAAGCATCAAGGCCATGTAGGTATAATATTCTTATTAAAAGTTATAGGTCAATTAGGTGCAGTGCCACTTCACTCTTAAATTATACTTCTTCTTAAAATACAGAAATTGGTACAAACATCTATCTATAAATTGATTTTGCAAAGTTTTCGTATGCTTCTCATTAGCCAATAATTAAAGCTTAAGTAACTTAGAGAGGTATAAATACTTTACAGCTCAGTGTTTTGGAAAATCTTATTCTGCGATGCTTTTAGTTTAATAGAAATAAAAACATCTTTATTCAAAAGGTAATTTCATAGCTTTATCAATGATAGTGTTTACTTATTTTTGTAAAAATGAATATTGCTTTTCTTACAAGTTAAGTAGTTCATTCTATCTGCAATGCAGAGAAGAAACTTCACTTTACGACTACAGGGAACCATTTCAAGTCTATACACACAAGAACAATTTACCATATGGTGCTTGCCATGATTTGCATATTTTAACCTTCATTAATGTTTCGAGTACCCTCACTATTATTTGCTGTTGCCTTTCTTCAAACTTTTCCTAATACTTATTTGTCTATTTTTTTGTTTCCACTGGATGGTAAGAAAAAGATAAAGACTTTAGAAAGATCTCTGATTTAAAAATCAGAGTAATATACAATCAGAGTAATATAGAAATGATCCTATATGATTTAAAAAGATTTTTCTTAAAAGGAAAAAAACCCATAGTATTAATTAACATTATAACTAGGAGGTAGTAGTTCTTTCGAAAAACAACTGTTTTAGTAATGCCAGAAACCAAGAGTTTGTCTTTTTGTTTTCCAGAAGAATGCCATTCTGGATTTCATATAGTACAATACATTTTGTGGTCAAGTTAATGTACTTTGCAACAAACAAAAAGTAGAGGTATTAAGACTCTTTTACAAAGACTTCCGTTCAGAATAGCATTAATACTCAACCTGCCAAATGATTGCTTATATCAATATTCTTTTGGTCTATCAGGGAGGAAAGGAAGAAAGGAAAGGAAGAAAGCAGTGTAAGAACACACAGAATTAAGAACAGGTCTCACAGAACACCAACAGATCCAATTAATACTATGTCTATATCCATACTGATAAATAGCAAGGAGTTAGAATCATAGAATCATAGAATTGCTCAGGTTGGAAAAGACCTTAAAGATCATTGACTCCAACCACAACCTGACCATACTACCCTAACTCTAACAACCCTCTGCTAAATCATGTCCCTGAGCACCACATCCAAACAGTTTTTAAACACATCCAGGGATGGTGACACAACCATCTCCCTGGGGATCCTATTCCAGTACTTAACAACCCTTTCTGTAAAGATGTTTTTCCTGATATCCAACCTAATCTTACCCTGGTTCAACTTGAGGCCGTTTCCCCTCATCTTGTCACCTGTCACCAGTGAGAAGAGGCCAACCTCGCTCTCACTGCAGTCATCTTTCAGGTCTTTGAAGAGAGCAATAATGTCTCACCTCAGCCTCCTCTTCCCCAGACTAAACTGCCCCAGTTCCTTTGGTTACTCCTCATTGGGCATATTTTCCAAACTCTTCACAAGCTTTGTTGTCATTCTTAGGACTTGCTCCAGCACCTCAATGTCATTTCTGTATTGAGATGCCACAAACTGAACATAGTACTCAAGGTGGGGCCTCACCAGTGCCAAGTACAGGAGGAGGATTACTTCCCTAGTCCTCCTCACCACACCATTCGTGATACAAGCCAGGATGCCCTTGGACTTCTTGGCCCCCTGGGCACATTGCTGGCTCATATTTAGCCAACTATCCATCAGTTACTTACCAATGTCCCTTTCTGTCAGGTTGCTTTCCATCCACTCCTCCCCAGGCCTGTAGGGTTGCCTGGGTTTGTTGTGACCAAAATGCAGGACCCGACACTTGGCCCTATTGAAACTCATACAGTTTACCTTGGACCATCGATCCAGTCTATTCCTCTGTAATGCCTTTCTATCTTCAGATCAACACTCACTTCCAGTTTGGTATCATCTGCAAACTTACTGGAGGTGCACTCAATCCCCTCATCGAAATCATTGATAAAGATGTTGAACAGGAGTGGCCACAATACCGAGCCCTGAGGGATACCACTTGTGACTGGCCGCCAACTGGATTTGACCACATTTACTCCAACTCTTTGGGCCCAGCCATCCAGCCAGTGTTTCACCCAGCAGAGCATATGCCTACCCAACCATGGGCAGCTAGCTTCTTCATGGATATTATTTGTTCCTTCAAGTAGATGCTTTGCTACAGCTTTTAGCTTTCTGAAAAACCTCCCCAAGAATTTCAAGCAAATGAATGACTTATCAACTCACATGCAAACTGCAGGCAAGCCTTCTTCAACAGCAATAACAGCAGCCTCTTAATCATAGCCATTTTAGGTATTTCAAGTGGACACAGCATATTTTCTCAGGCTTTTAGTATACAGGAATTTGATACGTTTCCAATTCTGTGAACAATTCTTCTGTGAACAAATCATGCTGAAGTTTGGCATACTTATTTAGTTCTGGATTCCACTAAAAAGACTGTCTATTGCAGTCTGATGATATGATAGGACACCTTCTTCATTCAAGTTGTGGCAAAAGCTTTCAAATCTCTCTGAGCTGCTGCTGGCATCTAGACCACTTCTCCGTGGTAATCTGGGCATCTGGAAGAGGCCCTGTCAGCCTTGCAAAACTCAGTGGAGGGAAGTTCTTGCTTTAGATGCTAATGTTGCTCACTGAAGTTCTGCTAAAGATACTTAGGCTAGCACTAAAGCTTTTCTTCAGGGCATGATTTAAGATGTCTGTGAAAGCTCAGCTGAACATTTGCTTTGGTGACTTGGCATTTCAGTTATATAGGATTTGCTCTTAATTCTGTTGAATATATGTAACACTGTGGCTATTTATGATGTCAGCTCATCCATATTTTAGTTATGTATTCTTAATTGAGACTTGTAATGATGGTGTCTCCCTCATCTGGATTAGATATGCAGAACACATTTTGTATATCTTCTGGTGTATTTATTATGCATAGAAATTAGCCAAGGAAATTCTTAAAACTTGTTATTTTGAAATTGTGGCAGCATATGGAACCAAGGCTAAAATTTGCCTTCTTCAGTTGAAGATCTATTAATGTCAGATATATGCATCGTCCAATCCATTTCTTTTAATTAAAAAAGACTTTCTGTCTGATGCTAGATAATTAAGTAATCTGGATATTATTAATCTAGATATATCTGGAGTTGTTAGTTTTTTCTGTATATGTATGTTTTCCTCTTTACACATAAATGGAAAGAATGTGTGAAGTTGTGTTTGTATATATATACGTCCTTATGTATGTTTATACACTGCCCTTTTACACTTCTCCATAATAATTTTCACTCTTTATTTGAAAAATAATTAATTGAAATGCTAACCTTTCATTTTCAGACCAGCTGGACTGGCTATTTATCTCTTGCACACACTGCCATCTTTCTCATGTTTTTACTATTATTCATGTGTTATGGCAAATATGAACATTCTCTCATTCCCACTGAAGCTCTTGAAGCTATGTTTTTACAACTTTCAGCTATTCCAGATAACAGAATCTGAAGCATTTTATTTATCCATAATTGCAACTTCTGTACATGGTACTCCCACTTTTTCCCACGTCTGACTCAAATGTGAGCAAAGTTCTTTTTTCTTGACGAAAAGCTAGGAATTAGTAATTGCATGGACATTAAGATCTGCTTGTAAAACTGCATTTATGTAGTACAAAATGAAAGTATTTATTTGAAGTTTGGTTGTGTATTGAATGGATTATTCCATCAGTATCCAATAGTGGTATGATTTCTTATCTATGGAACACATAAAGAACAGAGCTGGATTACCTCCCTTTAATCATTGAACGAAATAACCAAGTCATGTAAACTTTTATCCACTGCCCTTTTTTGTATTTTGTCTGCTTATTTTCGTGATCTATTTGTGAATTATTATTAATAATAATAAACTATTGTTAGTACTGAAGATCAGTATAGTGTAAATTTCATTGCACAGTACATTTTTTTTATCGGGTCACTATTATTTGCTTTACATGAAATAGAACATATATATGGCATATAAGGCATAATGTTTACTTTGCAGGTGCAGCAGCTGAATCATATGGATGAAGTATGTTATGAAAATGTGCTGAAGCAAATAATGGCTGGTCACCAGGTATTTATTTTTTTACTTTAATTTGCATTCAGAACACATATAAAGAAATTAGTTTTGATCATTATAGTGTCTGGAGATATTTATTTATTTATTATTTATTATTTATTATTTATTATTTATTATTTATTATTTATTATTGTCTCGAGATATTTAAAACCTGCCTGGACACTTTCCTTTGCAACCTCCTGTAGGGAGCCTACTTTAGCAGGGTGGTTGGATTAGATGATCTCCAAATGTCCTTTCCAACTGCTGTGGTTTTGTGATTCTTTGAATCTGTGCATAAAAGAAGAAAACGTACAGTGATGCTAAGAACTGCACATTTTTCTTCTTTCACAGAAATTTCAGATTAAGGTGTTATTTTAAAAGTTGAACAGTTAATTTATGACTTTTGGGAAAAAATTCTTCAGCAGCACCTTAGTTATCCTGCTCCCTCTGGCTGAACATCATTGTTCCACTTACCTTCTGTTGTTACTGTCTGCTACTGGTGCTATATTCAATAAGGTTTTAATGAAATAATGAAGATTGTATATGGAAATGCTGATACTTGCCTGAAGGAAGATTAACAAAATTTGTTGGCTTCACTAAAGAAACTTCAGTTTATTTTTTCCTCATGATCTGTTGTGTACACCAAATTCCTTACAATGAGGTAGGTTTAGGTGCTTGTATTTTACTACTTATGTTTTTTTGTGTCTTTTTACTTGCTGTAGAAGAACCTGTAAGTAGCAGTTTATTACACTCAGTATGTCTAAATAAGTAACATATCTTACATTCCAGGCCAGAAGTTGTATGCTCTTTCAGAATATTTATCACACCTTTCTGCTCCTCTCTTCTCTTAATACTGAGGGGAAAATAGCTATTAAAATTTATAGTAGTACTTTTAAAAGTAAAATAAAGCTCAAATACAATAATTTAATTCTAGCAGATGATGCTTTGTACTTACTTAGCACAGCTCTCCTTGAGAATAGTTTTAGTTCCTGACAGATTGAATGCATTACTGTTTTAAGGCGTGTGTTACAGCTGAAAAAGGTCAAGTGAAAAACTTTAGTCTCCATAGCATTACTGTTTCACTAGCTGAGACAGTAGTTGATCTCAACTTCTGAAAATTGTATTTCAAGCCAACAACAAATAAGCAGTGTATTTTCACACAAAGCAGAAGTCTCATTTCCTTTATGGTATAAAAAACTGTTTGATTTCAGAACGGTTTTGTTGATATGATTCACTAGATTGTGAATGTTAAGCATTTTCTTTGCTTGAAAATGTTTGTTTTGAGTACGGTACATACTGAGTATAGCTACCCTGTGGTAAATATGCTGCTTAAATTGATGAAGACAGCATAGCTTGCTGGCAGCGAAAATTCAGTACAAATATTGTTCTTTGATGATAATTCAGTGTAAAAATTTAAATATGCTGAATATATATACATGCAAGCTGAATTCAGTAAAATAAATGTAAATGTGGCATTTCAAAAAGTTATAGTAATGTTTAATGATAATTTAGAGCAATTGTATCAAGAACAGATGTATATGTCAAGAAGGAACAACATTTGAGCTATGTTACAGAACTCTTACACATTCATGTACCAACCAATTAAATTGGAGTTTTTTGTTTGTTTGTTTGTTTTCCACATTATTGAAAGCATATTTGTCTTTACAATTATGAAACTAACACTCATATCGTGAAATGATGACAGTGGTATGCAATCTTTCATAATACAGAACTAAGCGTGTCAACTTATTCTTTAGTACAATTAATTATAATTTGTAATATTGAATCGTATAGTAAAAATGAGGGATTTCTTTCTTTTAATGAGTATACTCCAACAAATTATGTGTTCAGTATACTAACTGTAGATGTTTGTTTCTTAAAAAAAGAAAGTAATATAATATAATATAAAATAATATAATAGAAGAAATACTTGTTCCATAGTGAAGGACGAATACTGTGCTAGGAAGGTTTTCAGTAGTGTCTTCAAATAATTTTGCAACTAGGATGTTATATTTTGAGGTTATCACCTTTTTCTGATTTACTTAGTCTTTAGAAATCTATTGTCTTGAGTCCAGTTTTATTCTAGTCTGTTACCAATCTGTCCTGTAACCTTTCCTAGCTTTTTTTTTAAGTTATCCTTTAAACTTATGCTTGTTTAAATTCTGTTTATGTGTAAAGTTTCTTTGCTTTTTAACAAAGTTGGTGGTTTCTAAATATTCTTCTAACAAAAATCACAGAATTATAGCATTGTTCAGTTGGAAGAGACCTTGAAAACCATCCAGTTCCAACCCCGTGCCCCCCTGCAGGGATATCTTTGACTAGATCAGTTCACTCATAGCCCAGTTCAGCCTAGCCTTGGACAACCATGGATGAGACATCCACGGTTTCCGTGGGCAGCCTGTTCCAGTGCCCCACCACACTCTGAGTAAAGAATTTCTATTTAACACCTATCCTTAATCTCCCCTCTTTTAGTTTAAAACCATGCTTCCTTGTTCTGCCACTATCTGCCTGCATAAAATGTCTGCCTCCCTGCTGTTTATTAGCTCCTTTTAAGCACAGAAAGACAGCAATATGGTCTCCCTGGATCCCTCTCTTCTCCAGACTGAACAAGCCCAGCTTGCTCTTCATAGGAGAGGTGTTACAGCCCACTGATCGTTTTCCTGGCCATGCTCTGGACCCAGTCCAACAGCTCTATGTCTTTCTTGTTGTGGGGGCCCCAAGCCTGGGGCCTAATGAGAGCAGAGTAGAGGGGGACATTCACCACCCTTTCCCTGCTGGCCACCTCTCCTTTAATGCAGCCTGGAATACAGTTAGCTTTCTGTGCTGCAAGTGCACGCTACTGGCTCATGTCATGCTTTTCATCCACTGAGAAACCCCAGGTTCTTCATGGCAGGGCTGCTCTCAATGTCTGCTCCCAGTCTGTCATTACGTTTGGGATTGCCCCAACCCAAGTGTAACTCTTTGCACTTGGCCTTGTTGCACTTCATTAAGCTCATGTGGGTTCACTTTTCAAGCTTAAGCAGAATGCTTTGGATGATGTCCTTTCCTTCTCTTATACCAACTGCACCACTCAGCTTCGTGTCATCTGCAAATTTGCCAGCAGTGCACTCCACCCTGATATCTAGGTCACTGGTAAACATGCATTGATAAAGAGCACCAGTCCCAAGACAGACCCCTGGGGGACACTACCTGGGCTCACCAGCAACTACCTAGACATAGAACTGTTCACCATAGCACTCTGTCTGCAACACTGCGAGATCATGTTGGGCTTCTAATTAATCAACACATCCAAGTCCAAGGCTGCTCTCTGTTCTCCACCCAGTCGGTATTTTTGCTCAAGACCCATGACCCATGAACAGGACCATACACTTGGCCTTTCTGAACTTCATGAGATGCATACCATCTCCTTCAATATATAAAAAAAATTCCACAGCAGTTGTTTTTCTAAATTGAATTCAAGAAATTGTTGGAATTTTGTAACTCTTGAGGCAGTAATATGTGACAGGCATAGATTTCATTATCATTGCTCTGGAGAACCACAAAGCTGAGTATTCTATCTTTATGTATATATTCTATCTTCTTGTAAGAAAGAAATACAGAATCAGAGAAAAATGTATTTTCTCATGTTCCATGAGTTAGTGTGCACTCTCCAATGGCCATCAAATATTGTCTCTTTTAAGATTTTTACTAGCCTTTTGAATGTCTTAAATTAAATTCAGTACTTTTTTGTTTACATCCTGTTCTGTTTTCTCATTTTGAAAGAATTCTTACATGCTGAAAAGGAATCATTTATTTGTATGTAAGTCATACTGACGTTCCTCTGTCTTATGTTATATTCTGAGGCATGTCTGAAGTGGTATGTTCATGTGTTTTAATAAATGCGTGTGTTTTCATTTTTTAAGACTAAGGTTGGTGGGAGGTAGCTGCATGCTACAGACATGTGTTCTGGCAGATGGAGAGGATCTTTTTATGTTGATTTTTCAACATTCATACTCTGCAAGACTTCATGCTCTTCCTGGCTACTGGGAAATTAAGAGTTGGTGATTCAGCCTTTAATTTTGATCCATCTGCTCAAACTAATGAGATACTTCATTTGTAGGCTTCGCTTTGAATTACCAAATGCAACTGAAGCTGTAACATTTGTCTTATAGCGCAACTCTCCTCTTGTTCAACTTGACAAAAGATGTAATGATAAATGTTTGCCTACAGTTTTCTGGGGATTTTGTAATAGCAACACTTTGTGGTGACTGGAGAATATCAGAAAAGGTTTCCAGGAGCTTTTTATGGCAGTGTGCTCTTTTTGTAGGCTTCCTAACAATGTAGATCTTCATTAGGATATTTCCCTGTTAAATCCTACCTCTTAAGATTGTGTTAAGTGAGATTTGAACTCAAAAAAGGAAACTCTTCTTTTTTTTCAGTGTCTTTCTGTGCTTGGTACAATCTGGTGAATATTTATTTTAATGTCATTTCTTCAAGTTTCTATTTTCTTATATTGTCTACAGGTATGTTAGAGCCTCTTGGAGTGATTTGCACTTTTGGAGTTGTATTTCTAGCTCTTAGTAAACCGAAGATCCTTTAAACAGAGGGGGAAAAAGTGACAATGCACACTATATATCAGAGAATGTGACCCCATACTCAATTAGAGATAGAATGTTTCTACCAGTGTTTTTCTAGAATAACTGAGGGATACCATTCACTCAAAGACTGCCTCATCAAAAATTATCATTCCCTCTGCTGATTATAGCTATCTTTTGTCAGACAGTCAGCAGGAGTGAATCACAGGCATTAACAGCATTAGTTCAGCTACAGGGCTGAAAAAGCTTCTTAACGTTTTACAGACCTGTGAGAAGGACACCTAATGCCAGAGAGTTCTGGGGAGTGGTTAGCACCTTTCTCAGGCAGCCTGCAGAAAACCTCACAAGGTCAGCAAAGGCAGGGACTGAATACGATATGTATCAACATCATTTTTTTATATAAAGTGAAATATTGCATTGCTATCCAGTCTCAAACAATGCATATCCTAGTGTCCTTATCTTCACAATGTATGAGGTAGAAATAACCCTTGTCATTGTATGCTTTGAGAAATAATACGATGCTTTTAGGAGTGTTGACGAATAACATAATGTTTTTAAGATTTTTTTTCACCTCAGAAACATATGATTCTAACTACACTATATTGCATTCTCCAAAAATATTAAGTTGTTGCACTTCCCAAGGCTCAGTTTTTTAAGATAATGTCTGAGGGAAATAACTCTTCCTGACTCTGGCCATCTCTGTTGCTTTATTGGCTCACTTCTGGTGTATATTCTGCTGTTATTGACCTTTTGCTGTTTTATCCCACTGCCTTGGATGCAAAGACAGTGTTGATCATGTTTCTCTCTTTGTCCCATCACCTCTTAAACATTTTTGCTACTATTCATTTTATTAATTGATAATAACCTTTCACTTTATTTTGTAAGATGAAAAGCCTCTGAAAATGTGAAATTACTTAAGATTTATTTTTTTTACACTATGAATTAGAATGAGAGTTGCTGAAATTCCTTGAAAGATTTCAGAGAAAGTGCTTCCTGAAGCAGCACTTGTAAACCCCCCATGCTTTTGCCACACTCCCCAAACTACTTATCTCTTCCTTTTCTGCAATCTTTTTTTTTTCATAGTTGGTTCTCTTTGGTTCTACTTAAACCTTCAAAAGAAATTGTGTGTTCTCTTTTCTCTTTGATGTGGTTTCAGCAGGTCTCTTGCACTTACTCTTGGCATCTTGCTTTCCTCTCTGTTTCAATTTGTTTTCTCCCTAAAATTCAGTACTCTGTTACTCCATTTTGTCTTCAGCCACAGGCATCTGAGTTTTAGTGTGGGTTCCTTACCTAATGTGCTTTGCTAATTTGCCATTTTAGTTGTTCATTACAGTTTTCATCTTGGAGTACCTTTAAGGAGTTTAAGGAGTACCTTTAGCATTCTCCCATCTAAGGAGTTTAAGGAGTACCTTTAGCATTCTCCCATCTACTCAAATTTTTTTTGTCAATTTTTAAGAAAATGAGTGTTTCATTTTCCACTGCTTTTGATAATTTTCTGTGCAACTCTCAGATGATATAATATCTGTTTTAACTCTGGTTCTCAGTGAAACGGAATTTGATATTTTCAATTCATAACAAAAACTAGCTGTTCAATGGAAGCCCTGAAATCTTTCTGTGGTTCTCATTCACCTGGCTGCCTGTGCAAGCATTGAGACTCAATGTGTCAGCACTTTCAGTAGTGAGTAGTTATCATAGGCATACAAGAAATAGTTTCAGAATTCAAGGAAGAGCTTTTCTGCTGGCCAATAATGCCCATGTTGTCATTTGCAAAGAATATGGATTTCTGCAACAGCAAATACCAATTGAAAGGCTCATCACAACTTAAAAATTGATATTACTACATATTTGTGCCATAGCGTTAACTCTTGTGCAAGCAGCCAATAGGAACTGTAAAGCAGTGGAGAGATGAATTTAGAGTTAAGGTCTTATAAGCTTTACTGCTGAGACTGGAAATGTGGAGGAAAACTTTTTTAAAAAGGAGAACAGCCATAGACAGAACCATCCATTCTTGATGCACTGTGAGTGGTGATCTTCACCCTACCCATTTTTTGCTTATTTCATTTCACTGTTCTTAACAATCTTTTCAAGAAAGGTGTGGAGATTTGTTTGTTTGTTTGTTTGTTTTTGTTGTTGTTTTTCCCCAATTACCTTCCTGTCAGTTCCTGCTCTTCTACTTTGAACAAGTTTAGGTTCTGCTGGCTTCTGTCTGTTATCATTTCACAGTTGCCATTTTTTACAGCATTGTGACAACTGCTTCTAATATGCATACCTATGGCATCTTTGCTATTTATCTTGTAAAACGAAGTGTGAGTGTTTTGTTGATGCGCAGAATGCAGCCATGATACTTGTGAAATTCTTAATTAATGCATGGTTAGTATGCAGTTTTGTAAAGATTAAACTTGCTGTATTAATTAGAATTTACATACTTAGTTAAAATAGTTCTATACCACTATCCTGCATTTATTTCTTTAGAAAAAATATTGAGATACTACCTATGTACTTTTTAAAATCATAGAAAAAAATTGAATTTTTTTGCACAAATTATTAATACTTCATTCTTTCAAATTGATATTGTTGATATCACAGGTCAAAAACAGATTATGCTTGAATTTATATATTCAAAACTGTTTTTGTTTGCTATTTATTACATATGAAAGATTCACTGTTTGTAATTGTTCTCTTTTTCTAATAATTGACTTTAACTTTGCGATACTACAAAGTGTCAACTGATTTTTCTTGAAATGTTATCTTAAGCCAAAAAAGAAAGACTGAGTAATTATTCTAAATCTGTTATATTAAATTGTCAGGACTGAATTTGACAGTTATTAATTTCATCTGTAAAAATGATGGATTAAATTTCTTTATTATCAGTTTTCCAACTGTTATTTGGTTGCAGAAGCCATTTGAAGATAAAAGTTTCATAAGCTTGGTTACTGCAACTGTTGACAATCCTTTTATAGCTATGTTCTAAGATAAGATTTCATAAAACATTGCTTTTTAGAGGTCTCTCGGGAACTTCGTATCTTGAAAATTAAGCTTGCCTTAGTCTTCTTTATGGGTTATATAGTGTATAGAGCACACTTTGGACAATTAATTATGTAAAGTTACTGGGTTCGTTAAAATTTGTTATTTATCCTATTAGTGTCTGGACTTCCATTTAATAGCCTAAAAAAGTTCATTTAAGTCTACTTGAGTTTTGGTGGTTTTATATCTATACAGATCACTTCTAATACAGGTGCAGTTTATTTGCATATACATAGTGTTTATATATGCAGACGTAGGTAAATGTGAAGTGATAAGGTAAATGGTCAAGCAAGATTATGGCTAGTCTCTTTAGATATTATTTCCATGTCAGCTCATGGCCTGGGATACTTTAGAGCATTTTCTGTAGAATTTCTTGTGTAGTTTCTGCATGATCAGGGACCATTAATATGTGTATTTCATAGAATCATAAGATCACAAGATTGAAAGGACCTACAAAATCATCTAGTACGGGTGTACTCCCATTGCTACCAGAAGCTACTAAACCATGTATCGTAGCTCCTCATCCAGACACCAATTTTCTTTTTTTCCTTTTTTTTTTTTTTTTTCCCTTTAATTAAATAACAGATCAACTAATGTAGGGACTTTTATGTTCTGCAACTTCATGATTTATTTATGCACTCCATGATAACTGCCTTTTGCAATTTTAAGGATATGATTGTTACTATAATCTTATGCCTGGATAAATAAAACTTCCTATCTTACTTTAATTAAAAATCCTCATTTGGTGTGCTAGCTATGTAGATGATACCCTTCAAAAAAATTTTATGTACCAGATGTTTCATGCTATTGTCAAATGAGATGTACGTATCATTTTTCCATTATATTTTCTAGTCAAATCTCTTTAGCTTTAAACATTTATTATCGTGTCAGCTGTCTATATGAACAGCTGAAAAATGGCTGGAATGGATGTTCTAACAAGTTACGCACGTGATGACCCTTAATTCTTCAATCTGATAGTCTTCTAAATGTTTGCATGCTATATTTGTGTGCCTCCTGCTGATTTTTGCTATCTACATTTTAAATTGTCTCTATATTTGTACTCAGATGTTCACTATGAATTTATGAAGACCAAAGGTACAAATTTATTTTCCTTCCAATAGTTATGATTTCACAAATTATTTGGTACATGTCTATAATCTCACAGCTACACAGTGATGTCTGTATTTGCAATGCTACTACTTAAGGTGGCAATTGCTCCTATTTAGAATTTCTATTATTCTGATATTAACGAATCATAAAAATCAAATTTGATTCCAAATGAGTAATTTCTTGTAGCCTAAAATTATATTCAAAAGAAATACTATGTAGTTACTCTACAGTTGACTGTCCAGAGCAATCTTGTCTTTCGTGGATGATCTAAGCAACAAGTTACAGATGTGCAACTTGGATATTACCAGTTCTGTCTGTCCCATTACAGCCTGTGATAGAGGCAGCTAGAGCATTCTTGCAGCTTAATGTTGTAAATTTTACTAGTTCTAGGTTAACAGCTCTGTTTCAAACACAGGGATGCAGACTACTAGTGGTCTAGAAGATTGTGGGAAAGTCTGGGTATTCATATTAACTCTGTATTGTTCTTCATGAGGAGTTTAACGACAAGGAAAAATGATACTGAAGAAGAAATGCTGAAGGTAGGCAGTGGTCTGAAGCTTTTGAAAATCCATGTTTACTGTAGTCCTTGAAGAAATCAGTGTGTGTTTTGTGTAACAGAATATCAACTAACAAGCATCCTAATTATCATCAAATTTTTGTAAATTATTCAAAATGTAACCAAATAACTACTCTCCACCAAGACATGGTGACTATCATAGACTTTTTCAGAGTTGCCACCAAAGAATCCCATAGAAATTTCATTAGTGTTTTTATTTGAAATAGAGGATGCTGTAAAAAATATGTTATTTGGAGGAGTCAGTGAGGATGGGAAATAACAAATCTTTATTAAGATGCTAATATGCATCAGGAAATTTCTTTAGATTTTAAACTTGTTTTCACTTTCTGGAACTGGATATTTCTTACATACATAGCTCTCTGGTGTTGATAGTTTCTTTATAATTAGTGATGATACGATTCCAGAATATGTTACAGTCATATATACTGTCATATCCTTAATCATGAGGTATTTAAAATTTCCTTATTTAGGATACAACACCTTAAGAAGATCTAGGTGTTTAAAGTAGGGCTTACAAGGTATGTCTAATTATTCTATCACAGTTGACTATTGTTCGTAAAGTGCCACATCCTTTAAATTCTTTGTAACTTTATTAAGCTTTGTATTAAAAATGTCGCTTAATACTTGAAGTTGTTTCTTCTCTGGTTTAGAAAACCTATTTTTAGGGGCAAGGGGGAAAAGCTTTTGCATAGCAATATGTTTTTAAATAACACTGACAAGCAATAAACTAGAAGACCTGACTGTTCTGTTCTTTAATTGTTTATTAGACTTTGTATGTTTTGACTCTTACAAAACCAGAAGATACAGAAGTTGCCTTGATAATTTACTCTTAATTTGCTGAAGTATAAAGTATGGGAATAGATATCCAGTATCTCCTTTGTTCCCTTCCTGAATAGAATTTGCATACTATTACTAGCTTCAGGGTTATTCTTACGTATTATAGACAGTGTATACTTAAGTATAGTTTTGGAAACATGAAAGGATAGGCTTTACAACTCTTATTCCAATGTGATAGTTGACAAAAATAGAATTTATTATAAGGAAGAAACATAGAAACGTATGTATTTTGTGAAGTTAGAACAGCTGATGTCAGGCCAGGACAAAAGGAAATGCTTGAAAGAAATTCTTGCATGATCTTGTTTAGCTAAAAAAAGATGCAGTGAAAAAGCTGTGCACAATTTTGAATAACAATTGTCATTCAAGTCCATTGGCATCTGTAAAAATGCAATTGTTAGCTGCCTAATGACATATATTTGCATAGTAATGGACTAGCTGTTCTTGCTTAATTTTCTATGCAAGAATAGATCTTGCTATTTCTATTTCTATCCTGTCAATTAAAATCCAAAATAATTTCTACTACCTGTAGGAGTCAGTAAAATATTGTTTGTTTGTCTTAGTGAATAATTTACATTCTATTTCAATTTTCATTGTGTACATTTTTGCTCTGTATTCTGTAAAGTTAACTCTTCATGCTGTTTTGCAGAAATACCATATTTTGGAACCTTTTTTTTCTGTGTTAGGCATTTCTAGGCTTAGTGCATTATGGTAATGAAAGATTTTATCTTTCACCTTCTTCTCCCTTTGACTCAGAGTGTTTTTGTTTGTGCTTTTGGTTTGGGGAGTAATCAATTACTGTATAAATCTAATAAAGTTAAAATAAATTACCCTGAAATGCATGGAAATAAAATTAATTTGAACTAAGTATTAACTTCCTACAATTTAAATTTATTTGACTAAATCTACAAATCGAAGATAGCGTAGATCATGTTACATTGTTCTGAAAGGTTTTCTGTTAGTATCAAGAAATCTATAGTATAGCACTGATTCCATAACTGAGCTTCCAGAGTAAATCAAAATATGAAGCTAGATCATAAATACAAGTGTTTGGAAATTTTAAAGTAACTCATTTTAACAGTAATTTTAAAATTCCAAATCAACCAAAAACCAATCAACACACATAAACAAAAAATATGTTACTGTTCTATATCTTTCAAGGCAGAATCATTATGTTTCATATGGTTAAATACTTTTTATCAAGAAGCATCCTTTCTTTATTGATGTTGCATACACAGTCTGCTTTTTCAATTTAAGTGTTTTGTGTTATCGTGCTTAATGCTTGAGGCTTACTGTAGAACTTTCTGGGTCCAAAACTCTTAACCATAGGTTCGAATGGTAGTGACATCATGCCCCTAATCCTTTCATTTCCATATTGTGGCAGAAGATACTATATGATGTTTTGCATCACCACTTCTGTGTGTTGAACAAAAAGGAAAAATTAGGCATCTGCGTCCAGAAGCTGAGGTCTCATTGAGATCACAGGAGGTCACAAAATTAACTGCTGCAATAGGTGGGAGCAGGCTTTTTAACAAGGTCAGGCCAGTATAGCAGGGAGTTTGCCTGTATGTGAGAGCACAGCAAGGATACCTGGACTTAGAAACAGATGGTAGTCCAACTGAGAATTTATGAGTAGGATTAGTAGGTAGACATACATGTGCAGTATTGTTGCGGGAGTTTATTACAGACCAACTGTCCAGGAAAAAGAAGTAGCTACAGCCTTATTGAAAAAAGTAGATATCATTTCATAACCACAGACTGTGATCTTTCTGGGGTCTTTACCACCCCACTATCTTCTGGAGAGTCAATACAGCAGGGCAAAAACAATCCCAGAATTTTCTGCATTGCATTTGTGACAACTTTTAGCATGGGTAATTCAGGAGTTGAGGAGTGCTAACATTCTGATGAACCTTGTGCTGAGATGTACTATGAAATCTTGGCAATCAGGATTCTAATGGAGACAACAAGGCAAAAAGCACAGACCTAGACTTTGAGGAAGTAGATTTTGGCCTCTTCCATTGCTTGGAAGAATTCCATGAAAGATGGCTTTGAAGAGTCCATGAGAGCTGGTTGATTTTCAGGGATCATATCTGCCAAGCTCAAGAATGATCCATCCACGTGTGCAGAAAATCAAGCAAAGACAATGAAAGACCAGCATGGATGAGAAGAAAATTCTGGGGGAAAAAAAAAAGCTAATATAATAAAAGGAACCATATAGGAAGTTAAACTAGGGACAGGAGACACAAGAGGAATATAAAGGCACTGCCTCTGCTTGCTTGGAATAAGGTTAGGAAGGCCAAATCCTGCCTGGAGGTGAAGCTGGCTACAGATGGTAAAGGGCAGGAGGAAGGTCTTCTGCAAGTACCACAAAAGCAGAAGGAAGACTAGGGAAGATTAGGGCTGTCTGCTGAATGGGGCAGGAGTGTTGGTGACAAAGGACATAGAGAAGGCTACTCAATGCCCTCTTCACTTTTGTCTTAGATGGAAAGATCTGCCTTCTGGATTGACAAGTCCCTGAAAGAAATGGGAAGTCGTTGAGCAGACTTATCTTTCACTCACCCTTTTATAAGTCTGTGCAACTTGATGGGATTCACCCACAGTACTAAATGTTATGTTGATCTTTTAAAGACCTAGGTGGTTAGTGGAGGTCCCTGAGAGCTGAAAGAGAGCAAATGCCAGGGGAGATTCAGAGTGGATATTAAGAAAAAATTATTAGGAGGGGTGAAGCATTGGATCACAGACTGCCCATAGACATGGTGGAGTCACTGTCCTTGGAGGTTTTCAAGAAAAGGATAGATGTTGCATTGAATGACATGGTTTAGTGGTATGATAGTGGTGAGTTGACTGTTGGACTGGATGATCTTACTGATCTTTCCAACCTTTCTGACTCTATGAAATGTCATGCCTATTTTCAAAAAGGACAAAAAGAAAGATCAGGATAGCTACGGGTTAGTCTCTTGAATACCTGGAAAAGTGATAGTGAAAATAATTCTGGAAGACACTTCCAAGTGTGGGGAGAACAAGCAGGTGGGAAGAAATAGTCACAATGGCTTTATGTAGGGAAAATATAACAGAAATGAAAATTAACATGAAAGGTGTTAAAGTATTTCAGAATGTGTATGATAGTAGAATCTTTTTATATGGGTAGATTTAAAGTGTAGGAGACTATACAATGAAGGGCAGAGAGGAAGAAAATGAAGAAAGTTGTTCCAACATAATGTCCTTATTTTAGCTTTTAACATAGCATTCCATGAGCAGTAACAAAAAGGTGATTGAACATTACTTTCTAGTATTCATTAGGGTAGGTATGTCTTAAATGACAAACATTAAAACAAGTATAGCAAATAATAATAGGCAGATGTCTTTCTTGCAGGGAATTAAGAAAGTAGAATTGTTATCATTAGAAAAATGAGCAGTTCTGCTTTATGATAGTAAAAAATCTGTGTAAACTGAGTGGGTTTTAATACTCTTAAATGCCGGTATATCTAAATACTTTACATTGCTACTTATCTAATTATGTTATTAGGTTCCATTCAAATTATGTCAGAAACCCTAGTTGTTGTTTTAAGCAGAGCTGATCAGTGGTAGTTTGAGTGACAATTAAAACTTAACAGAGACAGCAATCACTGATAATCTATCAAGAGTTCAGAGTAGATTATATCACAACACAGTATTGATTAGTAGATGAGACATTTGATTTATTATTGTTGTGAATTATTCTTTTCCATTATTGTATATTATGATGTGTTTTTATTCCTTAACAGAATTTGCTGGCTTCTTTTTGAATGTACAGGGTTTTTCTAGTAGTGCTCCTGCTGAACTTTTTGAGTGTTTCTGAAGCCTAGAGTGGGAATGAAATTCCGATGTATATGATTTACTTTGCCGTGATGAGTAAATGTAGTCTGCTTTCAAATTGTCAAGAATTATTTTTCTATATGAAAGAAATAGTGTACAGAATGTCTCATTTACAGCCAGTTTTTAAGCAGTTTAATAGCCCTTCCATTTTCTGTATTGTAAAAGATCTTAATTCTCATAAAGGTTAAATCAGTATTTCTCTTAAGTCCAAGATGTAATTAAATGAACTTAATTCAGTTTCTGTTGCGTTGGTAAGTGACATAGCTTGTTCAGCTTTGTTGTTTTTCAATACTTGAAAAAACTTTTCAGTTTGAAAAATATAAAAATCTACTAAAATACAAGATTTTTGTGTTAAACTTTTTAAACTTCAGTATGGATTACCTTATTAAAAATTTCTATTTCATATACTTTATTCCATTAAGTTACTAATTCTGAATAGTGATCCTCATGAACTATTGTTGTGTCACCAAGGGGAAGGGGAAATAATACATATAAACAGTTGTGCCTTCATTTAGAACTCCATTTAGAACATTTAGAACTTCATTTAGGTAATCAAGCTATTCTGGTTTTGTGGTGAATGCTTTTGATCAAGAACTGCTAGTAAGTCATGTGTGTGGTTCTCATTAATATTTTGCTTAAAGTGTACTTTCCATTCTGTAGCTGTTAAGCACTAAAATTTTGAAGTTTGTCTTGGCAGTTGAGGGGAAGTCACAACACAAGTGGTAAACTGTTTTGTTATTTCTTAGAATTAGGGTAAGCATTAGCGAATTATATTTAGTTTTCCAGGTGACGGTTCTATTTAGTGAAGTGCTAAGGATGTCATTTTAACCTAGATCAAGGTAGTCAGCACTCCCTGGGGAGAAGTGAAGAAACTTCATTAGGAATTGAGTTTTGCAGAAGCTTGGGGGAAATTTCATTCTGTTATTCAGGGAAAAAAATGGATGGATAAATTGATCTGTCGATCAGTGTCCCTAGGTGTTCATTTTCAGTAGAAGTAGTAGTCAAGAATTGGATTCAAATAAAAGAACGTTTTTTAAGGACATAGCTGGGGAAAACAAAATAATGTCTTGAAGCTAAAATAAAGTGTATATTCCTATACTTGCATTAGTATGAACAGTGCTCTAATGGCAAGGCAGTAAAGCGCCTCAAAGAGTCAGTGTGCTTCTCCTAAAAGGTGAATGCACCATTTAGGAGCTGCTGTAGGGAATGCTATTATGAAAGTGACATTTCTCTGTTGGAAAAATTATCGTTACTGTCCAAGGCAGAAGAAAGGGTTTCTGAATTTCAGGTATCTGATTATAAATTTCTTAATAGATTTTAGACACTTTTGTTATGCATATATGTGGTGCGTTTTTTATTTCTTGTCTAAGAGAATATGTGGCAAGTTCTGGTAGTGTGTAGTTATGTGTTCCTGATAACAGAGACATATTAGTCCTCATTGGTGTTCAGACTAACATACTTTTCAGTGCTACAGTAACTCACAAATGTGTTTCAGGGGAATTACAGCTTAGAACATGCAGCACTAGGGGAATGCAAGTGCTTACTGTGGTGAATATTAAATGAAATCTTTGGTGAGAATGGTTGATTTGTTCAATGCTTGAAGAAAATTCTGCGGAGGTAACCTGGCTGGAGACATTTGTCTTTTCCTTTCTTTTATGTTTTTGTCATTTAAAAGCTTTGGTTTTCGGAGAGCAGCAGCAAATGCTTTTAGCACTGGAGCTATACACACCAGAGCTAGCTTTGAACTGCAAACTACAGATCTAATTACACAGCTTGTAGCTGTGGAAATGCTTCTCTCTATTCTAAATTACTTTTCCTAACTTATTTGCATAATTTAATGCAGAGAGATTTTCCATGGAAATAGAATATTCTCTGACACACTTAGGACAGGCTAAATTAACCTGTTAAAGTCTTATGTTGCTGTTTCACAACAACTTTTCTTTTTCTTTTTTTTTCTTTTTTTTTTTTTAAGAAGAACGTGCAGCAAGGTCT
Source organism: Lagopus muta (assembly GCF_023343835.1). Taxonomy (NCBI): domain Eukaryota; kingdom Metazoa; phylum Chordata; class Aves; order Galliformes; family Phasianidae; genus Lagopus; species Lagopus muta. The sequence continues at coordinate 40,039,930 of NC_064434.1, read as the reverse complement.
CATATGTAGCTAAGGCTTGTTCTTTGTAAAAATTTGGTGATGTTACTGATATTATAAGTAAACATTATCCATAAGATTGTGCACCTCTAGTCAGCTAATAAAGCAGTCCTTTTAATCAGACTGGCTGTCTACCTCTCATTGATAATTAATTTTTATTTTGGCAAGTTGTGCAATAATATTAAATTAAAAATTTTAGCAGGTGTTGATATATGATTGTAACATATATGAAAGTCAGTTAATTCCACTGCACATAGTTTATGAAATTCACCTTCCTTTTTTTTTTTTTAAAGAAAGCATATGCTGCACATCTGAGAATTAGATATCCTTCTGTAAGAGCTGCAGAAAGTCTCTGAGTACAGAACAGTTATATCAGCATTTGCTTTGTAGTTACTGCTTGATGCATGGCAAGTTCTTATGTGTTCCTTGAGCGAATGATTGCTATCGTGTTAGATGTTGTCACACAATGATTCTGTGTAAAGCCATGTAGAAGATGGAATACCAAATATGCTCTGTAGCTATTGAATATTCTGAAGGCTTTTATGCATGAGGTTTCTTGTAGTTCTTCATGTAGTGTAAGATATTTAGCAAGCTAAGGAAATAGTTATATATGATGACATCTTCATTACAGAGGATCAAAATAGTGTAATGGATACTATAAAAATAATATATAAAAAAGAAATAGTCTGTTATGTAGGACAACGAAAATTTAGATTCTCTCTGACCTTAATAGTATATGTGGTGTTACACAAGCAGAAGTTTCTGAAATAAATGTTTTCAGAAATGCATATTATCAGAGCTTCTAAATTTTGGGAACTAGAACATAGGAATCATTGGTCTGATGATAGTGCTCTTAGTTTCTACAGAGTTAATAGAAGCTCTGCTTTGAGTTTATCAAGTCATATACAGTAAGCTGTATGATCTCACATCTTCAGTATCAACATCAGTCAGGGAATGCAGTTAACCGTAGTTTCACTTGCAAAATGTGCATATGAGGAAACAGTGCCATGTGCATTTTTCTTGATTTCCATAATCCTGCTTTCTTGTATTGATTATTCTTAAAGCAAATGCTGTTATGGAATTGTTAATTTTGTCTTTGGGATGGGGTTTTGATCAGTGTGCTTGATAGCACAAGGTGAATACAAGATGAATTGAGCATTGTCTGCTTCACATACACAATGTGGCAGATAATGCTTAAACATAAGGGATGTTAACAGCACATTTTATTGATTTAAGTCTGGCTTCCCAACTTAGCACTATCCTACTGTGTATATTTTTTTTTTCTACAGTATAGATGCATTGTAGAGCCTGAATTGTAGCTGAGCCAATTCATTCAGGTCAGGGTTAACAATTGCAGGATTATTTTCCTGTTTTAATTCTGCCTATTATTATTCCTATTCATGCACTTGAAACATCTTCCAGTCCTCTATTAGAGAAACATGCTGCTTGTTTTCCAGTTATTGTGGAAATCACAGCATGGAATAGCACTTGGAGGGAAAGTCCCATTTAATTTCAGATTCATGTAGGCAGAAGCTACAACTAAAACAACTACACTCACCAAATGCTGTTTAAATTCTATATTGATGTATCTTTCACAGCAATACTTTGTTGTTGTTGCTTTTTAAATTAATCTTCTAACATTTCATAGGAAGTCAAGGCACCAAACACTGAAAAATGATTCAGATTCTTCTGGGACAAACTGATTATTATCTGAATGATATACTTTGAAGTGTATTAACTGAAAGGTCTTACTGGAGTGGTGCTATGCAATAATTTTAGAAATGTTCAGTAGCCAAGATTTAAATACACAAATGTATTTAGATTTATCAGTTTGCATAATACTCTATAGCGAAGTGTCACCTATTAAATTTTACCCTCATACGGAAATTTAGATCAACTCGACTTTCTTATTTTTCTGAGATAAAATTAGACATGAATGTTACTGCTTCATCCACCAAGTGTACTGTTAGCAGGTTTTCATCCTGAGAAAAGAACTGGATTATATCTGATATGAAGGTGAGAAAGAGTTAAGGACAGGGAAGAAGCCTGAAAAGTAAAATAGAAGTAAAAATTCTAAGCCTTTGGAATAGTTAACTCCTTATCTTTTTGCTTTTGTTTGTTATGGGCTAAGCAGGACCACATGATAGTGACAGTTAATAAAGGTTCTGCCTGATTATGATTAGAACTAAGAGAAATTTTCTTTGCTTTTAGAATTCCAAGAATGGGCTTTGTTCAATTATTGCAGTTACTGCTTATTTACATAATTGTGAAGATTCTTCAGTGAAGGGCCTGTTTTCTCCTCTCGTCTTTCCTGGGGCTAGCATTCTGTTCTCTACTTTGTGTTACTGTGGTGACTTAGTTTTACCACATCTCATTTGTCAGTAGTGCCTTTTCGTTTTTTTTTCTAGAAATAGTTCTACCAGCTGAAGTGTTACACTTACAATGCTTTCTATACTGTAATTTGTTTAGTTTGAATGTCCCGGTATTTCTCTGTCTTGTTTAAACAGTTCCTAAAAAATTGTAGCCTGGTTAATTAAGAAGTTTGTTGGATATAAGTACAAGAGTGTGCAGATCTGCTTGTTGTTTTTGATTGGCTTTATTAGTTCCTTTCCAAGTTTAAAAGCACTCCTCTTTGCAGCTTTTCTTTGAGCCTTGTTCTAGGAAGAGAAGATCCACAAGTCTCAAAAATTTAGTCACACCACACTTAATTTGATCTTTGATTACGGATTCTAGAAAGGTCTGGAGGACAAATAAGATGTTTATCAATATTAGTGTTATATAAACACCATTCTCAAATTTTACATTTTATATTTAAGCTATTCAAAATTAATGCAAGACTGAAATAAAATAAAATCTAAAATTTTAAAATACACTGTAAAACCAATTGACAAACCTATTTTGTGGTTGAATCTTAAAACCTCTTGTTACATATATCTCTTGTTGGTTGTGTGGGGTTTTTTTGTTTTGTTTTTAAGAAGTCAGTGTGTCAAATATTGCTGTACCTCCTAATTCATAAGCCTGGATAAATAGGCCATTCCTATTTAATATCCAATACTGTATTTACTCATTTTCTTTACTTTCAGAAATTACCTGTTTTCAGAAGATGAACGTTTAATATCTTAAACAAAGAATCAAATCTTAGTGTGTCTTCATCTTTAAAAGAAACAAGTTAGTAAAGTATAAAATCAACTGGATTTAAAATTAAAGGTTATGAAGTGAGAATTGACTGAAGATGACTTGATGGACCTTCTAATGAAAGGAATTTACTTTTATTTTTTAGGCTTTCTATAAAAATAATTTTCAAAAGGATAAATAGGCAATCCTTAAATAATTGATAAAAATATGAAGATATGCATATGGTCTGTTATGCTGTAGCTTCTTTTTGAAGAAATTTTAAAAAGATTTTGCTAACAAGTATTTTAATTTAAACAAAATGGTTATGCTTACCATGACATGTATCTGAGAATATTTTTACTCAGATGAAAGCTAATAATTAAAGAAATCACAATGTTACAGAAATGATCATGGAAAAATGTATCAAATAAGCTAAAGCAAGTCACATGTAATTCTTCCAGGTATCAGATAGACATACAGCATTTTTTTTCTTCTTTCTCCTCCTTGTGTTGTTACCTGTTTTCATTTTGATTATTTTTTAATGATAAATTTATGGTTTCTATAAATTTACAGCTACTCTGTACACTTTGATATAAAATACACAAATTCTATGTTTCTAATTAAATTATAAATGTCTAAATTCAGAACAGAAGTAATAACTTGTTTAATTATGCCCTTAAATATAGCTAACTCATTCGTTAGTAATGTTTTATTTAAAAATATTCCAGTAACATGCCACAGGTTGATGCAAGGATGTTGCTGCCAAAAGAACCAAATTAAAAGCGCAGGGCTGTCTGGAATTTGACATACCTGTCATAAAATGCAACTGAAACTGACTTAAAATAGATCTGTAGTTATATGCTTACACTGATTCAGCTTACTTATTAGCCAGTCATTCAAACTTTTCCAAGTGGGAGTTTTAAGAACACAAAAATTGTCATATGAGATCAAACCAAAGAGCTGTCTGACCAAGTATGTGTTGTCAATTTATGCAAACAGCAAGCAACACGAAATTCTCAGGGGGAAGATATTGAGTGTTTTCTATAGCTTACCTTTCCCAGCAGTGTGTAACTATCAGATATTCCAAGCTGTTATTTGCACTGTAATTAACTGACATTTAATCACTAGTGATAGATATTCTCCATCACTGACTAGCACAAAAAAATTACATTCCAATAAGGCATAATTGAACAAGTAGAAGAAGAAGCAGTCTTCATTCACTTTGGCTAAACCAGTCACTTACATCTTTTTGTTGATTCTTCATGGTAGCTGGCAGGAATTCAGGCATTATGCAGACACACATACTTCTAGGAAACTACACGTTGGTCTTACAGCCAATTTTCCTTTTGAAGTCTTCTACTGGATTTGAAATAACTCACTCTTTCTTCCTGTGATTTATTCCATATTCTCTTACCTTAATGGATCCTGTTCATGCTTAATGAATTTTCTGTCCATTCCTATTAATTAAATAAGCATTAATTCCACTGTATGTATAAATGGCAGTTTGTTGAATCATATCTTGTCTGTGCTTGACTGAATGAATGATCCCTGGTTTCCTGTAGAAGAAATCTTTCTCCCCATTAGAATCATTGTTCATCTTAAATATGTCTTGCAGTGAATCTTAATTTATAGCAGTTTAAACTGGTTCGGATACATTTCTAAAGAGATAGTTATTAACATTTCATTGTAACCACCTTATGTGGTGGTAAAAATAATAAGTAACTATGAGGTTGTGTGAATGATGCATTCAAAATCTACTGTAGACAGGACTTCAAATCAATTCAAAGATGCTTTCTATTTTATTGATAATTCTCCTTCTATCAATTTTTACCATTTTATTATCTTTTTGCTCAATCCTTAGTTGATATTTTCAGAGAAACATTTGGTGTCTTTAAGGTATCTTTATGCGTGATGGTATGGGGTTTACACCCAACAAATTTCAAATGTGTATGTGCATGCATGTTTTGCATTTGTTCTTACTTTATCTTCTCTTTGATCGTCAAGCGTTTTGGGACTATAATATCCCCCAAAGACTCTTTACAGTCAGTTTTTGTTTCAACTGTCTTGCGTAGTCAAATCATACCATTAAATAATTTATCACTTCTGTATTTGCTTTCCAGATCATTTAGAATGTGTCAAATAGCGCTTTTGTTTTTCCTCAATGGCTCTCTCTTCACTATTTGAAAAAGAACTATTTCCAGTGATTGTTACCTATCTTTTAAAGACTAACGAATTAGAAATGAGAACCTTTTCAGAAGCTCTTGAAAAACATTACATGTAATACAGAGAGGATCATCCTTTAATTTCTCTAAAGCTACATTATTTTTCATCATTATGCCATGCAATTTACCCACTTAATTTGTTCTTACAGTAGAGAATATTTTATTATTAAGGTCTTTTGATTATTTCAGATTTCAGTCATTTCTCATCAGCTCTACTTCTTTCTCTCTTAAGGTAATGGTGTTTGTTCATGCTAGAAATGCCACAGTCAGAACTGCTATGGCTCTTCGAGAAAAAGCAAAAAACAATGGTCATATTTGTCACTTCTTGTCACCTCAAGGATCGGCTTATGGACAAGCTGAAAAACAGGTAAGTGAATCGTTTATGTGGTAATTTTTGCAATCCTAATTTTGCTTTTGTGATGCCATCCAGTAGATGTGTCTATGAGCTTCTTAGAAAACATGTTTTGCTCAGGAAGGAGCAGTGTAATTTCTGAATTGAATAGATGTGGAAAGTAAAGAATATTGCCAAAGATGAATGCAGATAAACCAATACTGTTACTTATAGTTGGCTGTAATTTCACAGGCATTGTTTGATTTCTCAAGTCCATTGTATATTGAGGAGGGAGGCTTTTTATCAGAAAGAATTGGGAAAACTAGAGGAGAATGATTTTCGTGCTCATGGATCACAGTAATCTTTATGCAGTCTCCAACTCAGGAAGTCCCTAAGCCACTGATTTTTACTGTCTTGGGAGAGTATGCGTCTCCTTCATTTTGCACTCTTTCCATAAACATTTGCTACTCTTCACTCTTTGTGACAGAAAACTGTCCTAAAGTATTAACCTGACTTCATCAGTAAATTTGTTACCTTTCCAAAACTATCTGACTTTCTCATACATCATCTAGTGATGGGCAATCAAAAAGTAATTGTTCTATGAGTGGAAAGTGGGGAAGGCATTTGACTCATACAGAGGATTAGCCCCCTTAATCTGGTTCTGTATGAGAAATTTGAAACTGTGTATTTTTATGCATTTTTTCACGAATTGTGTATATGACCTTTCAAATTTTTTTCTAATGTAGTAACTTCATTTCCAACAATTTCTTTTCATCTACTCAAGCAATATGCCTGTATTTCTGCTGAGAAAAGGTTTCCAAAACAATTCTTAATTTTTTGTTATATATGCCTTTTGCATTTGGGGATATGTTATTTGAGGTAATGATCAGTGTCTTGTTAATATTCCCTGAAGGGTAATGTTTTTCCTCTCTACCAACTAATTAACTAAACATAAAAGAAATACCTTTTAATTATATAAAGCTTAATCTATACATAAGATACCTTCTCTCGTGGTAAATATGGTGATAAAATTTTAAATACTTTTGGCATCTCTGAATTAGGAATTGGATAGGTGGGGAGGAGGGGAGTTAGAATCTTCATCTATTTGAGATGTAATATACATTACCTTATTTTATAGCTCTGAAGAGAATGGGGGAGATATTCGCTCAGATCTATTAATTTTAATGGAGCAGAGACATTACAGTTAGTAAACTCAAATTTCTGTGATGTAGAGAAAATTATAAATTAGAGATTTTTAAAAATCATGATGATTCTGTTCTTTTTCAAGATACTTCTGATAACAGTAATAAATTTTTATAGAAATGTACTAAATAACAAGTTGTCCTTATCTTTCATCAATAGGATTTTAAAATTTTCCTCTTTTTCTAGTGGCTGCTAGTAACTGCTGCATTTTAAAAATACAATCAAAACTGAAGCTGAAAATCTGCTATTTCTACTGTAACACTGAAAATTAATGTTGAATCTCTTTTCATTAGACTTTTTAGAACAAAATCTGAAACTCCTGGCTTATAAAAATAATATTGTATTTTCAATGCTAAAAAAGGAAAAATGATAAATTATGAATTCAGTAATTGAAAATACCAGTATTTGTTTAGGCACTCAAAATTACTACTCATGAAGTTAGGAAAAATGATGCTCTGATTTCAGTGGTGCATCCTATGTGAGTTTCTGTCATCAAGTTCGAGGGCTGCTCTGAAAGTAATGCCTCCTGTTTTGTTATGTTGTCCCACAGCATCAGAGGCAGATGTTGGTTGTGTGACAGTAGAGGCTGGACCTTCCCACTAATATTCCATTACATTTTGTTGCCATGTGACAGATGGCAGCAGCAGGACAGTCTAACAGAATAGCATCTGATGTGGAAGTGCATAGGAAGCAAAGATGTGAATTCCTCCATGCAGAAAAATTGCACCCACTGACGTTCATCAACTCTTCCTGAGCATTTATGGAGACCAAGCTGTGGAAATGAGCACAGTGAGGTGGTGGGTGTTGAATTTCAGTAGTGGTGACAGCAACAGTGTGTCACCTCCACTGGCATGGATTTTTACAAGCGCAGCATTCGGACTCTTGTTCATTGTTGATGTGAATGCATAGCTATTAGTGGTGAAAAATATTGCAAAACAGTGTTTTGTTGCTGCGAATCTTCTCTATCAAATAGTGTTGTTGTGCTCTTTGTGTAGGTTGCATTTTCCATAGAAATAAATGCGACACGGTACTTCTAGAGTGGCTGACATATTTTGTCCAACACAGTGTGTATTTTAGTGAAAAGTACTCCTGTTGTTCACACTCTTTTCATCCTGGCATTAAATCAATTATAAAACATGTTCTTGTGTTGCTAGGAATCAGAGGAACATCACAGGGAAAAGTTAAGATCTAAGTCTGTTTTGAATACAAATTTTTGCTGCCTGTGCCTGGACAATGAATTAAGGTAGCTTTTATAGTACAAATTAAGACTGATAGATAAAAGTGCTTTGTAGGCTGGTTGGCTGCATTTCTGAAATAACTTTTTTTTCTGGGAGTATTTATCCATCACACAGAAATCTAAGGGAAACTGAGTAAACCAAGACAGTAAATTTGTCAGTATTCTGTCTTCCTAGAGTGATTCCAAAAACACTTATACACTCTTTTGTTGTGAATCCAAGCATCAGTTCTAAATCAAATTTGAAGTTCTTTAATAATGAGTGTAGTTAGAAATGTTGATCTGTGCAAAAGATTGTAGAAAAGCTGAGTTTACTTCAAAAGATATTCATGGAAGCATTCTAATTTGGGAGATATCATTAAAAGCAAATGAATTATTTTATATTTCATCAGATCCTTTAATTCTTTTCACAACTTTCTGCATGATTGCAATAGCATCTCACATACTATAATGTACCCAAAAATTATGGATTCATAGTTTTTATATACAGGGATGACTAACTATTTGGCTGCTGCAGCAAGGAGAGCGTTGGTTTTGTTTATCATAAGACAGGTGATATGACCTGAGGAAATAGTCTCAAGTTGCATCAGGTGAGGTTCAGAGAGAACATGAGAAATAATTTCTTCACTAAGGAGAATGATCAAGCATAGAACTGTGTTGCCCAGGAAGATGGTACAATCCCACTCCCTGGAGGTATTTTAGAAATGTGTGGACATAGCACTGAAGGTACACAGTATAGGGATGTGGCTCAATAATTCAGCTTACTGGTTGGATTTGGTGATCTTGAAGATGTTTTCCAACTTAGATGGTTCCAAAATTCTATGTTTATCACACGACATGCAGAACTGAGCAAGGCCTGACTTTGTGTTTGAGCTGCAGCAACTATTTCTAATGTGCATATAATCTTATTTTTTATCTCTGAATTGATCTACCTACTACTCTAAATCTAGAATCTTATGCTAGTTGTCACTGTGGTTTCAGATTTTTCACTGTAAAAGTTCTTATTCATTTAAATAATAACAAAATGCTGTTAGGAATAGGCCAAGCTACACAATAGATCTCTTAATGGCAAATTTCTGGTGTCCAGGAGATTTTACTAGAAAGACCATTGATGCATGCTCTTCCTTAGACATCTGCTGTTGGCTGCTACTGGGAGAGACTACTGCGCTATGCAGACTTTTGGTCTGACCTGGCACAGCTGTTCTTATGCATAATACAATAAGCTAAATCCATCTTATTCTGTAAACTAAGGATTAGAATTATAAATACATGGCTTGTAAGAGCTTTTCAGGGTTCTTTTTGAAATCCATTCTCAAAACATAATCTAGATTTTTTTTGTTCCAAGATATCTTAAAGCTCAAAAGCTCAAACTGTAAGCGAACCAAATAGCTCTGTAACTGACCTGTCCTTTTAAGAATTTACGATTGCTTCAGAGTGCTTCTGATTTCCAAGTAGTGCCTTTAATCAACATGATTGTATTGTAAACTTTTGATGACCAATACAAATATGAAATATCCATGAGTCATATTAGATCTCTGAATAAAATCATTAGGCATTCATCAAATTGAAATTTATAGATGCAATTAATTTGTTTGATCATCATTGTCTAATTTTAATCTCCTTAGTACATGACATTCATTTTATACAGTACTAAATTCATAGTGCTGTGCCATATAAATGAAATTTCTGGCAGAAGTCTAAATGTATTATATCATAGGTGTCTGATGCAGAGATTAATTTAGGCTTCATGATGACAGTATCATGTATTTCTGATAAGAGCTATCTTGTATAAGGTGATGTTTAGTGGCATCCCAATTATCAGACTGAAAGCCATTCAATCTTGCTGTTTCATTTGACATGAAATTTTGCAGTGTGTGGCAGAGAATAATCTAGATAATGTAATAAAATCCTTATTTTGTATTCTATATACAGTGATTACTGTAGTCAGTGAAGAAGTGTACTAAATGCAGAATAAGACATACAAGAATAATGGCCAAATCCTACGTTGTGTAGTTTAGATACAACAAGTGCGATTGAAGGCTACTTGAACTTACAGCAGGTGCAGAAAAAATAGAACAGTTAAGAGTATTGTGTGCTTTTCTGGTCTTTAAAATATGAAAGCAGTTCTACTAGTCTTCTTAATTAGTCAGGTGTTTTTAAATTATTAGAAATGAATTTTTAGAGAACATTCATCAAATATTTGATGTGTAATCATTTGTTTGACATTTAATTATTTCAGAGCAAATCCTCATTTTGTTTTTGTTTTATTAATAACGTATCTAATATTTGATAAGCCGTTAAAGAAACTATGAAAATAAATGAGTATCAATATTCAAATAAATTCAGCTTTATTAAATGTCAGCCATATACTGAAGTTCTCTATTTGTTTTAAAATTACTATATTTTTTACTTTTGGAAATTGTTTGCTGATTATCTCTCCAAGAATGAAATGAAGTTCTTCATATTTCATTCATAGTGTATTTTATTCAGTCCTGTTAAAAGTCAGCGAAAAAATGTGTGTGGTCCTGACAATTGACAGGTTGAAAAAAAATGTGTTCTCTATAGTGCAGTTGTACTCTTTTGATGAATACTGGCCTATAGAAGTTTAAATTAAGTAGGATTTAGTTGGACATTTAGGTTTGAAGAGTCCAGTTTACAGTAAAAGTATATTCTTACCTCTGCATTTGGTTTTGAATGCAAAGTCTCAACTGAATCCAGAGCATAATTAATTTTATAGTAGTTAAAAAAAGTTTGCTTTGAATGAAAGAAAGCAGGCAAACCTCTCTTAAAGTGGTGTATTTTTCATTATTTACTAAAAAAAAAAAAAAAAAAAAAAAAAAAAAGGTTTTAGTTATGTTGAATTATCAAGACAACCTGCAGCTAACTACTTGCTATTCCTTTGTTCTATGGTGTAATACTGTTGTATGGGGCAGTGTCCTCAGTGTTAATATACAAGGGTTGTTGAAAGTATTACCACCTGTTTTGTTATGTTGTCCCACAACATCAGAGGCAGATGTTGGTTGTGTGACAGTAGAGGCTGGACCTTCCCACTAATATTCCATTACATTTTGTTGCCATGTGACAGATGGCAGCAGCAGGATAGTCTAACAGAATAGCATCTGATGTGGAAGTGCATAGGAAGCAAAGATGTGAAGTTGAATTCCTCCATGCAGAAAAATTGCACCCACTGACATTCATCAACTCTTCCTGAGTGTTTATGGAGACCAAGCTGTGGATATGAGCACAGTGAGGTAGTGGGTGACAGCAACAGTGTGTCACCTCCACTGGCATGGATTTTTACAAGCACAGCATTCGGGCTCTTGTTCACTTTTGCATAGCTATTAGTGGTGAAAAATATTGCAAAACAGTGTTTTGTTGCTGCGAATCTTCTCTATCAAATAGTGTTGTTGTGCTCTTTGTGTAGGTTGCATTTTCCATGCAAATAACTAGGAGGCATTACATTCAGAGCAGCCTGCGTATTTTGTCCTTCAGAGAGACTGTTGATAACTTCTGTTATCAAGTGTTAGCATAGATGCATTTCTACTTGTATGTTTGTAAGAAATTTGTTATCTAAATTGAAATCTTATATATTCAATGAAAAATGCTGCATGAAGAAAATATTCTTTCTTGACTTTCAAAGAGGGTTCCTTTCTTCCTTTTTAAACAGAACATACACACTTCATGCTAATTTCTTGTGTTATTGTGTTCCAAAATATATTTTTTCATCAGTTTTAAACATTAATTTGTATTTTTTTATGAAACTAGCTCAAAATTAAGTGCCTTTTTCTGTATTTGGCATTCTAAGTAGATATGAATTATCCGATAAAAAGGATCTTTGTTCTTTAAAACTGCTATTTTGCTGTTCTATAAAACCAATATTGTACAAACGTTAAGATTCATAATTTTTTTTATCAGCAGATAGGAGGACTGCAGATAACTGGCTCAGGTACTAAAGAATCACCATAGCAAAAAAATCACATAGTTACAGTAATTGGATGGTAATCAGGATTGATGTTAATCAATCTGTTTAGCAGACTGTAAGTTACTTCCTATACACATGGTCTTTACCAAAGAAAATGTGCCACAAGTGAAATGTTGCTTCATCTTCTCTTGATATATTTGAGGCATCAAGTTTTGTATCTATACATATTTTAAGTACTTGGAATAAATTATCAGGTGATTTGCATGGTGAAGTTTTATTAGAATGAAATGATTCAATTTTAGTGGAGTGTGCAGTTAGATTTTACATCCCCAATGATTGTCCAGTCTAAACTCTTGCATAAGACCTCACTAAATTCCTTCTCTGCATCTGTATTGCACTTTCTGTAGAGCCATCTGTACTCAGTTTAGCATCTACAGCAATGGAAAATTCCCTCTTCTATTACTAAATTTTTTCTCTCATGCTTATCTGCAGCTGGAATTTATCCAGCTTCAATTCCCACTGGCTCATGTTTTGACTTTCAAATGATAAATTTAAGTCTTCTCATGCAGAGGTTGTGAGGTTTTTTTAATTTGTCAACTAAATTAAGTCTTTTTAATCTATTTTGTTAAGCTTCAGAGTTGTACAGCAAGGCTGTGTCTGAGAGTATAAAAGGCAGATTACCCCTACAAATACAACCAATACAAAATTGTAGCTTTTCATTGAATCTTTGAGGTCATTTTGCTTGTTTTGTGTGGAAAATAATAACATGCAAAAATACTGTTGCCTTGAGAGCACATGCAAGCTTTTATGTATATATATTTCCTCTATTTATCAAGTTTAAGAGCTGCTCAGTTCAGGTAGAATGTGTGACTGGTCTATTAGAGCAAGAAAACAAACCTTTGACATTCCTGATGCATTGGTTTTTTCAAGAATTTACAGTGGAGTATGTGTAACACTAGGATTATTAAGTGTTCATTTAGTTCATCAATTTTATTCTTTCCTAATACAAAAGTTTTCCACACTTTGTGAAAATCTCCTATGCACTGTAATGCATAAACTCCTATGCAATGTACTGCAATTTTCTACACTTTCTATTGTGAATCAGAAAGTATTAAATATATGGTGTAGACTAAATTCTGTTATCAAATTTAAGTGCTTAGTCTCTCTGAAAATCAGTCTAATTTTTGGATCAGATAAGTATTTCAGAGTTGTTGCCTTGTCTTTCGAGCTCTGATAACTGCGACTCTGAGGTACCACGTAAACCTGCAGATATCCTGTGAGAGATAAAATGGACTTTTTTCCCTCCCTAATCTCTTAGCATGATCATATATCTATTTTAACCATCATAAGCTTGATATGCAACAAAGATTGACTTTAGCCTGTTTATAGCTGGAAATCTGTCTTGTGAATATTTGTTCTACTTCCAGAAGCTGTGCTGTGTTTGTAACAGAGCCCTAGAAGCAATATGAGATAGCAAATCTTTTTCTAGAATGATCTGTGAGGTTGTGAATACATCTGTCAGAGGTACTGATGTGTTTGTTTGGGGAAGTACAAAAAGATGTTACATGCTTTTGTATAGAACTTTTTAGCAGTTTTCGAGTTTTTCAGGTTAAAATCAGCAATGGATTTAATCACTGTAAGTGTAAGATTTAATGCTTTTTCTTACTAATCCTCCATGGAAATGCTTTGATAAACTGCAGGATAATGTGTTGCCTGTAGCATCCCCTCTCATTGTTGACAAAATTTCCTATTAAATTCTAAATGCGCTTAATAAGATCATTTGAAACTGTTGTCATATTTATGTTCTGATTAAGCTGCTTTCCTTAAATTAAATCTGCCACAGTCCCCCACAAGGTAACGTAGTATTTTAGTTCAGTCAATAGAAATTTTAAGGTAAATGCATTTTCAAAGTGTCTTCTTTATTTGTGCTTGTAAATGTAGAAACTGAAGTTACACATATCATATTAAAAACCCTGTGTTTTATTTTTCATTCTGGTATGTGGGAATAATATTAGGCCAATAGAGGTTCCTTAATGTCAGGCTTTGACGTTACTGATTGTGATGAGTAGCAGGTGTAAAAGTTTGCACAGTCAGTAGGTGTGTATGTCTATTTTTGGCATAAATATACATCGTACTGTAAAAGTAACTTAAAAATAAGTGAAGTTTTTTAGAGTATATTATATTTTTCTGTTCACTTCTGTTCACTTTTCTGTTCTGTTTCTTCATATTTTTCTGTTCACTCTTAATCTCTCATGTTAATATGTGATCTCCTTGTCTTACCTGAAGTTATAACCTCATCTGGGGGCACTGGCAAGAAGAAAACCACATTACATTCTTTTATCCTTTAACTCTGAAAGTCCCCTTCAGTTAGCTGCTAGGATATTTTAGCATGTAATCCAGGTCAAAACGAAAAAGGTTGCTGAGTGTTTTCACAGTAATTATTAACTTATAACTTCACTGAGTAAGATTATTTCAACTTGAAATCATTTATATAAGAATTATATATGGATATTGAATAGATATGCTAATAGTACATAAACATTTCAAAACAAATTTTCAAAGCTATTTGGGAAGAAGAAAAATAATAATACTCCTTATATAATTGTTTTCATGTTCTCGTATTTCATGTTCTCAGCATGAGAGCACTCCTTCCTCTTCAGCTCTACAGCCCACTATTCAATTTGGCTCTGGGCAGACCTGATAGTGGCCTTTCAATATCTAAAGGAAGATTGTAAGAAAGGAGAATTTCTTTAGCAGGGTTTTTTTGTGATAGAACAAGGGGAGATGGAGATTTAGACTGGATGTAAGAAAAATGTTCTTTATTATAAGGGTAGTGAGGCACTGGAATGGGTTGCCCAGAGATGCAGTGGATGCCCTGTCCTTACAGATACTCAAGGTCAGGCTGGACAGAACTCTGAGCAACCTAATCTAGCTGCAGATGTTCATGTTCACTGTGGGGGAGTTGGACAAGATGATTTTTAAGGGTCTCTTCCAACACAAACAATTCAAGTATTCTGTGGTGATTCTGTAACGAAGGTCAGATATATTTGAGAAATACATAATGTCTCTTGGGACTTTAGGTTTTCCTCTGAGATTTAACAGGTTCAAAAACTGGAAATATCTGGTCACTTGGAAAGAGCCCTACCAGAAGAAATTAGGAGACAAAATTGAATTCAGTGTAGATTTTTTCTGCCCTAGTCCCTGCTTAGTCCTCCCTTGAAGACCTTGGTTAACTCTGCTTTGACTGTTTTCTTGCACTTTCCGTCCCTGAGGATTGGTTTAGGCAAGAATTTTTATTATGCATTTTTTTTAATTTAAAAATAAATAAAAGACCCTATGGTCTCTCATTCTTCTTTCCGGATTTGCCAAGTTGATTCTTATCCAGTATGTGAACATAATAATATTCCGATATTACTTGATATTTTTCTGTCACAATATCAGTCTTAACCGACCATGGGATTTCTACTCTCTGAGGATTCTTGTGAATTTATTCATGCTGTAAGATATACATAAATAGGCTCCCTTCAGAATGATTCTTTTAATGAAACTGAAGTTTCCATTCTGAGATAACAAAAAAAGTGTGTTCATTAACACCCTATTTGACTGTTTCTCATGATGCAGTGGTTGTTTGCATCTCACTATGTCTCTATAAAGAGATGGTAAGAATAAATACAATTAATTAAATTCACCTGTTGCATGAAAAGTTCTGTTCACTTACCTATTGATAGATTTCCTTCTGTTGAACACAGTATTAAACATCATATATTTTTCCATGATGCGTTTAGATGCTTGATTCAATTTTTCATTTAGGAAAAAAATATTCTCTTAGGAGATGAAAAAAATACTTAATTCCACAGCAGTTCTTAATTTCATTTATATTGAAAATAAGAATGCTTACTAAATATCGTTTAATTTTATTATGCTTTGATGTCATTATTTAGCTATATATAATTACCGATTCATCTATTTTCCTTTTCCAGAACCCTCAAATATCACAGTTTTGGTAAATTAGTTTGAACTTTTTAACTATTCCTTCAGTTTATTAGCCTCATGCCTGTCAGTGTTCAAGAGACATTTGGATAATGCTTTCAGTAATATGCTTTAACTTTTGGTCAGCTTTGAAGTGATCAGGCAGTTGGACTAGATGAGCTTTGTAGGTCCATTCCAATTGAGCTATTTTATTCTTTTTAGCATTGAAATTCACAAATCTTCTAATATTGTTTTATTTTATTCTATCAGCAGCAGGGAAATATGCCTAATAGTTTTTTTGTAATGTATTTTCATTCCATATTACAGAAGCAGTTCCTTTTTTATCTACCAGTTTTCATTATAATTCATATACAGTTCGTTTATACTCTAGCTTTGTCAAAAACTTGTTGCTGTCACTCTGCACCCACTGACATAATTTAATTCTAGTTCTGCTTTTGCTAATGAATCAAAAATTCCAAACGTGGTACATGTAAAGGGATGCCTCCAAACCCACATATGACACTCACAAAAATCTCTGAAAAGAAGACGGTAAGAATATGTATACGTATGTTTTTTAAGATCTTTTCAATCATTTGTTGCTGTTGTTTAGATCTTTTATAACTAGTGAGTCATGTTTTCGGTATAACACTCTGCTAACAGCAAAGACAGGTTTCTTAAATAATTAGGTTTTTTGAGAGGAATTTGGTGAATTTAGGCAAAATTATATTTTACAGTGCTGAAGTTGCTATTCAATGGTATCAGCTGTTTTATATAATACAATGTTTTTCTCTAGCACAGTGATTTCCAACAAGCAGGGAATCTTCTGAATCTTATTTGACTTCTGAAATTCACTTTCAAAGAAGGTTAAGATAAATTAAAAAACAAATAGAAGATAAAACTAAATGTTGCAGAAATTAATGCCACCAATATAGAGTAATTTTGAGAACATAAATAAAATGTAAGATATGCTAAAACCAAAGACTACATATGATTTAGCTTAAACAAACAAACAGAAAAAAGTAATAAATCTTTGGAAAAAAAAGAATACACAAATCTCTGAAGGTGTGCTTAATTGATTTTTAATTTTTTTTTGTTAGTTCTCCTTTCAGTATTTGGTATGAGAAGGCAGTGGATCAAGTCCACTTCTCTCTCTTAGTGGCTGTTTCTAATTGTTCTTTTACTGATATTTTCTTTTTAAAAAATTGTATGATTTGGGTATGAGGCCATTTCCCCTCATCCTGTCACTTGTCACCAGTGAGAAGAGGCCAACCTCGCTCTCACTGCAATCACCTTTCAGCTATTTGAAGAGAGCAGTAAGGTTTCCCCTCAGCCTCCTTTTCCCCAAACTAGGAACAAGAATATTAATTTTATGTGGGTAAAGATGAGTGTAATCATAAAATTATGTACAGATAAGAAAAATAATTTGGAATGTTATGTAACTGTATAAAGTAATTGTTGTTGCTTGGGGGAAAACGTTACATGTACAGCTGCTGATTCCCTGAGTTCAGCAAGACCAGAGATGGTCTACCCTGCACACCAACTAGGTGTCTGCGGCCAAAAGAGTTTGCAGCATCTTGATTGTTAGGCAGTATTTAACTGGCTCCTGCTCAGTTTTCATTGGCAAATTGGACCTCCACTTAATAAATGTTACACATCAAACTTGAAAACATAAAAGTGATCTTTTGAATTATGGTTTTTGTCTTTGTTTTATTGTTGTTTTTTGTTTGTTTCCAAATAAGGACCTATTAAAGCTTGTATGATGTTATTTATTTGGATAATTACCTTAAAAACGTTTTTGGTGAAGCTGTGTTGGTTTCTGCTAACTAACTACTGCAAGGATTTTTCATTCTCTATGTATGGGTATTAAGAGAACTGTGAGATTAAATTTGAATTTGCCATGTGCAGAACTGTCATTATTGTTTCTATGCTTAAGGTTGCAACCTCTATTTTTGGTAGTTGGTCTGCTACAGATTCTTCCCTATCTTTATTTACATAGGAAAAAAAAATTCAACAGTGTAGAAAGTTAACTGTGTAAGTTGGCCTGGAAATTTGGAAGTTCTAAAATATTGAGAACTGCTGACAAAATACTGAAAGCATAGCAGTGGATGACAAACCCTTAGGGTCTAGAATTTAGAAAACCAAGAGTTTTGCAAAAGCCTTTCTAGTCTCTTTGTAATAATACTTGAAAAGCAGTTAGCTCTGGAATCAAAGGCAGTTGCATCAATGATGAAAAGCACTGCGCATTTTATGTCTGTGAGGGTATTCTGGCTTTAATATGCATGCATTTTGTAATAAAACAAAGAATTCCAGTGCAAAGTCTTTGATTCTAGAGATCACTTTTTTGAAGTATTCTGCTGCTTTTGTTTATCAAGGACAGCAATCAGAAATCTGAACACAGTTTAGGACCTTAAATTCATATAGCCATGTTTTCATTTAAACTGTAGTATTGCTAAATAATTGAAATAAGTCCTAATTGGTTTGCAGTTGAAGGGTACAAATGAAAAACCTATTGAAGGTAATGGGAAAGAAACTGTTGGCTTTGTAGTAAGCCCTAAGGACACAGCTTAATACAACACCAAACAGTGTTTCATAGGAAAACACAGGACAATATTTGGCAGAGGTGGATTTTCAGCAAGCTTCTGGAACCAAAATCAGTAAGAAAATGTCATTCTGTGTCATGGTGTTTTATAAATTAAAAACAATTATATGAGCTTACCAGTATTATAATTCTCTTAATGTCCCTTATGTTCAGAGATGGTTTTCCAGACTCTTGATTCCATAGTTTGAGCATGGTAGAAGAATGTTTTTACTGCAACATAGCATTAAAAGCATGTCTGGTTTCTTGTGCCTGGGCAGATAATTTTGAAACACTTGTAGTAGATATTCTCAAGTACACTCTTAGATTTTGTATCTGTTAGGTAGCATATTTGTTGAAGTAATCACTAACATCTCTTGTCTAAGGAGTATATCCAAGACAGTCATTGTAAGAGACTTCTATCCTTTCACAGTACCGTACTGGTCTGAAGAATTCATTGATCCATAGTGAAAAGTCAGAGGGAAACTTGAGGTTATTTTCAACCACAGTGTTAGGATCGTAATTTGCATAATGTGTGAACTCTGCAAAAGACTTCATTATGAATCTTCTGCTCTCTCTCACTTACAATTATGATTTACCTGTTAAAAGTCTATATTTATTGTATTCTATGATTCTATGAATTGTTTTCTGGTTGTATTGATCCTAGAAACCTAACTTTTTCGGATGAGTTTTAAACATCTGTCATGCTCATAGTCATGCACATCAACATGTCACAGTTCTGTTTAACATGATAAGGAGGCACAAATTCTGTGTTATATATCTGCATTTTTGCAGAAAAAAATAATTAAGTTCATTGTATTCCTCCTTTTTTAAGTTTTTGGAGTGTTTTTATAATTATTATTTTTTTTATTATTTATTTTTTTTTTTTTTAGCAGAAGCAAGTAATTCTTTACTCAGTTGAAAGTCTATTAATACCTTTTTTTTTACTGACATAGTCCAGTTTCTTTAAATTTCAGATTTGCACTTGTGGAAAAGATAAATAATAAATGAAAAAAAAAAAAAAAAAAAACCACAGAAATTTATGATACTAAATCAGTAAGGAAATGGGTGGAAGTTGCCAACAAAACCCACAACTCTCATAAGCCTTTGTAAAGAAAGGTAAAATATTAATTAAGAATATAAAGAATATAGCTAGAGCATAGTGAACAAGCTGTATAAGAAGCTATCAACATGCAAATTCATATTGTAATGTAAAGTTTCATGTACTTTTTATCATGACACAGAACTAGTTAATACTTGAAAACTAACTTCAAAAAAAGGAATTTGGTTTTACATATGTATGAATTTTAGCTCTCAAGAGAACTTAGTTTTTGGGGAGGGTTGTGTAACTACAGGAATATGTTGGTGTTTGTTACACATAGTCTAGAATTTCATTTGAATTCTTTATTGAATGGTTTGTGGCATTGAGGAAGAAAGCAAATGTAAAATATCTAAAAATTTTTTTTCTGTTCTGGGAGTAAAGTTAGTAGGAATAATTTGAGGTGAACCGTATTGGTAGTAAGTGGGTGAAAAGCTATTTGAAATTCAGTGTTAGTTCATTTTCAGATTGGTTTTTAATTCTGAGTATTGAGAGCCATCTTCTGGCCACACTTGTTAGTGCACATCCATGATGCTGATTTTATGGCAGATAAAGGATTTTGTTTGGCTATAGAACATTTTGAACAATGAAAATTAAAAATAAATGTACTAATATTAATTGTTCTTTGCTTTGAAATATTTTTTTAATGAGTAACGATTGAACACAATGTCTCTGTGGGGCAGGGGGACATAAATACATTCTACTTCCTACATCTTGTAGCATCTTAAGCTGGGAGGCTGTCCATACAACAAATGGATAGAAATAGCTTCCCTAAGTCATAATTTACATTGCTTATCTTAGATGGATGAATTTTGAATGGTCTCCCATACAGTGCTTGTGTACTTTCAGTGCACTTGGTCTACATATTAGTGGTAGGAACATCAGGAAATGAAATGCTTCAGGAAACTTCACATGTGGTACTGAAAAAAAAAACATAGGAAAATCTGCTTGACCTGAAGGATTGTTTCTTTACATTCACAGGAAATTTTGAAGATACGTTACTCCTCCCTTTCCTTCCATTTTTTCTTCCTTTTCTCTTTTTGCATACATTAGTGGGTGACAGTATAAAGCACAACTTGTAAAAGTTGCATATGTAGTAACCATAATGTATAATAGACATGTATAATATATAGATGTATGATATATATATATAATAATGTAATAAGTATACATTATTATTGCATAATAATGTAAACTTGCTGAAAATAAAAATTCTTCAACCAATCCATGTTTTAGCAAGCAAGCTAAAAATTTTACCTGGCAATTTAAACAATTTATTTTCCACATGTGTTAGAAAATAATTGTTTTGATTACTGGAATAGTTGATAGTAAATGAAACAGTCTCCAATATTTGTGTTAGTGGAAATCTTTTTTTCTCTCTGACTGAGTTTGTATACTGAGGACTCTCAGAGAACTTTGGCATTTTACAGGCACTCGATCCATCATTCAGAAAAGTCATTAATTTTACTCTCAAATTAAAAATATAATCAATAATCTTACAAATTTGCACAGATAAGAAAAAACCACTTAATGACTGCTTGAATTTTTTATTATTAGGAGGAAAAAAAAAAAAAAAAAAGAGATTTATAAGGAATTTAATTCCACCATTTGGGATTAAGCAAAAGCAGTTTGGGAAAAATTTAGTTATACAGTGTTCTGATCAACTTTATAACACTGCCGGAAATTGTTTATTGTCATACTTTTAAGTAGCACTATGACCTATAAGGTTATGACAGAGTCTGTGAATCAATTGCTTAGCTTTGTCTTGGCGAAGAAAGAATGGTGGGAATGTAACATTTTATGGGGAAGTGCATGATTATATTTGGGGATTCTGATGAGTTGGAAATGAATTTCTGATAAATAATGCCCCCAGATAAGTTGCTATTGTCACTAATAGAAAGGATGAAAACTCTCCATTCCTTATTTTTACTGTAACATTCCTTGGTTCTGTTGTATTCAGGCATTTAAAGCAATAGAACGATCTGATTAATTTTCACGTGTTGGGCCATTAACTTTTCAATTGTTTCTTCAGTTTCTTGGTGATAGCGCATACTCAGTATCAGAATAAGCAGAGATTAGTGTGAGGGCAGATAATGCAAATTCAAGTTGATTCCAAGTTACTGGGAACAGTGAATGATAATTAAGAGCTATTGTTGATAAGCCTCACCTGCAAGTATTGCATTGCCACCTGAGCTGGTTACAGTAGAAATTTGTTGCAATGTAAGATTCTTTGTGGGTCTATTTTGTCTAATTCTCTCATGGATAATTTTTGGTCATTAATCTAAATCTAGAATATGACCCCTGAGTGGTTTCCATGGTGATTTATCATGCAAGTTTTAGGAGTCTGCACAATATATCTACATATACATGTTGTGTCTGAACTCCCGTTGCTGGGGTTCATCACATTTTGGGCAGCCAAGAGAATGACTGAGCTCAGCCTGGGGCAGAAATGGAGCAGGCAGGGAATTGCAGGAATTCTACAACCAAGCCTCTGCTGCCAGACCACTGTGAAGATTGCTGGGACTCCTGCTTCAGTTGTACAGATCTGCATGAAGGCATTTAAGTATTGGTGTCATTATCTCAAACTGAGCTGTGCCAGAGCAAGCTGCTGGCAAGGAGGTGTATCTCAAATGGTCAGGCGCTGTCTTTACTTTCTAGCAGCACTTCTCCGCATCAGACAACATTAGCTGGCCATTTTATCAGCTTTAGTGGTGTACAGATTAAACAAATATGATGGAACTATATAGTTATCTCAAGTGATGTGTTCTGTAGTAGAGTAGGAAATCTTTTCTAGCTTGCTCTGAAGATGAAAAGGCAGTGCCAAAAACTGTAAGTCATCAATCTGTTTCTATAAATCAGATTAGAAAGTCTGTCTGATACTATCACAGATGACAGGTACAATAGGTTTTCCTCTGGTGAATGGTCATTTGGAATAGGGAAAATAACAGCAGTGCATAAGCATAGCCTCTGGGTTTCTGTTCTGTGTAAAATTTGTGTATCAAGATAATTAGCCATTTCATACTTGGAGCTCAAAAAAAAAAAAAAATTAAAAATTAAAAATTACCTGAAATCCTCAAATACAAATTAACTAAAAGAAGTACTTCTGTTGAGTAGCTTCAGAGGTTTAGATTTAAACATGTAAGCCAGTTTCTAATGGTTCTTAATGATATAATGATATAATTGCTTTATAATATACTTAATATAATACTTTATATTATTTATTGATATTATTATTTTGTATTGTTTACATTACTTTTATGTGTCATATGATATTTTACGCTGGTTTTCAAAGTGCATGAGAAAATCAAGCAAAATAAGAAAAGCTTTAGAAATGTTTGGCATGCTTATCCAATTAAAAACCCATAGGGATTGCACAAGTCAAAGATTCTCCATTCCTTTTAATCTGATTTTAATTCTGAAGTCAGTAATAACATCTTGAAACCACTGAAAACTGATATCCTGGTGATAATTTTATGGTAAATACGTGTAACAAGACTCCACAAATGTGATGATTGCCTTAGAACTAAGCCATGGTATTGGGTTCACTTCTTTGGATTCAGATGAAGTTTCTCTTCCTCCATGTTGCAAAGCTATTACTATATTTTGAAAGTGATTGTAGTTTGTTAAAGTGTTATTTTACATAGATAGGACTAGTTTTCTTTCTTAATGTAAGGGATGAAAATCCTCTTAATGTATTTTTTTATTTCAACTCCAGTTATTTCTGTCATTGAACAGTATAGAGATATTCAGTTCTGAAATGTTATTACTTACTTCAAGCAGTAAAATATACAGATAAATTAATTTTAAGGGAATTGTTTAGTATTTGCTTTTTTCTAAGTCCTAACCCCCCAGCAAATGGAGCATTACAGATACAGATTCAAATTTTTTTGCAAAGCCTTTTGAGTTTGGACTGCTCCTGAAGAAGGCAGGGCTGTGAAATGAAGCATGTGAAGGATGTAATGATTAGAACAAATATGGCTATTATACAGAAAACTTAATATAATTAAAAGATTAAAGAAAATGAAACTTACAGTACAGTTTTTAACTCTTTTGAACTGTTATTAGCACTAATGTATGCACATTAGGTAAACAGATTATGAAAAATGGAAATGAATCCAGGCTGGAGAGGGACTGGCAAACCAGCACAGCAACCCTCTTGCCACTTGTGTACTGCTGTGCACTGCACTGAGAAAGTAGCAATCTCTCCCCCTCTGCTAGGTAATTAAGTTGCCATGGTATGCTTGATATAAATGAGAAATTTTTTTTAATATACAGTCTCTCTGCTGTGTGGGCAAAACATTTAAACTTAGCTTGCTGAAGAAACTGTTTAGACTGCTTTAAAGTAATGGTGTATGAGTTACAGAATCTTAACAGTAGTTTTGACAGAGGATTTCTAATCTAGTTTGCAAACCACAGACAAAGGAGATGGATGAATTGGCACAATACTTTTTCACTTTTTCACTTTTTCACGGTGCAAGTGTATTATAAAAATTATTTGCACAAGACAGTAAATGTTCCTTTACTGAAAAGATTGAGCAATGTGTGATTTTTACATGCTTGAAGAATGGTAGTGTAGCATATAATTTCTCAAAGTCAAAATTAATTATACTTAATTGTGTCTTCTCTATGATTTTTAAACTTAGCAATTATCTTGTAGGCTTCATGAAATATGAAACATAAAGCTGGTAATTGACATAAAATAATTGAACTATAAAGGCTGGATCTGGAGGAACTTTTTTTGTTGGTTGGTTTCCATTTCTTTGTTTTGCTGAAGTAGAGGAGAGGGCCACAACAAATATTAAAGCCTATTTCTTCCAGTGGATAGAGTTTAAAATCACAAGGGATCTTATAATTTAGCAGAGGTCTGTGGAAATATGCCTTCATTTGACATTGAATCTGGCTATGAAGTCAAGCTTTTTGAGCTGCTCCTTTCTTAAAGCAGCTGGTTTCATCTGGTAAAAAGCCTGATAGTTGTCCCTGTTTGACAATCAGTCTCTAAATTCCCAGGTCTGCTGGCCAAAAGAGCATAGTTATATAAACCTTTTTGTTACATCACTTATTAGGTGCTACTTCTGTGCCCTTTCAAGTGTACAAAAAATTTGTGTTACCTTTGAAACTGACTTTGAACAATGTTTAATAGCCCACAGGCTTCACAGTTAAGCTCTGACACTGTAGAGATTCTTAGAGAAGCTTGCTGGTAATTTAGAGTAAAACTAACAAAAGAGACAACGTAGTTACCAAAGGTGTGATAATAAGCTGACTGCAGCATTGATAATAAGTATTAAGTCTTATGGAGGTCATTTCTAAGACACGTTCTTTTTCTCCTGAGAGTGGAGTAGGAAAAAATATGAACCAGTAAGATGAAGATAATTCTGAGATGAAGTTATGGAAATGTGATGGGATGTGCATTTAAGTCAGGATATGGGCACAAGGAACAATAAATTCATGATGAAGCAGGTTTCGCTGTGCCCAAGAACAGATCTGTTTCTTAAGGGATTTTTTTCTCCTGTTAGTACTTTATCAGATAAATTATCACTCACAAATTGTGAGATGAGACCATGTGAACATTGTAGTATGGAAATGCATAAATACCTAAACATTTTTATTTTCTTTCAAGATTTCTCAAAAGTGATTTTCCTTGCAAGATTTGATATTTGGCGAGAGTGAGCTACATTTCAAATCGTTAAAATTTTCTTACATAGCAAGGACATAGAAGGAATGAAACATACAGTTCTGATACTTGTTTAATATACTGTTAGCAAAACAGTATAACACACAAAAAAATGTGTGTTAACTTTTTATGGGATGCTAATTACGTTATGAATTTTCTTGCATTTTTTTAATCAACTAGGATACATCTATCAGAGCGAAAATATTTTAACATGCTGCAGATGTGCTGATATGCTAGTTTGGTTATCTTTTTTCCTCTAAAAGTTGAGATTACATGGTTCAAATTACTTAATGAATGGAGGGTACAATTTGACATATTTAATTTAAGAACTTGTACTACTTTTATTTCATTGACTTGCATTTTCCTTAACCAGTCCTGCTTGGCATTATGTTTACTTCTTCCATCTAGAAGCTAGAAGAACGGGGGAAAAAAGCAAGCTGCGATGCCAAATCAAAAGGCATTTAATGCCTGTGGTGTCTTTCCTTTTAAAAGGAAACAGTTATTTTCCTGTTTTATGATAAAATTTTAGCTTTTCATTTTCACCATGCTCATGCTAGTGTAAAACTGCTTGAAAACTGTATAGATTATTAATTCATACTTCACTTTTACAATTATCTGCAAACTGGTAAGAGAAATTCCATTCTTCTCAATAGTCTTTGAACATCACTTTGCACAGGAGGGAAGTTGTGGCAGAACTTTTATAGCTTAGTTAG
This sequence comes from Lagopus muta, assembly GCF_023343835.1. NCBI lineage: Eukaryota > Metazoa > Chordata > Aves > Galliformes > Phasianidae > Lagopus > Lagopus muta. The sequence continues at coordinate 40,013,880 of NC_064434.1, read as the reverse complement.
GAAATGAGAAATACACTTGATGTTCACAGATGCATTTGTTTTTTCTTTTAGGGGTAATAATGTATACTTTTGGTGAGGATTTGCACTAAAAATAATGATGGGAAGTCATAAGTAAGCTGCAGCTGTTCTGGAAAGACCTTGAGAACACTTTCTGCTTTAGGTGTCTCAGAGTAAAAATGCATCTAATATTTTCATCACTCAGCAGAGTGGCAGTTTTGAGTATTACAGAGAAGCAAAGGAGGTTTTCTCAAATATAACAAATACTTTTACAGAAACAATGCAATATCAACTTTCAATTGAAGCGGAAATATTGAAATCTCTGCACAGTTAAGCACAGAAACGAAAGGTTTAACTAGGTCTCCAGAGGATGTCAGTGTATGAACTGAAACTGGTACAAATTTATCCTATCTGTTGCCATACTGCACTTGCATGGCATCAAACTCTCACTGTATCATTCTTCTCATTGCTGTATATCTTCCTTACTGGTTAATTTCCCATCAGGAAACAGAAAATGCCTTCTACTATCGGCAAATCAGACCAAGACTGATCACTCTGTGCACTCCAAGTGGTTAACAAATTTGACAGCAGGACTTCTTGTCTGAAGGGCAGAGTATAAATATTTTTCAGAATTTTTCTCCCCTCTGGGAGAACAGTATGGCTCTGAATTGATGAGAAAGAACATAAAGATTTACTTCATTTTGCATGCATTTGAAATTCATGTCATAAAATTAAATCCATTTTAATTGATGTGCATTAATGTCTTTGTAAACTGGAACACTTTAACTTCTTTTTTAACAAGATTTGAGATTATTTAGATGTAGTTTTCTGCTGAGTGTGAAGTCTAGGTTTGCACTGAAGCAATGCAAAAATGTCCTTAAATGATATGTATTGTGTTTTCTTTAAACAATAGAAACGTGCTTATGATTTTACAAACTATGAAAAATACAATCAGCGATTCAAATGTGTTGCTATTTTCTTCCTGTGTTTTCATTCATCTTTGGTGCTAAAGCTAGATTACTATGAACAACGTTTCCTTTGTGAACCTAGTGCAGATTGCTAGTTGTGTTTACACAGAATAATTCTTTTTCATTTTAGACTCTTAATGCTCTTTACAAGTATCATTAATTCATGTAGTTGTAAGGCACCTCTGTCTGGTTTTAACTGAATTATTAGGTTGCATTGATCCACGTTGCAAAATTCTAATTCAAATTGAGTTAGTGTGTTATCTATACAACTGGTTTTGGTGTATGTTCATTTGTTTTTTTCCTCTTATAGCAGGTAGGCATTAAGAGAGACAAATCTGAGCCAGCAGTGCGCCCTGGCAGCCCAGAGAGCCAACCATACCCTGGGGTGCACCAGGCCCAGCACTGCTACCAGGCAAGGACAGGGACTGTCCTGCTCTGCTCAGCACTGTGTGGCCGCACCTCCAGCACTGGGTGCGGTACTGGGTGCCATCAAACAAGAAGGACCAAAGAGCGTCCAAAGGAGGGCTACAAAGATGGGAAAGGGGCTAGAGGCATGATGTGTGAGGAACAACCGAGGTGCCTTGGTTTGTTCAGCTCAGAGCAGAGGAGCTGAGGAGGAGGCTCATGGCAGCTTCAGCTCTTCACAAGGGGAACGAAGGTGCAGCGCTGAGCTCTGCTCTCTGGTAAATGAGATAGGACCGAGGGAAACATATGAAGCTGTGTCAGGGAAAGATCAGGTTGGAGATTAGGGAAAGGTCCTTCACCAGAAATTGGTGGGCATTGAACAGGCTCCTGAGCTGTTGGAGTTCAAAAAGAGCTGGGACAACTCAGCCATATGGTTTGAATTTTGTCTGGTGCTGTGTGGAGACAGGAGTTGGAATCAGTGATCCTTGTGGGTACCTTCCAGTCTAGGATACTGTATCACTACATGGATACATTACACAAGATAAAGTTCAGAAGAAAACCAGTTGTAATACTGTAATTCAGAAAATAACTCCTGGTTCCTGATGATTTCACTTGAAGAACTATTATCTTTACATTGATAGAATGTACGGTGGAGGAATGTGTTTAAGCAAAGCAATCACACTACTCTCCTCTTTCTCCTTCAGAGGTATTTTTAGAGCACTTTATAGAACTTGAGATGATTTCAGTAAATTGATCAGAGCAGTAACTCATAGGTTTAAACAGTTCTAACTTTAATGCCCTAACTTAAATCTCCAGGGAGAGACAATTAAATTATTGACTCTTCCAGGAGAAATTCAAACTGATTCACATTTGTTTGCTAGAATTACCTTCTTCAAATACTATCTTGCTGGGTACCCACTAATTATAACTCAGTAAAATAGTAAGTGTTAGACAGAGATATTATATTGGGATAACTGTACAAAGTTAATAGCTAGATACAGTAAGAGACTGGAGATTTAGAGAATGAGTGTGCATACTTATTAAGTAGAATAGTATATCGGCCAGCCTACATTCATCCAGAAATGATCAGTTAGGTCGTGTAAGTCCTCTTTTTTGAGTAAAGCTCTCAGTAATATTTGAGTTCTTCACAAGAACCAGCCCCAGTGTGATCAGGCAATGCTGTTGTTCCCAGGGAAGGGCAAGGGAAGTAATGTGAGGGCATGTCAGTACAGAAGCACTATCTCAGTCCAACATGTTAAACTGTTGTGTATATTTTTAAGGTGAGCTTCATGACTAGTTTTTTATATGTAACTTATGTTTCTACAGCCAGATTAAACTGCAGCTTTATTTCTGTTAATACAAAATAGCCAGTGAACAAATATCCTGTCATGTGTAAAATAAACAAAAAACCAACTCTCTAGTTTCATAATTTCTAAGCCTGCAAACCCACGGATGTTTAATGCCATTTCTCACAGTCCTCATATGTACAGATATGTCCTGTTAATTATATTTGTATTTATGGACAGGAGTAGGCCCAAAGATGGAATCTTCAACTTGTTTTTTCATTCTGCATTTCTCAGACCCTCTTCACTTCCTTAGTGGATCTTATTTTAATCTAATGAATTTTAAAAGGCATTCAGTATTCTTTAAATAAGTCAGGTATAGCATATTCAGCATTACAACTAATTTGAATGAAATAAAGAAGGCTTTTGTCTTCTTGCAGCTTTAAGAAATGTAGAAGCTCAATAAAGGAGTTACAGTGATCTCTTAAGGAAAGATACAAATTCATTGTTTTGGAAATAACTGAACATTCATCACACAGTAGCAGCATTAATAGAAACAGCCTTCAGTACCTTATTTTGTTTGTTTTAGGTGTTTGTGATATCTACGTTGAGTGCCAGCACTCAGCAGATGAGGCTAACAAGGCTCATAATTTGTGGAGTGCTAGGACAATGCAAAGAACAAAGGACGGGAATGAAATGCTCAGCATTGCTCAAACCAGTGAACAAATATGATGGTGCATTCTGAGCAAAATGCAAGTGCTGCCCTATTGTGAACTCTGCAGAGGGAAAATTATGATGATTGAGTCTTACAATCAGAGGAGTGAGGTATTACTGCAGTAGGGCAATCGTGAGAAAAATCCTAGAATAGTCTGTGCAATTTCTGTTGCTAGAAGGAAACTCATTATTGTTAAAAAGTGTTATTAGGGGGGAAAAAAACACAGGAATTCAAAGTTGCAAACATATTTTCAAAATTCAGAAGCAGAACGGAAGAAGAAGTAATCTACAGAAAGAAAAATAAAATCTGATTTTATCAATTAATGGCAATCTTTGTTCAAGAAAAGCATACCAGTCTGAGATCAGTGAAGACACTAACTTTTGTTTAACCTATTAAGAAGTAAATTATTGGTAGCTGCTTCTTGTAATCAAACTTTATTACCTTTTTCAAAGTTTTGTTTTGTTTTTTCTAGGTAAAATAAGAAAAAAAAAGCTATGAGCCTATTGAAAGTTTAATTCTTGATGGTTTATTCAGGATAGATATATAGTTCAGATAAAAAGCATATGGTGCATGGTCTGTAGGAATGATAACACCTTTGGGATATCAGGTACAAGTAAAGGAAAGGACGAGTGAGAAGGAAGTTATCTGTTTTGTTGCTGATTTAAGTCTTTGGTGAAATGCCCCAAGGCTTGTTTAAATGTTCAGGTGTCTGTTTGCTACATATACCTAATTTTTCGTCAAAATTAAGTACATTCCTCCATGTCTAATTATGACATTTTTAATGTCTTAATCAAGATGAGCATGAAATTTAGAACTTTTAAAGGAGAAATATAGGTGGCAGCAAGCTAAACTAGGAATTTATTTAATACATGGTTTATTAGATGCATGTGCACATATAAGCAGAGGTCATAAATCTGCAGCCCTCTTGAGTGATATGGGCGAAGAAGGAAAATCAATTCTAATCAGATGACCAGTGCCCGGAGGTCATAACAAGTTCTCCATACACCTGAGGCACTTAGTAACATTTCATATAAATTTTAAACAAAACGCTTTAGTCTGTAATAAAGAAAGATGAGGGATACTCTAGCATTTCACTTCTATTATATATGTAGGGCACTCTAAAAATAGTGCCTCCTATTTACTTTCGTGGAAACAGCAACAGATACAAAGAGCACAATAATACTGATAGAATTCTCAGCTACACAATCTCTTTTTCAACATAGTCACCACCGTTAGCCATTTATTTTCATCAGCAGTGAACAAAACCTGCATACTGTGCTCATGAAAATCTGCATGGCTGTCCAGAATGTGGCTTGTCCTTCACTGCTGAAATACACCACCCACTAATCCACTGTGCTCATACCCACTAGTCTCCATAAACATTCAGCAAGCATCAGTGAATGCCAACGGGTGTGATTTTCTTCCACATGGAAGAATTTAGTGACACACCTTTGCTTCATACATACTTGCATGTCAGATGCCATTTTGTTAGACTGCCTCTCTGCCATCATCTGTCACATGGCAACAAATTAAGGAATATGGGCAAAATGTCAATACAATTAATTAAATCGTCAGTATTTTCAGGTTAGGTTACTAAATTTTAGTAGCATGTAAATATTCTTTCTAAACACAATTATTTGGTATAGCTGTAACTGCATGATTTTACACGATTTTGTACTTGAATTCTAGTCGGACTCTCATTGCTGTGTCTTAGTGTGTTCTCTCGCACAAAATGTTCCCTTTTCCTTTTTTTTCTGTGTTCACAAGTTCCTTTCCCTGAACTAGTGGTATATTCTAGTGGTTCATATAATTATAAGAGAAGGCTCTGGAAGGACCTTATAGAGCCTTCCAGTACCCAAAGGGGCCTACAGGAAAGCTGAGGAGGGACAAGGAACAGAACTAGGGGAAATTATTTTTTAACTGGAAGAGAGTAGATTTAGAATAGGCATCAGGAAATAATTCTTTACTGAGAGTGTGGTAAGACGCTAGAACAGGTTGCCTAGTGAAGTTGTGGATGCCTCCTCCCTGGAGGCATTAAAGGCCAGGCTGGATGGGGCTGGAGAGGTGTTTTCTGTCCTATAGTAGGGGGTTTGGAACAAGATGATCTTAAAGGTCCCTTCCAAACCAAACCACTCTATGATTCTATAAACAAAAGTTTTCTCCCTTATATAGCAAAATATTTGATTCTTCTAGTTTCCTATTTCTAAATTGGCCCATTTTTTCCATGAGAGACAACATAAGCATTAGGGTTACAAACAGAAGTATGTAATTTTTTTAATTGTGCAAGTTTAAGATTTTCAGCTACAGGTAATTTATGGAGTATGATTTTTGATATTGAATAATTGTGCTTTTTGAAAAACGGTTATCTTAACATCTGCAAAATAGATGTGTGAGACCCATGACACTAGCAAAAGAAGTAGAATTTCTGACAGCTGTTCTATCACATACAAATATGTGCTTTTATTAAGATTCAAGTTAACTATATTGTTTAGTGCTTACAGCAAGTTCTGAATGTAGTCAAGATCAATCCAAATTGTTGTGTTGCAATCATTTGTTGCTTTGCAATGAATTCTGAAGTGAATTTTCTACATACCTTTCATCTGTGGGATTTGTTGTTGATGTATTATAAATGCAATTTTTGGTGCCTTTGTGTTCATTATAATGTATTTGTTTCCATTCTCTGTCTCATAAAGGAAATGTGTCATGAACTGTTTCTGTTTCTAATTCAGTTTTTAAGCATTGTAGCATTAATTATATTTGCCAATAATTAATGTACAGATAAAATAGGAGTTTGATTTCCTTTAAGTGAATAGGAAATAATAATGCCTAAAACAGAAAAGATTGGATACTGAGAAGTTGAGAAGCGTGAAGCTAGGGAAAGTGTTTTTCCTACAGTATTTTTCTTTTCATGTTGTCTTTTATAATTGCATTCCCATCTTCCTATTTATTTCTGTGTTTGCAGAGACTTATTATTCATGTTTGGCAGTATGCCAGTAATACAAACTGTATTTTTCTTTACCCGGTCTGTATCACTTAAGTCAACTTTGAGTGGTTGTGCGTCAGGTACAAATAAATATAAAGGTTGGGAAAAAAAAAATCATAATTTGGTCTAGAATTAATTCACTGTAATCTGCTAAAAATAGAATGGTAGGGAAAAAAAAAAGAAAAAAGAGAAAAATAACTTATGTGGCCTATAGAAAAGTTCTCTATTAACAGTAATAATAAAGAAAGGGAGAAAGATCAGCATCATCATTACAGGAACCCTTCTGGTGTCATAATTAGCAGTGATCAGGTTTGGAAGACAGTGGTTTGGGAAAGAGATGGGATGAAAATAAAAGGTGTTTGTGACAAATCAATACTTTGAAATATGAAGACCTGAGGAGCCAGTAGCCAGGGTCCAGGGTAAAAAGAGGTTGCATAGAGAGTGGCCTTTGTGGCCTTGTATTTAAACTTATAAAAGCTTATGTGAAGGTTTTTTATTCTAGTTTACATCTGGGCTATTCTTCCTTTGCTCCTGTCATCTTAGTTGTAATAAAAGTGCTGTATTTTTTATGATACTTGAATTTTGGCCTAAAGCCATGTTTCTGAAAAGAAAGAGTGTTGTTCCCAATTGTATACAATGACATGAGCTTTGGTAGTGTGGGTTTCCTATGTTTGGGCTTCTTTTTTCCTTTTGTGCTCCTTCTGGAAGGCGCGCTCCAAAATGATTTGAGTTTTAGATTTTAGTGTATGAAGGGGAAAAATACTAGCTTTTCTCAACTCTGAGTCCCTTTTTAATTCAGGAGAAGCATAGTAAAGCTGACACTCAGCAGTAAGGAAGACATTCTTACATGCATCTTATGCAGAGGGAGGCTGGAGGATGTGAGATTTTTCCAAACTGGTATGCCAGCTTCCCAGATATGGGAAAGGTAAAAATGAGGGGGAGGTGATCAGTTTGGTTACTTGTTGTCTTAATCCATTCTGTGCCAAGATGCAATGGCAGGAGATGTGAATGGTATCCCTTCCTGTGTGTGGCCTGCCATTTAAGCCTGTTTTAGCTGCCTGCGTACACTAAAAGACTTTTAAGGAAAAGAGATATGTGAATTGTCCATTTTAGTGTCCATACTGGTTATCAGGAGATTTGGATCTCTGTTTACATTAAGCTGTATTTTTAAAAATTGTATTCCTTTGAACAATGAGGTGTGTTGTTTGGAAAGCATGAAAATTATTCAAATTCATTTCTAGCAAATTGCGACGTGTTGGTGCTTAGAAAAAGTTCAGTGTTAATATAAATGTTTCCTTCCATATGACTCAGAATGATATTCAGTGGTTTATTTTCCTGTATTTTTTTAAAATATACTGCTTCTCATACTGCAATTGAAAGTGAATTTAATATTTATGCTTTTCTATTTTAGGTACAGAGATCCAGAAATAAGCAGTTGCGTGAGCTGTTTCCAGATGGATTTAGTATTCATCATGCAGGAATGCTGCGGCAAGACAGAAGTTTGGTTGAGAACCTGTTTTCTAATGGACATATCAAAGTGCTAGTATGTACAGCTACGCTTGCCTGGGGTGTCAATCTTCCTGCTCACGCTGTTGTTATTAAAGTAAGAGCTTGTATTACTCTGCACATGGTTTTCTGTCTTAAAAGAAAGATAGCAAGATCTTTATTGTGGGTTTGGGAGCTGGAAGGGGAAATGTCTGATGGACTTGAAATGTTATTTATATCTCATTAAAATGATTCTTACTAGTGGGAATCTAGTTTGTATAGTAAAGATTTAAATATATCAAAGATTATGAAAGGATTAGTTAAAGTACACTTCTGAAATCATGCTGTATTTGCCTAATTTCAGTATTCAGCTCATCAGGATTATGTTCATGTGTATTTATGTTAATTTTTATTAACTTTTCCTCAATCAGGGAACACAAATATATGCTGCAAAAAGAGGCTCCTTTGTTGACCTTGGAATTTTAGATGTCATGCAGATATTTGGTCGAGCTGGACGGCCTCAGTTTGACAAATTCGGAGAAGGCATCATTATTACAACTCATGATAAACTCAGTCATTACCTGACACTTCTTACTCAGCAGAATCCAATTGAAAGCCAGTTTCTTGAAAGCCTTGCCGACAACCTAAATGCAGAGGTAATTTTTGAATTATTTTGAAAAACTAACAAAGCCTAGAAGGATTAATATTATTTGAAACAAAAAAGAAAAAGTGTTATTTTCACAAATAAAATATCTAAAATGGAATCTTTATTACTGTAAGCATGTATTTTACAGAGGAGTGAACTATTAGATGTGAAAATGTCAGGGGTCTTATACAAAAGTTAGTAGATACTAACTAGAAGTAGGACCAAAATTAGTAGTACTAGAAGAGGACCAAAATATTAAGGTAAAGCTGTAGAAACACATAGCAAACTAAAATCCTCAAGAAAGGAAAACATCTTATTATATAAATAGTCTTCAAACTTACTTCAATTGGTTGACCGCAACATAGGAAGAATAACATATTTACCTTGAACTCTTATTTTCAGTGTCAGATTAAAAGTGGTAACTGGTTTATTATAAACTGCAAGTTCACAGTTTGCTTCAAGTTCAAAGAAAATGCATTTGATTATTTAAAGTGCTGTGGTTATAATGAGTGTACTGGCTTCCAATATATTAAAACTATTAAAAAACTATCTAATGTAATAACCAGTTAAGAATCTGTGTATACAAATGTACATACACTTTTTTACAAGAAACACTCAGAAATTCTTAAAGTAGAGGCATACAGCTAAAGTGCAATGTTCAGTCTTTTTTTTTTTTTTTTTTTGAGAGTGCAAGTGAATTTACGTTTATTGAATATTCTATGGAGAGGAAATAAAGGTTAAAAAGTCATAGAATTGCAGAATATTTTGGTTTGGGACCCTTAAGATCATCTAGTTCCAGCTCACCTTCCATGACAGTGGCACCTTCCATTTGACCAGGTTGCCCAAAGACCCATCTAAACATACCTTGAACACTGCTAGGAATGAGGCGCCCACAACTGCATTAGGCTGAATTGAGATTTCAGAAAAGCAGAGTGGAGTAGGAGAATCACCTTCCTCTGCCTGCTGTCCATGCTCACAGGTTACATTTGGCTTTCTGTTCTGCAAGCACACATTGCTAACAGTCAAAGGAAAAATGGCTCTGTGTGCTTAGAATCGAAATGACAAAACATAAAAAATTGTCCAAAAAGAAAAACAATTTGCTGCAACAATTTTAGATAAGACTGGCAAGAATAAAAGCAATCTTATTCATGAAGCTTTATTCAGATTTTTATCTTAAAAAAAAAAAAAAAAAAAAGGTATTCGTCCAAGTAAGTATATATTTCTGCTAAGTTGTTTCTTTTCAAATACATGAACTTGACTGGAATTCTAAATGCAGAGGAAAGAAAAGGAAAGAAATAAAGAAAGATCATCTTTTATAAAAACTATCCTATTGTCAGTAAGAGTGCCACTATATGGAGACTGTGTGTTGTTGACTGATTCATCACAGAAATTTGTAGACAGTAAGCTGATGCCCATGTTGTCAGCAACTGCGAAACTGCGAGAACTGCGACATGCCCACTGGTATTTTTTTTTACCATAATGCAAACTTCTATGAGCAACAGAAAATCTGCACTGTTATATAACAACATGACATGGTTTAGGAAGAGTCTGCTGTTGCTACAAATCATTCAGGGAGTTCAAATGCCCATGCTATGGTTGTAAAGAGAAACCAAAGAAAGGGCAGAAGCATCCAGTGTATTTCCACAGTTGGAAATATAGGAACACTCCATGCTTCCAAAAGCAAATGCGGTCGATTGGGTCTCTTGCCAGGAGTAGATAGCAGCTATGAGTGAGGCAATGATTCGTGTATTTGATGTAACGCAGTATGTAATCCTAACTGCACAATCACAAAGTGAAATCCAGAGCCTTGACTATTGTAGCCAGGTTTATGAAAGAAAACTTGGATAATGAGGGGGTAAAATGAGAGTATTTTTAATTCTGATTTCATAGTGAATTCTGTAGAAGCAGGAAATTTTCAAAGACTGATAGACAAAGGAACAGATCCACTTCTATGGAAGGAATACACAGACATACCTGCATTCTTCAGATCAGAAACAAGGAAAATAGGACATGACATAATAGTTTTATGAAGTAAGAATGATATGCCAAAATATTGTACTTTTCCTGGGAAAGACCAGGAAATACTTGCTGGGTTGAGTCAGTGACAGGTTCAGAAAATGCGAAAGGTTGCCAGCTGGGGAGTTAGACTGTGGAACTGCTCTCTGCAGGAAGTTGTGTATAAAGGGTAATGTGGCTCAAAATCTGTATGAAAATGGCATAAAAATCTGTTTAGCACTATTAAATGCAAGGGTATTATCTTTAACTGAAAATCTCAAATTGCATTATTTTAAGAATTCAGAGGAAATGTTTATGGTGCCTGCTTCTCTTAAGGTAACAGCAGATGCTGAAGGGCAGTCTCAGAGCAGCATGTTGACTTTGGGCGCCCAGTATATTTGTTTCTAGAAAAGCTAAGTAGCAGAAAAAGCTGAAATACACTCAACTTCATTGAGTTGGTACCAAAGATAAGACTTCAACACATCTATCCACTGAGAATTATCCTGTGGACCCAAAACACTTGGGTTTTTTTATTGCATTTTTTGTTTGGTTGGTTTTTTTCTTCTTCTAGAAATGAGCAGAAGAGTAAGAAGCCAGTGATGCTCATTGTAGGCACGGAGATGCTCCCTTTTCTGCTGACAGTGTGCTCACTGGGCATAGTGGAAAGTAAAACACAAAATAAATTAACTGGTTAGTATTCATAACTGAAAGGAGAGAGTCCTGGGTCAGTTGACCAGCTGGCAAACAGAAAATACCTACAGCTGTATTTTTGGGGGGATTACAGGAAGAAAGATAAGATGCAGGGGGATGTGGTTTAATTAGGCCATAAACTTTAACTTATCTGGGAACTATCATCAATAGCTCATACAATGCAGGTCACCATTCCTTCCGTAATTGTTTCCACCTGATAGAACCCTCCTTGTCAGCCACAGCTGGACCCCAGCTTGTTTCTGGGGCTCCTTCCTTCCCCTAGGAGCTAGAAACAGGAGAAAATTTGCAGTACTGGACAGTAGAAATACTTTCCCCAGGAGATGTGCCTTTCCATGCATTTCCCTACAATTTTGTTGTTAAGCCAGGAAGATAAATAAGACGGTGCATTGGCTAGGGTGGACCAAATCTAAGATAGTTTTTGCCTTTCTCAATCTAAAGCCTTCCATGTTGGTGGAATATGAGCTACAGCAGGTATCAGAAGAGACAGAATTTCTTCAGAGCATTTCCAAAAAAATCATTGAGGAGTTGGGTGACTACATGGCTCATCTGGGTACATGCACATGCTAGAGGAAGCTGCCATGGTTCTGGGAACTGACCGACCTGTATGAGACCAGCAACCTCATCAGTGACTGCTGCTTACAGTCAAAGTGTTCTGATAACTGGTGCAATCAAACAAACAACACACTGGAACAAGCTGACTAGGGAGTTTGTGGAATCTCCTTCTCTGGAGATATACACCTGGATGTTTTTCTGTGTAACTTATTGTAGAACATCTGCTTTAACAGGGAGGGTTGGTCTATGTGATCTCCAGAGATCCCTTCTATGATTCTGTGATTCTTACCATCATCAACATCGTGTGACTCATCAACATCTGTGATGTTACCTGCATAAACTACTGTTCGGTTTACTGAACGCTAGATTTTTTTTCCTTAATGAAGAATCACCTTATCGATTGGTTTTAAATACTAAATATCCTTGAACTTAGCACAGATCTCCTAATTTTGTAAATTATTTGTTTTGAAATTATTCTTAGGTGTTTGCATTAATGAGATTCCTCCCGTGTCACTCTCAGTTTGAAAATGTGTGCTTTTGTTAAATCATCTGTGAGAGCTTTACTTGAACACTAGATGGCAGCAAATAATTAGAAGTAGTTTGGTTTTCTTTTTCCCCTGCATAGTATTCAGTGAATGTTCATTGAAGTTGGGGAAGGAGAGCAGTGTTAAGTTTCAGTTCGGTATCTGAAACCCAACTGAATTTTATAATCCAATGTGGTTTTTTTTCTTATTTTTTCTTCTAACTGTGAAAATACTTAATTTGCCAATAGTAAAATGAGTTATTATGGCTTTTTTTTTTTTTTTAGTTTTGAATTGTCAGGCTTCACTCTCATCTAGAAGGATAATTTTGTCTTTTTATAATTGTGTAAATAATAGTTTGAGGGGAAAATGTTATTTATTACTGGACAATGTTGTTACACTGTTTCAAGTTGTGCACTGAAATAGGTTTGAATGATGGAAAGAAATCCGATGCTGAAATTAACCTTGGGTTGCAAACAGAGTAATAATATGCAAGCTGTATTAAATGTCATCCCTGTAGTAGTCTATGGGAAACTAAATCTTTTAAAATGTTTTCTAGCTACTTTCACGTGCTATGTAGCTATATACTTTGTAAAACAACAGAATGGAGCTTCCTCTGGCCTTTTTATGCTGTTGAACAGAGAAATACTTCAGAAACAAGCTTGGATTGTTTTTTTATGTTAGTCATTGAAATCAACAGTGTTTTAAGTTATTTAAGCTTTTAACTGAGGGCAAAACCATCTTGCATTACTATTTTTGAATGGTTATCAATAGATATTTATGTTATTTTTTAAAATATCTATGGCATTTAATGATATTGGATCTGAACATGTGTATAAAACCACTTCTGTAGGGTTTTATAGTTTTTTCAAAATCAAGAGAATTGCTTACATGAAATCCAAGCACCCACAAAACAAAAATAACATAAAATAATAATAATGACGGATCACAGAATTTTAGTAAGGGGAATTTTTGCTTGTCTTAAGGAACTAGTCACAACCAAAAAATATTTCTTTTTGAAGCATGTAGGAAATATTGCATTCACCTAAAGTCAAACTAAATGGAACAAGCAAATTCTTCTGAATGTAACTAACAGAAAGTATTGCTGAAGTTACTGTGTAACAATGTATATACCAGTAGTTTGATGGTGAAAGAACTCCTGAATTAGCGGAAGTTGTTACTGAGGGAAAAAAAAAACCCGAACTTTTGATATACCTGATTCATCCTTGGAAAAAAAAGAAAAGAAATATGAATGTATTTCTGTGCATATTGTTACATTTTATTATGCTTTGGTGCAACAAAAAAATGTAGCAGGTGCCTGTATGTTTAACTTTTAGTTACAAAAGGAACAAACTGTTTCTTAGCACTGTAAGTGTAAGTCAGGATATGGCGACATGACAAAGAAAATCCTTACGACTGTCCAAATCATTTAGTTTAAGACCAGAGCATGCATTTATATTGATATGAAAACTTAATCTTTTAATTTAGGCTTTCTTTTAGGGATGGTCTTTAAATTACCATGAGCACATTTACTCAAGAATGTTGGTACTTCTTGAACAAGCTATCTCAGTATTATCTTTTCTGTGTTGATACTGTAAGCAGTATGAAGAATCATTTGGATGACTACGTATAATATAATGTCATAGAACATATCATGTTATTGGATGTTCATAAGATACAGACATATAAATGATTCAAAATATAGCACTGTCTTTATTTTAAAATAATTTAAGTTGGAAACATATTGACATGTTCTTTAATGCTAATGCACTGAATTCAGTATGTTTTCAGCAAGATGTTTGTGTTCAGCTGTAATATATACATTTAATTTTCTCTCTTTTCCTCTTTCCAGATTGCTCTTGGAACAGTAACTAATGTGGAAGAAGCAGTAAAGTGGATAAGTTACACTTATCTTTATGTACGGATGAGAGCAAATCCATTAGTATATGGCATCAGTCACAAAGCTTATCAGGTATAAAATACATTTTAAAAAAATCTGTAACCTGCTTGGGTCTGTAATCCTTCCGTGATGTGAGGATAAATATTTGCTATTTCTACTTACCTGACATCAGCAATTCTTTTAAAGTGGTTAGAAAAAGAAAGATAATTTTTGCAGGAGGCTACTTTTAGCACTAAATTAAGAGTTCCCTTCTGTTCATGCAGAAATGTATTTGAGCTGGTCAAGTTATGCTTCAAAGGGCAACATTCGTTTTTATAAGATAGTTGATGTAACTTGGCTTATTGTCAGTGTTTCAGTATTGTAGGCTAGATATAAATGATAAAGTATTTTTGAGTTGCTGGCTTTTTTATCCTCCTGTAAGATTCTGTTCTAGCATATGTCATCCTGTGACATCTTTAAATTATAAAATCAAACTTTTTATTGTTTTTTTTTCCCTTGTGATTTCATTGTTGTAAGATTTTTATTCATTTAGTATTTAGTACCATTCCATGTATTGATATAAATCAGAGCGCATGTTGTAAATTTTTTCAAGTTGAATTCATTCTCTAAAATTTTGAAGATGTTTCATAGATTACTGATTATCTGAATATTGTTACTTTTTTCTGTGTAGCTGGTTAAAAGCATTTAATGTTATCATAGTTTGGTCGTGGGTAATTGAGTATAAGTGCAGGTGCAACTGTCACAAATACGTTGTAATTGCACTTTATTTCACGTTTCCTGGATATCTTTTGTAACTTCATCATTTGTCATGATATTGTGAACATAACATTGTTGTTGTAACATGCATAGATATATATGCTAGGAAATCTTTTTCAGATAGCTTTTCTGTCTGGTGGTGGAAGTTACATTGTTATGTATTTAGGTTTTGGTTTAAACAGCTTCTGCAGATGCAATTAGGTCTTCTCTGGTCATCTCAAATCTGTTTTCTACAAAAAAAAAAAAAAAAAAAAAAGCTCAAACAGTACAATAACAGCACAGTTGCCCTGTGTTGATATATCTTTGTCCAAAATCAACCAAAATCCAAAATCAAAAAGTAATAAAAGTAAAAATTGTTATCCTATTCCTATTAATTCTGCTTTTTTTTTTTTTTTTTTTTTTTTGCAAGACGTATTTTTGATTAGTGTGGTACACAGATTTTAGTTAAAAAAAAAAAAGTAACAAAAAAAAGGCAATAAAACACTAGCAGAAATGTTTTTATAAACTTAAAAAATAATTAAGAGGAGTTTTTCCCCCCTCCTCTTACTTTTGCATTTTTATTCAGCTGCTGAAAAAGTCGAGACTGCCAGCACTTGTCTTTTTCCGTCACTTTTCCACTCTGCCCATCTGATTTGATGCGCTGGAAATAGGTGTTCCTGTTTGTGTTAAAGCAACAACAAACTACATCAGTTTGAAGTGTTATCTGCTCATCTGGAAGCAAACCCAATCCCAGTATTTTCTACAAAAACAGCTTTAAATTTAAAAGCTATTTATGTGTTGGAGGCAAAGAGTATACAGATTACGTAGTGCCAGATGTGGGCATAACCATAGATTTGCTCACTTAGACCATTCTGTTCCTTCTGTTTCAGTTACAGGTATCCAGTTTACTAAGTGGTATGTTATTGTTTCTTAGTAATCTTACAGTGTGCCAGTTTCTGCCTTTGTTTTGGTTGACAGCCAATGGTACCCATTCAGAATCCATATATCTGCATAATCATCATGGGTCACACTCTTTTCAGCTGTTCAGTAGAGCTACGTAAATGCAAAGCACTTCTTACCCTTTGCATGGGGAGCCAAGTATTCACCACATTCAGTGATGACTTCATAGAGCACAAAAGGTCCAGCCTGTCCCCAGAAAAGAGTGTTCTGTACTGCATAGAGAGAGAGGGAGGCAAGAGTATATCTGCTGTGCACAGACATGTTCCATGCCCTGCGTGTTCTCACCAGCATATTACCATTCCCTACCTAGCCAGTTTCTGCAACATCCAGTTTAGATTCCTCCAGCCCCACTACTTTGATTAGCAACTTTTCATGTTGTCTGCCAGGAGTGCCAATTATTACTTTTATTGAGATGGGAAAATGGACAAAATTTATGATGAGAAAGGAAGTGGGAGGAAAGAGTTTAGCCAATATGAGTGTCATGTTAGTGAAGATTGTGATATGAATTACAGACATTTGGCCTTTCATTTAGGGCTCCATACAGAAGGTGAGGTCTGTTTTCAGGTAAATCCTTTGTCTGTTTTCTCTTCTTTTTTTTTGGTTCTACTATTTTTTGTTCCTACAGTTAAGGAGCGCTTTTCGTCCCCTTAAGCATTGCATTTGAGTTTTAAGTATGTGCAGTTGTCAGAAAAGTTATATGAGCATGTCTGCTCATACAGACAAAACACCATGAGTAGTAATATAATTTATCACTCGTTCTTGACTTTGCATACATATACTCCAGACCACTTGGTTTTTTTCAGTGGACACACCAAGGCTTGTTTTAAGAGCGTGGCTTAGAGATCTTCTAGGCTGGAGTTTTTCACTATGGGATTACTGATTATGCAAGTTCAGTAAGAAGGGTGCTACCCAAGGATTCTCTACTGGAATATTGTTGCACAGCCTTTTCAAGCTACTGACTTTTCTTTAAAGACAAAACCTTAGTATTGTATACTATTAAAAGTCTACTGTTGTGGGCTGTTGCAGCTTTAGGGTCTTTTATATGGAAGGCAAAAGATTGGCAGGTAATTTGGGCTGCCAAAGGAACAGGGAAGTGTTTTGATTTTTTTTTCTTCCCTTGTTTTATGAAATGTTAAACATCTGGCATCCCAATTGTTGGTGGTGGTTTTTTTTTCTGACCACCTCTGCTCTGAAATCTGACCTCGATGCATGACTTACTATTGAGAAAAGCACTCTAGACCTTTGTCATCTTAGCTTTTGACTTGAAACTAAGGCAAGCCATAACTAAGCAGAAACAGCCTCAGAGCAAATGATAAAGACAGGGAATATTAGAAACTAGTCTTGCAGCTGCTTTGTGGAGATGGCTATAGTTGTTCACAGTTTCACCAGCCACCAGATGATCCACTTCAGAATAAAGGTGAAACTGAACACTGGTCCAGGGGAAAACAGAACAAGCCAAAGCATAGCAATTCTCCAAACTTTGGTCATATATCTTTGGTGCAGGTTTACCAAGAGGACTGATATGACTCAGTAGGAATCTGAACTGTACAAGCCCAGAAACAAGTGTTGCCTGTGTACTAGAACAAGTTTCGGTCTTTTCGGATTGGTGACTTACCGTTGCTTGTGTAATTAGAGCTGTATCTCAGGTGTGCATGTAGCTGATGGTTAACATGACTGTGAATCCATTTTCACCCATTCCTGTGGGTCTGGCTCTCCCAGATGCATGGTGTGGAAACGTGCAATTATACACCAGTCCCATTCAAATGGGAGCTTTGCCCAGTCTTTTATATACTAATGAGTCAATGTGCATTGTTACTTGGACAAAATGTTCAAGTTCCTGAACTTCTGTATAAATAGAAATGGTGTTAAGGACAGCATGCTTCCTGTGTGCTCTAATATGAATGGTTATACAATAAGTCTATAACTCAGTAATTAGAACATCTCTGCTGATGTACACAAAGCTTTTGGAGACATTATAGGTTTTTAGGTAGCAGTCATTTCAGCAATCCAGTGCAAAGCATATTCTGTTTGAAATACAGTAAAAACTATTTTCATGACAAATACCGAAGCTGGTTATGTCTTCAGATGAAGTATTTTCATAAAGGGTAAATATTACTTTAATGATAATTTTCGTGAATAATGTTATCATTAAAATTTCTTTCAAATACTTAGTTGTACATTTCTTTTATAATCGCACATCTGTTTCATTAATAATGTTATCAGCCGACGTAGTATTGACAGCTTCATAGCATTGTAAAAGAAGTAATATTTTGATTGCTTTGTCATGCATGGTCAGTTTTTGGTCAATAATGTAAATGTAGTTGTTATTTGCGAGAGGGAGCTTTAATTAGCAGTTGTACCTTCCTTTTACTTGATTTCTGACTTATTAGTACTAAGTTATTAAACTAAAATGATTCATTTGATACGGTTTTTTTTTCACTTATGCAAATAACTGTGTATTTGGTATCTAGATGGATCCAGGTCTAGAAAAGCACAGAGAACAGTTGGTAATTGAAGTTGGCAGGAAGCTGGACAAAGCCCGCATGATTCGCTTTGAAGAAAGAACCGGCTTTTTTTCTTCAACAGATTTAGGCAGAACTGCCAGCCACTACTATATTAAATACAATACTATAGAGGTAAAATATATGATTCTATTTCTGTGGGGGTTTTTTCCTTCTTTTTGAACCTATACCTAAAATAGTTATACTACAGAATATGTAGTTGATTTGCAAAATATATTTTCAAATCATATTTACCAAAACGAAGAGAGAGAAATAGAAACTACATATAAAGCAACAGTGGAAAAAATAGAGTTGGTATGAGATTAGGCTTGAAATTTCTGTAGTCTGCCTTCTTTTATGTGGATTAGAAGAAGCATTTTGATACTATCAATCTGTGCAACCATTGGTGCATGATAGCATATTCAGGAATAGAGGTTGGTAATAAAAAGGCTTTTCCTGCATGAAAATTCTGTCAGCTTGCCATATGCAATCTTAACGAATTTTGGCACTAATCATATTGGGTTTCAAATAAGTGAGTAAGATGGCACAAAACTGTGTACATGGGAAGCTTGGGTTGAAGTTCATCTTAAAAGCTTTCTGTTATAGCAAATTGATATTTTTCTTGTCAAAGACTCAGAGCATTAGTCATTTTTGACTGTTTATTGTCGATATGTGTAATTAGTCTCACAGATTTATCTTCTCACATATATTCTAGATATTTGTTTACGAACTGACATGATTGCATGTCTCTCAATTTTTGGTGCCTGAATTTAGAGGGGACTAATTTTTCTGAAAGTAGTGTGAAGTAATTCTGGAAACTTTTAGTGTTCAAATTGTATCACTCTGATAATCCAATTACTTATTTGCATCTTAATCTTAAATGCTTTTAAAATTCTTAGTTAACTATTCCTTTTTTTTGTTCTATATGTGCATTTTTATTTTCAGTTCTAAATTAATTTGTTTTATTTTAATAGACTTTCAATGAATTGTTTGATGCTCATAAAACAGAAGGTGATATTCTTGCTATAGTGTCCAAAGCTGAAGAATTTGAACAAATAAAGGTAAAGTTGTATTGCTTAGTGTAAATAGCATGTTTTAGAACTAGGCACTTGTGTAGTACTCGTTCCCTGAATAGTAAGCTCCTTTTCTATATACCAAAGTTCTGTTAAATATTAAGCATATTATAGTATGTTTTCCAGGTAGGAATGATTGCCAAGAACTATATATGCTCTCATTCAAATTTATCTATAATTCAGCTTGAACTGCAGTGCACATTTTAGAACTAGTTATGGATCTTCAAGAATTCCCTTTAAATGCTTTTAAGAACTTTTCAGCTTCTCAATTATTAACAGGTGAAGATAAGTGTCTATTGGTATGGCGCATCCAAGAATGATGATTTCTGTTTGAAGTCTCAATCTCTATTAGATGTCTCCATGAACAATTTGCTTTAAAAGAAATGATACAGGACTAACTAAATTTAACTGTGATATAATTCATGCAGAGGGTAATATCAGCTTATCAGAATGATGAATTCTATTTTCAACACAATATCTAGAAAGTTATTTTAATGAATTCTATTGTACAAGCTATGAGATTACTATCAAGCTCAGTTTAATTCCAACCTCCCCTTTTGCCGCTTCTGTTGGTAGGACATAATAAGATACCTTGCAAGCTGGTTTGAACTTATTAGCACATGCTTCCATCCCATAGAGGTGCAAGCCAGACTCTACAGGGTTTATTGGGTCAGGTTCATTGCCATTTTACCGCAGTCATACAACTTTCAGATTAGAGTTGGCTCTCGTTCGCCTGGCTCTAAGGACTCGCAGTGTAAATCCCTCACCATCTACATATTTGCACACATTGTCTGAGCATTGCCGTCTCTTTGTCTAATGAAGAAATTCTGTAATCTCTTGTATTATATAAGATAATAAACAATGAGGTATTACAGTGATACATACAACATTTTCAGAGCTACAGGCTTTATTCACATTAGTGATACTGCTTTTCCAGATCTAAATTTAGCATAATCGAATATTTAAAAAGAAAGCATATGGAAGATAAATGTTTCTGTATTTGTAGTAAAGTCAGTAGCGATGCTTCTTAACTTATAACATAGTTTTTCCAGTTTGCTTTCTCATGTTTATGTGATATGGCATCAGTGCAACATCATTTCCATCTTGTTGTGATTCACTTGCTGTGCAGCTCTGAGTGTTAAAGCTAACTGGTTTGCACAAGAGTAACTCCAGTTTTATTCCACTTCATGAAGATGAATTTTGACTTTTAATAATAAGAAACCTGTCTCCACAATAGTTTTTTAAATTCTGTATTTTGAGATAGCAAAGTCAGCAGTAGCCAAAACACTGATCTGGACTATGCAAAAGCAGAAAAACCTATCAAAAATGTTGATGTTAGCAATGCATAACGTTTCCCTGACATTAGATTCATTTGGGATGGTCGTGTCCTTTATCTTTTTCTTTCCTGTAGATGGTCGGACAGTCGGGGCTTTTAACCCAACTGTATTAGGGCCTTTTGTATGTCAGGTAGTTGAGTCCAAATGAAAATTACTTTCAGCTGGTTCCCTGCAGGGACCAAACATTTACCCTCTTTAAATAAGTTTTACACTAACAGACTATCAGTAAATCAAAGAATATGTAGATTTATGCTATTTTTGCCATGTAAGGGTCATCAGTGAGATTGTAACAAGTTATGCATTATTCAGAATATAGGTATGAATATTTCTTTACTCATATTGAGACTTAATCTTATTAACAGTGAAAACTTTAATATCATGAATCATAGTACTTCACAGTTTTGAGTTAAAAATGTGTTATGCCACATGCAAACTATATAACTGTAATGAATACATTTAATGTTAATTCAAGATTGCCCTAATCCAGATGGACAGAGGTTTTACTCTGGTCAAATAAAAAATGAAATCTCATCAGATGAAGGATAGTGGGGTCAGAAGATTCAATTTTTGTGGCATATCAAATTTTCGTATGTCAATGGCAACCTTAATAGATGGTGATGAATAATAAAATGTAATTGTGTCACTATTAAGATTGTTTCAATTATAGTCTATTAGCTACATTCTGTAAGATGTGGTTTTGCTTCTCTTTTTTTTTTCCACCTTAAAATCATAGACTCGGCTTTAAAATAACGTAACTATATTATAAGGGATATTCAATTTTTGTATAAAAGTTTTTTATCAAGGTTCTCCAATTTCTTCATATAGTATAATTCTGTTTTAGGTTAGAGAAGAAGAAATAGAAGAGCTGGATACCTTATTGAATGATTTCTGTGAACTTCCTGCTCCTGGAGGTGTGGAAAACAACTATGGAAAAATAAATATCCTCCTCCAAACATATATTAGCAGAGGGGAGATGGATAGCTTCTCCCTTATTTCAGATTCTGCATATGTTGCACAGGTAAAAATAGTGTTTTTTTACATATCTGTTGCTGCTTCTGCTGTATCCGTTCTTCCAAATGTTTACATTTATGTAAATAGACTTTGATATGCATATATTTTTTTAATGCAAATTGAATTGAAAACCATGTGTGTATGATGTACTTTTTTAAGTAGAAAAAGACCTGCAAAATCCACCGTTTGGAGAGTACTGCATATTTTTTTATGAATTTGAATATTCTTTTTATTTTTATTACACCTATAGTATTACTGTATTTAGAAGTTCTAATAGAAGTTGCTGTGAAAGGATTTTCTTAACATACTGGATTTTCCTCTGAATCTAGCAAACTGTTGCAATCTGTGTTTACGTTCTTTGTGTTTTTATATTTTTATCTATAAGACATAATTTGTGTCTTATTCACATCCTTGGTTTATACAAGAAAGATGTGCAATTACGATCTGATCGCTGTGCCTAATCATGTAGGTTTGCATATTAATCTGTATATTTGTTTGTCAGTTTTGTTTGATAGCTAAACAGTCTAGTTACACAGCATGTTTAGCTCTTACACCAAATAAAAAGAGAACTGCAAATCTGTGACACAAAACCACCTGCTTACACAATTAGAGACCATCTTCGAAAGGAAGAGGTATTGCTTGAAATTTTAGTTCCTGAAGAACTAGAAGTGAGAAAATGCTTATAGACAATCCCAGATGTGCAGCATTAGTAAGAGTATGAAATAGATTATAAAGTTTCACCTTTTAGGTCATCCTGTATGTCTGTCTGTTTTTGTTTGTTTGATTTTTTCTTTTAAACCGTCGTGTTGCACTGAATCCTTTTAATCTCATCCTTCCAAAACAGATTTAGAAATTTGCATTTAGCTGATGCTGAAGATGAGTTAAATATTTGAAAGCGTACGTGTTCTCCAGCAAGATTTTCATAGCATCTCAACTTCTTCAGAAGAGTTTACTTTTCACAGCACGCAAGGTTTAAATGCGTCAATCAGAAATCGTTACACAATAAAAATTGTTGTCTTTGCACAGCTAGATCATTTTCACTATGATTCTTTTAATCTTTGCTTTTAAGACAGTTTTTTGGTTTTCTTGGTTTTTTTTTTTTTGTTTTGTTTTGGTTTTTTTTGTCTGTCTCAATTACAACATTTTTAGTTAGACAACATGTTCTTCCCAAATCTCCATAAATTGCGCGTATGGAACCAGTGCTTCAAATTATGAATTTTTTTAATTGGATACAGTTATTAGGAAAATCATTCATCCTTTCTGAGTTAAGGAAATGTGCTTCTTTAGTGACATATGCTTCCTATCATGACCAAATAATTTTCTTTATTCCTGTTGGCACTGCAGAGGCAGTAGAGAATGATTGTATTCTAGTCAGTGAATCAAGAACAGAATTGCTAATCCAGTCACAGTACTGGTAGGCAATAAATAAATAAATAAATAAAATCACAACTTCAGAATACAGCTTGATAAGCTTATGACATATCACATATATGAATATCATAGGTTTTCAAGATATTACTGACCTCTCTGAAGCTTATATTAATATTTCCAACTCCAAAGCAGATTGTTACAGTTTGGTCATATAGTAGGCTTAGGAGATGGTAATATGTTTTGTTGTTGTTGTTGTTGTTTTTTAAAAAAAAAGCAACAAGAAAAAAACCTATTAAACTTCTGTGCAGCTGTTGCGAAAGTCAGTGTGAAATGGGTACCTGTTTTGGAAGCACAGTTAAGGTAAAAAATCTTGAATTTCCATGTAAACTGAGTTTGCAGATGTATGGGGCAGAAGGAGGAAGATGCTAAGCACAGTAAGAGTGAACTTGATTCAAAAGTGACTGAGACTCAATAAATGTAGAACTCCTTAATGTTATGTTCAAAGTCCCATGGCAGACCTGCCTGTACAACTGTAATTAATTGTATGTCTCTTGTAATTTCTGTAGGCAATCATGAGGTAGTTCTGCCATTAGTCAGTAATGGAAAAAAAAAAAAAAGTTTTCAAGAGTGCTTGAAATAAGTTTGAAAAGAAAAATCTATTGTTATGGTTTCTCAAAGATGAGTCTATGGTTCCTTTTCATTTTCCAAAGAATACTTGAGTGAATTACAACATTTTTGCCTTCTTTTCACTCTCCAGAATGCAGCTCGTATTGTTCGAGCTCTTTTTGAGATTGCCCTTAGGAAACGTTGGCCTGCAATGACATATCGACTACTGAATCTCAGCAAAGTCATTGACAAGAGGCTGTGGGGCTGGGTTAGCCCTTTGAGACAGTTCTCTGTGTTACCACCATCAGTCCTCTCAAAGTTGGAAGAGAAGAATCTCACTATAGACAAGATGAAGGACATGAGAAAGGATGAAATAGGTGAGAAATCAGCAATTCTGATCTACTTAAATTATTTTTGATTATTATGCAAGTTTGAGATAAATCTGAGCCATTCATTTAGAACCCAAACCCACTGGTCTTGAAGCCATGTAAGCATATTAACATGTTATTATGGGCTGTCCAATAAAAAAGGATTATTCAGTCTTCACGGCTCGCAATATGGCGCAGTTTTGATGGTAGCCCATGTCCTGCCAACTCCAGGAATGGACATGTCAATTGATGTTTCTACATTTACAAATGTCAATATATACATACCCACAAATAGGTACATACTTGAAATCATGTATACCCTATGCTACCATTGCTTTAGTTTTGTAAAACACCACTTTGAAAGACACATTTATTTTTTCCAATTGGAAAAAAATTTTTAATGCCATACAATTAATTATAAAAAGAGGTAAAGCAGACTCTTATGCCTACACGTGCTTCTGAAACACTGCATTAATTTTCATTGAACATGGAAAATCATGTCATTGGTTTCTTTGCAGAAAAAAAAGAAAAAACCTATTTTTTTAAGGGATTTGACATACTGAAAATGAGAAAATCCACAAACTGACTGAACCATGTGATGACATTTTCTAGTATATGCATATATACTACTTAGAAAAAATATCCTCAAGCTTATTGAAATTAAGGAAATAAGTTTTGTTTGCAATATATTTCTTTTTCTTATATCAGAATATTTCTTCTGATATACGGGAAAATTCTTTAGATCTTAGATTTTCCTTGCTCCTGAAATATCAGATTTTTGAGGTAAAAAAAAAAAAAAAAAGTGTTTTAAAATGCATACTTTTACAGTGAAAACGTAGTTCATAGTCACTGCTTTTTAGATGATTACGACCTCTGATTTGATATTTCTTATTTCATAAGAAATCTTAGGAAGCTTTTTTATGTGCTTAAAATTAGATTGGAAAAAGTTGAATGAGTATTTTGCAGAAATTAGTTTGCAAAATAAGTTTGCAGGATTAGAGACATTTTATTTAATGAGGTAACTATTTTATTTAACAAGATAAGCCAAAGGACAGAGAAAAAAATCCAGCTCACTTAAACTGTACATTATAATAAATAGTAATTTAGAGTTATTAAAAATAAAACATTTAAGTTCTAGCTTTGTAATGTTTTTTTCATTCAGAAATATATCTCGAATTGTTAATTTGTTACGTAGTTGTGCAGGTGATTTTTGGCACAATATATTGTTCCATTAATAGTATTAGCATTTTTATTCTTCAATTTTTAATGCTTATTTCTTTTCATACCTGCCTTTGGAGAAACAAGAAGTTCGTATTAAAATACAAAAATAATTTTGCTTCCTTCAGCTTGTGGAACTAGCATACACAAGGTAGATAAATATCAATATATATGTAGAACATGTAGCTTTCTTTTATATTAACTTAGCTGGAAAATAGGCTTAGGTTTTTATTGTGAAAACAAGCTATTGCTGACTATGTGCCATGATATTTTGTGTTCTTCAGCCTTATTTAAATGCCAAAGCAGGTTGGTCTGTGCTTCTTTTTTGAAGAATTACTTCTTGACATGCATCTTCCTCTCTGTCCTTTCTTTCTATCACCAAGGCTTTGCTTGACTTACATTTTTTATTTGAATTAAAAACCAAAGAAATGATGAAAGACGCAGCTGCCAGATGCAGGCTTTTTCTCTGACTCCATAAAACAGTTTCAGTGTTACTACTTTACCTTTTCAAACTTTGTTGTCACTTTAGGAATAGAATAAAAAAGACAGGAGTTAGCTGGCTATCTCAGACAAGTACTGGTGATAGACAAATGCCGCGTCTCCCAGTGAAATTGTGTTGTATGCCCAAATCCTGGATTCCAATGTACTATGAATTAGACAGCAACAGTCTACTCACTATTGCAGAGTAATCATAAAGTTTGTGAAATGCCAAGAAATTACTGTGGTATTCGAGATAGGCTGTCTATATTTTCAGAATACAGTTGGCAATCTCTGTGGAACAAGCAAAATTTATTCATCTTTTCTCAAGTATACCAATCTTCTAGAATAGACAGATTTTGTTTAGAAGTTTGTCGTATTTCTTAAGTGCTGTTGATAGTTTCTTATAACAATCAAAAAGAATGAAAAAGAAAATAGAAAGTTTAATAATGATTTTAACAAGCAGCATTTGGGACAAGAGACTTACTATCCTCTAGAAGGTATATGTACAAAACCTCAATGGTTTTACTGTACAGATTCAGAAGTCCACCTCTCTAGCATCATGATACAGAAAGTGATTTGGGGCATGAAGAACACTAATTACCTGCAAAACCTTATTCGTCTTTGACAATTGGCATCTACCTTTATTCAACACAATTTCTGAAATTTTATCACTAATTGCAAAACTACTCATGCTGTATTGCTGCCTAGGATTTTTTTTTTATTTTTTTATTTTTTTTGTAATAATATGATCCTTTATTGCCTTAGTTATCGTGACTGTGCAAAAAAAAAAAAATAATAATAAATAGTGCAGCATTTAGTTTTTCCTTTCTAAAAAATCAAAGATGCTATGAGATGATTACTAGTCATGTGAATCTTAAGCCATTTACTTTTATTCAATGCTGTGAATCCAGTTTCTATGTACTTTGAATTTCTACACAGAAATTGTAGGTTTGATTTTGTGCCCTTCATCAAGTAAAAGGTAAAGTAAAGTAAAATTCAAGCTTTTAAGAAGAGCTATGCAACTTAGTAAGAGCATGGTCAAAAAAGTCAGTGAAGAAAAGAAACTCCCTTCACATAATATTTTTTTCGGTGTAAATTCTTAATAGTTATTTTAACCCCTTCGGAGTTAGTACTGACTTTTCTGGGCTCTGAGTTCCTAATTCATGTATCACAAAATATCCTGATGTGCCACATCAGGAGAGTCAGACATTTATACAACGAGGAGCAAAACAAGCAAGCAGAAATACTTCCCTCTAAAAGCCTACTTGAAAATTCAAGTTGGATTATTTTTCCTGTCAATGTGAATTTGTTACACTAATCTTTTCTTGGCAGGTCATATGCTGCATCATGTGAAGATTGGGTTAAAGGTAAAACAGTGTGTCCATCAAATCCCCTCCATTGCAATGGAAGCAACGATTCAACCAATTACTCGCACAGTGCTCCGAGTTCGCTTGAACATCACACCTGACTTCACATGGAACGATCAGGTAAAAAAAATAAAAATAAAAATAAAAATAAAAATAAAAATAAAAATAAAAATAAAAATAAAAATAAAAATAAAAATAAAAATAAAAATAAAAAATAGATGGAGTAAAACCAGAAGTGTTCATTTAGCTCCAATTACGGGGAGGCTACAACTATCTGAATTAGAAAATAATGTTTATTTTAACTGCAAAGTCAATTTGGTAATAGGAATGGAATCACCTCTAAGAGTTTTACAGAGGAGGGCAACCAAAGATCATCTTTTTATCTCTATTAGTTTTAACAGGGGTGTAGCGTTTATATCAAGTTGAAGCAAGTGCTTATACTGAATATCAATAGTGTCTCACACACAGATTTGAGATATATGCCCAAAATGGAGAAGCAAGAAAACAGGAGACACAGATGGCTTTCTAAAATATGAATGAATGTCAAACTCATAAAATAAAGCCATGTAGTACAGTTTGTGTTGTATGCCAAATTCTGCTGCACTTCATGGCTTTACAAATATATATTCACATCAATGCCTTTTCTGTATTGTAACTTGCCTGAACAGAAAAGTCAAGATATTAATTGAATGCTTACAAATACCCACACCCTTCCATTCTGAATCTGTTCATTAGAAATGGATATAAGAGAAATCTAAATGAAATGCAAATGTCCACATGGGGGCATTGTATTGTTGCTTGTACTTTTAAAACATACTACAGAGAGAGTGGGCAAGCACGTTTGTCTTTTTCTTCTCTTAGAAGATAAGGGAAATTATCATTCTGAAAGGTGCCTACTAAGTATCCTTTATTAAAAAATAAGTTATAAATCCCCTCACAAATTTACTTTAATCACAAGTAAATTAGAGTTTTATTCCATAAACATTTAGATGATATTGGAATTTATTTTTCCTGCCTAAAGGCTTTTTCTTTTGTTTTGGAAGCTTCACCAAGTTAGCTTGAGAATGGAAGGTTAATGATCAAAATATGTAAGGTCAGATTTCCCTTGCTACCTGGATTTATTACAAAAAAAAATGTTTAAATGAGTTTCTAACATGAATTTTAATACGGATTATTTTTTGTTATGATTGAAACAAGTTTTATCATTTATCTTTCATCCATGTTACCCGATTGCTATCAAAGAAAAAAAAAAAGTCATATTAAGCTATTTCCACAATAATACAAAGTAATTTCTTGCCCTATTTTTAGTTTTGTCTACAAAGTTCAGATTCTTCTAGATTTTTACAAATTGAAAAGTGGTCTGCACAGAATTCAAATCATGTATTTCAGCTCTGTACTTGACAGGTTATAGCAAA
The DNA here is from genome assembly GCF_023343835.1 of Lagopus muta. Taxonomy (NCBI): domain Eukaryota; kingdom Metazoa; phylum Chordata; class Aves; order Galliformes; family Phasianidae; genus Lagopus; species Lagopus muta. The sequence continues at coordinate 39,985,277 of NC_064434.1, read as the reverse complement.
AAAGCAGATTTTGCCCACGTTTACTACAACCCCTTGATGTAGTATTCCTAATAGTTGCTTTGGAAATATTGTAAGCCTTTTGTCAGTTCAACATATGGAACTCTTCTAGTCCTTGCACATTGCTACTCATCAAAACTAGAAAATCTCTTCAATATTTTTTTTTACTTTTTTTTAATCAGCTAGCTGTTTCTTGCTGTTTTGTTTTGTGATATTCTTATTTCTTTATTAAATGAAACTTCTATCTAGTGAGACAAAAAAAGTTAAATTTAATAGTTAATAAAAATGGATAAGTACCTTTTCAGTTCAGCCATGGAAGGTCCAAAATTACTTTTTCATTATCACACACTTTTCTGAAAAGTTGTTTAGAAGAGTACTGTCATCAGAATGTTAAAAATATTAGGTAACAGTTCATGTTTGTAAGACTGTTCCTTTACCTGGATTCATAATTCTAGAATGATCTCATCATGAATCTTGTACTTACCTTTACAAGGGATGGGCAAAGAGATACATTTTGGTAAACATTAAGTATGACATCATCATCTTGATTCTTAATGGGCTGCAGTCTTCGGTGCTGGGAGCTCTTAAGTTTAGTAAAAGCTTGTGAGCCAGATTCCAGTCATAAAGTCTTACTGTATTGTTATAGCCAAGGAACATATCCAGACAGGGCAAATAACCCTTTCTGCAGCTAGGAATAGTCCAAAAGAAATACAGAGTAACTAATATTAATAACCAAATCATATATTAGACACAGTTTTAGGGCAGCAGTTACCCAAAATATAGGTATGCATCAGTTCTTAAATGGTATGCAGTTCATGAAGAGCTAGCTGTATGTATGTAATTCACACAGCATGTACAGGACAACTGGGTGATCAGGTTCAGCCAGCATGGGTTCATGAAAGGCAGGTCCTCCCTGACCAACATGATCACTGAGTGATCCTTCTGGTGGATGAGGGGAAGGTTGCTGGTTGTTGGTGTAGTCTACTTCACAGAGCCTAGACTTCAGCAAAGCCTGTGACGCTGTTTCCCACAGTATTGTGGAGAAACTGTCAGCCCAGGATTGGACAGGTACTCTCTTTGCTGGGTTAAGAACTGGCAGCCAGTCACGAGTGGTGTTCCCCAGGCTCAGTGCTGGGGTCTGTTCTGTTTAATATCTTTGCTGATGACCTGGATGGGGATATTAAGTGCACCCTCAATAAGTTTGCAGATGATACCAAGTTGAGATAGTTGGAGTAGGAAGACACTTCAGAGGGACCTGGGCAGGCTGGATTGTTGGGCTGAGGACCACTGGAAGAGGGCATGACTGAGTGCCAGGACCGGCATTTTAGCCACAAGCCCAAACACTACTGGCTTGGGCAGAGTGACTGGAATAAAATCTGGAAGAAATGGACTTGGGGGCTCAGTTGAACATGAGCAAGTAGTGTGCCCAAATCACCAAGAAGGCCAATGGCATCCTGGCTTGCACAAGAAATAGCATTGCCAGCAGAGAAGGGAGGTGTATTCAGCTCTGGTGAGGATGCACTTCGAGTACTGCGTTCATTTTTGGGCTTCTCACTACAAGAAAGACTTCCAAGCTCTTGAGTGTGTCCAGAGAAGAGCAACAAAGCTGATGAAGGGTCTGGAGCACAAGTCTTATGAGGAGAGGACTGTTTAATCTGAAGAAGAGAAGGCTCAGGGGAGACCTTATAGCTCTCTAGAACTGCCTGAAAGGATGCTGTGGGGAGATAGACATCATCCTCTTTTCCCACCTATCTAGCAATAGGAGCAGAGGAAATGGCCTCAAGTTGTGCCAGATTGCATTCAGGTTGGATATAAAGAAAAATTTATTCTCTGAAAGAGTGGCCAGGTGCTTGAACGGGCTCCCTGTGAAGGTGGTTGTGTCACTGTCCCTTTAGGCATTCAAGAAACATTTAGGGAGATAGTTTAGAGGGGAAATACTGTGGTAGGTGAATGCTTGGACTGGACAATCTTCGAGGTCTTTTCTAACCTTGGTGATTCTGTGCTTCTGTGTTCTTCTCATGTATTCTATAGCAGTGACTAGATCAAGCTACAATATTCTGAATCTGATAACCGCTTCTTTCTAGAAAAAAAAGGAGGAGTAAGAGAGAGGAGGAGAGAAGGGTGTCAGAATTCACTACAACTTTTCCTAAAAGAGTGTTTTTGACAGACAGCAAAAGACAGTGTTTCTGTGCACAGAATTCAAACACTGAAACAGTGAAGAAAAGAGAGAAGAAATCCTGTTTTGGGATCCTGGTAAAAACCTTGGCAGTTCAGTCTATTTATAGACAGCTGAGGCATTTGTTTTGGTGTGTTTATATTATGTCCATTAAAGAAACGTACATTAAGGAAACTCATTGCAATATGATCTTTAAGCAGACAGATTAATTAGAAATGTTATATTGCTTATATCTCTGATTTCTTTATTTCTAGATGCCTTTGTAAGCATGCATAGTTCAGAAATATACCTGGTATACCCAGCAAATCTTGGAAACCTCACTACAACTACAATAAAAAATTATAGAATCATAGAATCATAGAATCACCAAGGTTGGAAAAGACCTAAAAGATCATCCAGTCCAACCGTTCACCTATTCCCAATAGCTCCCACTAAACCATGTCCCTCAACACAACATCTAAATAAACACCTAAATAAACATCTAAATAAAGCTGTGTTTTCTGCTCTTAAAGGTACATGGCACTGTTGGAGAGCCTTGGTGGATTTGGGTAGAAGACCCTACTAATGATCACATTTATCATTCAGAGTACTTCATCATTCAGAAAAAACAGGTAATGTATTTTATTCAGAATCTCATAGCAAGACAAAAGTCAATTCAGTAAGAAATAAATTTGTACAGTCAAACAGAATTTTGCACTAAACAGAAGCAGAGCTTTCATTTTCAGATGTTCATTTTAAGCCTGGACTTTCAGAAAGGTGTTTTCTAATTTTAGATGTCCCTTTTTTCGAAAGTGGAACACTTCTAATCAGATGAAAAAGAAAAGACTATAATGTTTTTTTTCTGTTAAAAGAAAGGATGAAGAGTTAGTCTTGCCTTGAGGTAAATGGAAGCAAAATTTATTGCCAGTGATGGACTATCTTATAGCTGCAAATATCTTGCATTTGGAGTTGCATACATAATTATTGCTTTGTATTAGTAATACTTATGAAAGTGAGGCAATCTATGTGATTTGTCAAGTTACTGATTTGTCTGTTCAGTAATTATTTTCTACACAATGTTTTCACTAGGTCATTACTAAAGAACCTCAACTGCTGGTGTTTACAATCCCAATATTCGAACCTCTGCCTTCTCAGTATTACATTCGAGCTGTGTCTGATAGATGGTTAGGAGCAGAGGCTGTGTGTATCATAAATTTTCAACATCTGATTCTTCCAGAGAGACATCCACCCCACACAGGTATTTGAAATTTGATCATTTTCATTCCGTTCTTCTTGTTTGCATTGATTTTCCTTACAATAATGTAATAAATCTCTAACTCGTTCTTCATAATAGAGAAGTATGTGTTATTTCATTTTCTCATAATTGTATTATTGATACTATTTCTTCACTTTTTAGAGCTCTCTAAAATTTTAAAATCCAGCTTATTTTGACTCAGCATTATAGCAGATCTTTTGTTATTCCAGGTTCACCAGAGAAAAATTGAAACTGACAATAAAATTAGGCAAATATGTGTGTTACAATATGTCCTAGTACTTGTAGTCATTACATTTCTTGTGGACTGGTTCAAAATAATTTTAGCATGGAAGGTTGCATTGTAATTGGTATTCGGGAAAGGAAAAAATTTTGGAAATGGGCAACTTCACTATTTTTACTAGCATGAATGCATCATAGCAAGCATTGTTACAGTACAGAACATCTAATTTCAACTCAGCACTGCTGATCAAGTCATGGCCTTCCCCTCCCCCTCCTTTTTAACACTTGGCACAGAAGCATGTGTTTGTGTTTTGCTTCTTTTTTTCTGGATATATAAATTGCTTTGTACATTCATTGAGCCTGATGTCACTGTAAGACCTTTCCACTGTAATTACATTTGGCTCATCTAGCAGTCTGTGAAGTGACTGCCTTCAGAAATACTTCATTCTCATACGATGTTGTCCTTTGGCATGCATAAATTCACATGTGTTTGTGAAGTGTTTAGCTATTGTTATACTGTACCTACACTGTCTGGAAAAGCATGTGTAACCTTTTTATCTAATTGACTGATCACTGACTACTATTCAGAAGAAACAGAAAGATATTTACACATCACCAGTTATGGAGCCTCTAGGATTTATGATAATTGATTTCAATTCCCATCTGGTTCCCACTCAACAATGAAGTACATAGAGGCCCTGCTAGACAGAAAACCTTTCTCCTCAACGGAACTCCAGAAATCAGTTTTACTGGGAATGATAAAACAGCCATAAGGTATCAGGGAAAAGCATGTGAAGAATATTAGGCATAATTGCCTCAGTAGATTTCATAACTCCCACATCATACCTTTATGTGAAGCACCCTGAAAACAAAATGAGACCTCTAGCCACAAAAAGAAAAAAAAGAAGAAAAAAAATAGAAGACCAACTTCAAAGCAAGCATCTGCATAGCAGAATCAGTGCAGTCTCCTTAATTTGGTAGGTTTCCAAATCCAATTTGGTTATATATGTCATCTTCCAAATTCCATAATCTAATTGTTTGGATAGCAGATGCCCTCAAGATATACTGAGAGTCATGTATTGAAGGGCTGTTTGTTTATTTATTGAGATTATATCTTTAATGACATGTTTAAAGAATTAAACTCAGAATTTAATTGTTCTCCTCTGATTTGCATTACTCCATTAATTTAGAAGCTCCAAAGAATCTTAGCTCTTCCTTCTTCACTATAAAGATCTTTTTCATGAATCTGAAATATGCAGACTGCTGTCTTCTTACTCCTCATTCTGTTACCATAAGATGGACACACACACATGATCTAGAATAGTGAGTTTAGAACTTAGTACAACTGGAAAAAAGTAGCTGTCAGAACTGTAATAATTCAAGAAATATCTGATCTGTAAAATCAACTTTTCAGTATTCCTCATGGAAGTTAACAGTAGCCCAGTGTGAATTCTATGTGATATGAGATATTAAGTAAAGCCATTTCCAGTGGAAGCTTTCCACTAAGATGTTAATATTTTTAGCTTCATGGTAAACTGTTATGTGATGGCATCTGTTGTCATGCACTCATGATTATTTTGTGTTTATAGAGCTTCTAGATCTTCAACCTTTGCCTGTCACAGCCTTAGGACATCCAGAATATGAAGTCCTCTACAAGTTCACACACTTCAATCCTATCCAGACCCAGATATTTCATACTCTATATCACACAGACTGTAATGTTCTTCTTGGAGCACCTACAGGTTCTGGAAAGACTGTTGCAGCTGAATTAGCCATCTTTAGAGTTTTTAACAAGTATCCCACATCAAAGGTTTGTAAAATAGATTTCCTAGAACCATTTAGTATATGTTTTCAGCAGCCCAGAAGCCTAGGAAGACTATTGGAAACTGAATTTTGCTTTCTCCAATTTATAACTGTCTGAATACAAAATGCATATGTTTTTATTTCAAGTTTATATATTAATCAGTGTGCAATGAGTGTTAAATATGAAAACACACCATACCAACGTGCTAGTTTTCCTTTTCTATAATTGCCTGCTTTACCTAAGCTGTTTTTGCTTAGCCTTTAATCTTCTACTAGCAGTAATTCTGTTTTAAAGCAATTAGTTACCCTCCATGTCAATACAGCTAGCTCCATTCTCTCTCATATTTAAATAAATAAATTGTAATTAATTACTACAAGCCTATCCTCTGTTACACCTTAAAACAAATTGCCTAAAGCTCAGCATTTCTGTTTTGGGGAGTTTTGTTTTCAAAGTGAATATGTGGCTGTATCATGACTTAGACATCTCGTCTTAGGTACTCACATTTTAGCTCTAAAGTCTTTGTTTGTGAGATTTAATCAAAGAATAGCCTTTGAATCGATCAGAAATAATGTACATAAATCACTTATTTGTCTTTGAAATCTTAGTATCTTCAGATAATTTGTTAGCCCTGGCTATGATAAATAAAGCTCAGACTTATTTTCGGGTTATGAACTGGACATATGAAATAGCCATTTTTTCAAGGAATATACTTTTTTAGTTCTAATAAATACAAAAATCTGGCTATATGTTCTAAAAAATACATATGAATTCTTTGTGCAGCAGTTTCTTCCTGCTTAGACCTTCCTAGAGGTTCAGAATATTTAATCATAAATTTGTAAATATATCTGTATGTCAAGGTATTCCACCCTGCACAGCGAGCTTCTTTGAGGACAATATTATGTCATTTTACTCAGAGTAATCAGCTTTATAATTTAAGTTGTATTTTTTTTAATAAGTAAGTGACATATCTAGAAATTGGGTAAGATATTACATGCTGGAAATTCTGATTGTTTTTGTTCTAGAATGCATGTTTCCAGGTTTTCTAGTCCTGGAAAATATGGCTTTATTTATATATTCAGTGGATTTTTATATTAAGTAGTGCAACAAATATTTCCAATTCAGTGAGTTATTTGTTTGTTTCTCAGTTTATTTGTTTGTTAATGGCTCAATAAACAAAGTGATGTTTTCAGATTTGTCTGTTTTAAGTATAGTCCTCGTTTAGGTAATTTGAGGGATATGTGCTTTAATTCATTTGCAGATAACAACAAAATCTTGCAAGTAACGTTTTCTTTTCATATTGGTACAATTTAATAAAAGTATCTTTTTCTTTTTTTTCTTTTTTTTTTCTTTTTTTTTTTTTTTTTTTGCAGGCAGTGTATATTGCACCCTTAAAAGCACTCGTTCGTGAGAGAATTGAGGACTGGAAAGTGAGGATTGAAGAAAAACTTGGTAAAAAGTATGTTTCTCCTTACCTAATCAAAGAAATGAGAAGCAAAAGAACAGCCCATCAAGTATGGATAAAATCTACAGAATACTTTTGAGTATTTCAAAATAGATTTTGCTTGTATATAATCCTTCAAATTTCTAATAGTTAAGAAATTTTAAAATGCTATCAGTAGTCATTGTGAGAAGAAAATCAAAAGTGAAAAAAGAGGTACACTTTGATGTCTACATATTTTCGTTCTCATTATTTGCCAGTAGATCAAATATGAAGCTGAGACTTCTCTCAGCAGTGTTCTCGGTAATTGAAACTGCAATTCAAAATAAGTATTTAATGGAATCCTGATCTGTCAAAGATCTTGTAGAAGTTATATGAACTATATACCAGCATTCATATATTGTCTTTCTTAAATAAAGTATGGAATATAGATTTGTTCCTTGGCCTCATGAATTTTTTGCTGATCTTCACAGGTGTTGGAGATCAGCTGTTACTTTATGTCATATAAGGAGTACAGTCATGTTGATGTTTTCCAAAGTTATACTTTCTTGAGTTAAAAAATATATGTATATATTTTTTAAAGGATATAATGCCTTTCGCTCTCCTATATACAGATTTTTTGTGAGTTAAAACTCAAAGCACACTCTAGTATTCGATAAAAGAAGGTACTACTCAGTGTACACAGAATTACCAGTGAGATTCCTGCTGTTGTCATAGCAGTAACTTATTTACTGGCAGCACTTGTTTAGTTGTTGCTGTTATTTAATGATGTGTGAGAATAAGTTATTTATTTCATCATTTTAAATTATTTTCAGGTGGTATTTCCTTTTTGAGATTGATTTTAGTATTTGTGACTTAATTGTTGATAGAAGAGGCACTTTACTTTGAGGGATTTTTATTAGATGTAGAATGTGTTACAGAAATGTCAAAAATATTCAGTCTAAAATGATGGATCTCAAATAATGTCTGTAGAAATTGAAAGGATAATAAAGTAAAACAGTTGGAAGAATTCCACTAATATTCCCCCAAAAATGACTTCAGCATAATTTCTGCTCTACTCTTGATGGAGCTTCACCAACAAATGCAGATATGCTACAGTTCAGCCTCATTATTCAAACCAGAGATCTACACACATCAGCAGGCAGCAACTTGTTTTAGAAAGCTTTTGTGCTATGACAGGATGTTGTGAATCTCGTTGTAACATAATATTTCTGTAGTATCTTCATTTTGAAAAATAAGCAATATATTTTTGGGGACTCATATTCATCCTCTTCATTTTTTGTAGTGTTGCAAAGGAATGATATTTGGTATTTATGTGGTATTAGCTTGAAAAAATTTTCATCTCAGAACAGCTTTGAAAATCTTGTTAGAAGTATTTGGTCAGAAACAATCTGATTTTGTATAATTTTGTTTCTTCTCTCTTTTAAGCATTAATGTTTGAATGCTAAGATGTTCTGAAGCACTACGAAGCCAGTTTTATGTAGTTTGAAAAAATATCTTTCTTGATTACAGGGTTGTAGAGTTGACTGGAGATGTGACTCCCGATATGAGAGCTATCGCTCAAGCTGATCTGATTGTTACTACCCCAGAGAAGTGGGATGGTGTCAGCAGAAGCTGGCAGAACAGAAGCTATGTTCAGAAAGTTTCCATTCTCATCATAGATGAAATCCATCTGCTAGGTGAACATAGTTTTCTTTCTTGTTATTTTTTACCAGAATCATAGCTAAATTTGAAGAACTGTGCTTGCACTTTTTTTTTCTCTCTGTTTTTCAATGTACTTTACATTTACTAGGGGACGAGAGAGGCCCAGTACTGGAAGTCATTGTGTCTCGAACAAACTTCATCTCATCTCACACAGAGAAGCCTGTAAGAGTAGTTGGCTTATCCACTGCATTAGCAAATGCCAGAGATCTTGCTGATTGGCTAAATATTAATCAGGTATGAAAAATGTTTCAGAAGACGTATTTGTGCTGCAGGAAAGCAAAACAGTGATTTATAAAATAATTCAGGATTAAACTTGAAAAAAATGTTTTCTTGCAGATGGGTCTGTTCAATTTCCGACCTTCAGTACGTCCAGTTCCTCTAGAGGTACACATTCAGGGGTTCCCTGGCCAGCATTACTGTCCTCGCATGGCTCGCATGAACAAGCCTGCATTTCAGGGTAAGTAAGCTCCCAGACATTTTCCCTTTTAACGTATAAGCAAGATTCTGAGCACTTTTAGCAGTACATTTGCAGCACACTTACGGCATGTATTACTGTCTGTCCTCTTGGCATGTATACGAGGAATCTGCATCTGCTAATGACCCAAAGCTATTTGTCTGAAATGTAAAGAGCACTGCACATGCAACATATAATGGTGGAATGTAGTGTATTTAGAACATAAGAATAAAATTAGTACTAATGAAGGGAAAATAAAACATGTTTCCTTTTAATGTTTGACACCATAAAGAAACATTTGTGTAAAAATATTTGAAATTTAGAAAGCAGTAAAACCATTCATATTATTAATCTGCTGAGGCTCTTTCATATGGACCACTGTATGTAAGCATTAAAAAATTGTAAACAGAAGTTGCAAGTCAGGCTAACCTCACATAATTCTAGTTTCAAAGCAATAACCATAAAATTCAAAATTTGTAGTGCATCCAGATATGCTTCTGTTTCCAATTTTTTATTCGCAACAAAACTAGCATGCAGGATAGATTTAAGAAAAACTCTTACATTTTATTGGAACATATTTTATCTTGGTTGCATAAGGAATATTTATTATATCAACTAAAAATAACCTCCAGTATAAATTTTCTAATGTGAACTGTTGTTGATTCTGAGGTGACATTTGTGAGGTGACTTTTTAGCTGCTTTAATTATCCTTATGACAGAAGCAAAGTATTGATTGTGGACTAGAGACCAATCTTGGCAGCTCAGATTATTTACACCTCCACAAGAGCATTGTACAAAAACACTAATGAACAATAAATCTGTCTTGGGCTGTTATGCCACACCTGTTCCAGAAGCAACAGAAATCCATTAGATGCTGGGCTTTTAAAATCTATAGATATACTGGCATATATAATTGTAAGGTATAAATACACATTGATTATCCTTTTTCAATAATCTCACAATTATATAGAATGTGCAGGATAGTATTCATAACTGAAGAATGATGTGTAATGTTGTACAGTATGAAATAATTTTCAGAAATAATTCATTAACAAAATAGATAGAATGAGTATTACATGAGAAGACAGAAATGGATTTGCTGAAAGCATATTCAATGTACATACAACTGTCCAGACTTCTAGTGCTTGTTGATGTTAAAAAAAATCTGTAGACTTTGTCCCCCACTTGTTTGCCACGGTGTAGTGAAAGCTATAACACTTCAATTTATTCCTTATTCCTGACATCATAAAAAATTGGTGGAACCTGAAACTTTTGAAACATGGACAGAGCAAGAAAATATTTTTTAAGAAAGTCCTAAGGCATAATTGGTTTAAATGTGTCACAGTAATTAATAAACAACATTTCTTTGTTCCATGATGTCCACCATAAGCTATTCAAAGGTTACTCTCTGCCATTTAAACCTTTTTTTCTATTTTTACTGCATTGAAATGATATTTTGCAGGCAGACCTGAATTTATGCAGTCTGTAAATCAAGTCAAACAGAAAGCAAGTTTTGAGCCTTAATGGCACCTAGCCAAAGACAACATAGCCTAATAGCTTAGAAAAACATAACTTATTTATTGGGCTAAGACAGAGAAATGCTCAATCTTTGAAGTCTAGAAAGCTTGTCCAGCTTCTGTGTTTCATTTTCTTTTTTTTCTTTATTTTTTCTAATTGCTTCTCTTAAATTTTTATATTAAAATGATACCAAAATAACAGAGCAAATTAGCTCAGATTCAGGAGCATCTATTAGCAGAGGTATTACAGAGTATATCAACTGTGTAGGTATTACAAGCAGAATTTGTGGGTTTTGTCATTAAAGAGCCCAATTCTCAAGTTCTGTTTTTCTCAACAGCAATTCGAAGCCATTCTCCAGCCAAGCCTGTTCTTATTTTTGTTTCATCCAGACGTCAAACAAGGCTTACTTCCTTAGATCTGATAGCTTTCCTAGCTACTGAGGATGATCCCAAACAATGGCTGAAGATGGATGAAAGAGAGGTAGAATAATATTACCTGAATTAATTCTGATTTTCTGCTGTCTTATTGATGTCCATTTGAAAATAAATTAATTTGAAAACAAAGGGTGATTTGAGGGTAAATCTTGAAACAGGTGTTTCAAGTGTGTATTAAAACTAGCATTAAGGCTATTTAAACATCTTTGCAAGGTCTGAATTTAGAAAGCAAATTATTTTGTTTTTCCTGCTCATATATTCATGCCAGTTCCATTGTCCTATACAACTTACATCACATGATACAAGTCTTTAACATAAATACAAAACATACAAGGAGCAGAACTATGTTCTCCCAGGTTTACAGCCAGAAGACTGGCATGTTGCTGTTGAATAGGAATTTAAACCAATTTTTTTTCATTGTTTTTCTTTTCATGCAATATAATCTTTAATTACATTTTCTTGTATTGTTTCTCCTAACAATTCTTTAATTTATTGAAAAGAAAATGTTCAAATAATAAATATCCATTCAATATTCTGTTTTGTTTGCATTCTACGAAATGTATACTAAATTTTATTTAATGATCTCTGTTCCACACCTGGTCTGAATACAGAACTCTTTATTTCCTTCTGGATTAGTGGTAGTGATTCCATTTTCCATCATTGCTTTGGAAAAAACGTTGTTCAGATTTCCTGTATTTTGGAAGTTAACTTTCTCTCACCTTCTGTATCTGAATTTCTGTGTTACAACCAAAACACAGCAAAATATGTGGCTCATAACTACTGTGTAAAAACTGAATATTCAAGTTATGTGAAACATATATTTGTATACCAGAAATTATATTCCAAAAGTACAGATTTTTAGATAAGAAAGAACATTTGCCTTTGCTCTTCAAAAAAAAAAAAAAAAAAAAAAAAAAAAAGGATATTTTTCTCTGAGATAAAGCATAACATTTATGTGCTGCCTACCTTGGATGGATTTTATAGGAGAAAATGGATGTCTTGGCTGACAAACTGCTAGTACTAAAACATGTCTTAATCTGATGTTGCTTTTCTAATTTTACAGCTTCCATTTAACTTGCTTTCTTGAGTTTCATATCAAAATTATTACTGCCTAATAGAGCTTTCTAGTACCTTGAAGTGGTCTGCTGTAGTAATCTCACCTACAATTAGAATACACAACGTGCAGCTTGCTCCATATGACTTGCATTCATCTGAGTAGCTTCCCCAGGTCCTGTGAGCCCCCTACTGTCCCAAAAAGAATCATATCTGAAGGAAGGTTCTTTGTTTATGCATGAGAGACTTTCTGGAAAAGGGTTTTCTATTAAAAGTATTTGAATATGGGACTTCCTGTCTTGTACCCTGTTAGAGGCTAGATATTTTCATCTGTTTCAGAACATACCTCTGAAGGTTTTGAAATAGGAGCTGACAAGGGCAAACAGTCTGTCTGTTTACTAGTTTGATAAATTGGCATATGATTTGTATTTGAATTAATAACCTGAATGTTTGGAGCATAACAAAGATGCTTACCATATTATTGAGTTACAGTTATATAAATACAAAACACTGGGGATTATGTCCACAGTTCTAATATCTTACCAATATCTTGCATAAAATAATTGTATGAAGTTACGAAGTACCTACAAGATCAAGTGGACATTGCTTTTCATGCTGGTAATCAGGGAACCAGTTTATAGTTTTGTGTTTCAAATGAGCAAGCTTCATTAACCTGAATTTCATTTGTCATTGAAGCAAAGGACAAAACTATGGTAATGCAACATGCATGTATTGCTTAATTATTTATATATTTATAATATATATATATGTATATAAATATAAAATAGATATTATGTTTTTAATTTAAATATTCTAACTTTAAGTTATATTAAATTCAAGCTTGAATTAGGTGAAATATGCAAAAATCTCTTTATTGCTATATAATTTTTTACATACTAGAACTAGTTAATACCTTCTCTACAAAAGCTACAATAGACACTACCTATCCTCAAAACTTTCTCACATAATTCAAGTGTTTCTCAAGTCCATATGAGATAAAAATGGACCAGTTAGAAAAAAGAAATCGTTGTTGTCGTTTAATCATTTTTAAAGCCTGGCAGTTTATGTTTGTCTTTTGTAGACCAATTTTCATTGAGGGGGACTTAAAGACAAATATTTTAATGTGAAAAACACTAGTAGTTGTTAATTGTAAAGTGTGTTGAGATATAGGAAATTTTTCATAAATGGGTGCATACAGTGTTTACAGGCTTTATGACTGGTCTTGGCACTCTTTCGTTCATCCCTATTTGTACGATATTAATTTAGATCAATGTAAAATTCTGTCAAGAAAACATTGGTTGTATTCATTTGATTGTGTAATTTATTTTGCTACATGATGCCCAAGGGTTGGGCATCATGCTTATGTTATGCTTATATGTATGCTTATATGCTTAACATATGCATTATGCTTATGTTAGCTTTCCAGTAGGCAGGTTTTGTAAGGCTACTTTGAATGTTCTAAGCAATGCTATCCATAACAACATCTGGGAGAGTCATACTGAGGTAGACACAAATTCTTAGAACCACTGAAAACAGTTCTTCTCTGTTAGGCAGTATGGCATCTTTTCAGTTGTGGTAACAGAGAGATTCAGGATTTGTGAGGGATTGGAATGGGAGAGATAAGCCAATGTTTTGTCTTTGGTGTGTGTTTATCAGCTGGATTATCATCTTAGTTTCCTTCATCTTCTTTGTAGATCCTGTAGTTTACTGAATTTCTCTCTGCTGTGGTAGCCCCAAACAGACTTTCATTTCCATCTCCTATCTATGGAAGCCCATCAAGGCTTCTATTCGTAAAACTCAAGATTACTTCTCTTCCCAGTCTTCTGGGATAGTAGTAACAGGCAAAGCTGCCTTCTCTGCCACACAGTTCCAAGTATCAAGTTCAGATGATATTTTAATTAGTTATATTTCAAAGGACATGAACTTCTGTGAAGCTTCTGGAATACATATCTGTGTATATAATTTTACATACAGGAACAAATTTTCATCTGTTGCCACCAAAGTAGACAGAAGCATACCTGCATCATGAGGAAATCACAGATCTTCTCTCCCTTAAAGGAATCAGTGGTCTAACAAGTGCAATTGAATTATAGTTGAAAAGGAGTTTTATTCTACTTCCATCTACGAAAAATGTATATTGCCAACAATTCCATTCAGTTTTGGAGAGGATTCTTCCTGGATGTTTTTCCTGGATTTCATATCTGATGTATAGTTTCTTGCTCATATCCTTGTTCCCATAGTACTCAACTTGTTGAAAGCTATTGAGAATGTTGAGACAAGTCAGTCCTCATAGGATAAGACAGTACTTGATAAAACTTGTTGTTTCTAGCACTGGTTGTTTATCCTGTTCTGCTGGACTTGTTAATTCACAAAAACAGATCAATTTAATAGATTCTATTCAAATTAGTCTCAGGCTGTATGTATGATTTTCATTAAAAAAAATGTACACTTAAGTATCTCATGTCTAGTTTAGTCTGAGCAAGGAAACCTCCAAAAATGTGCTTAGGCGTAGCACATGCAAAAATTCTGTTGTAGCAGTTAGTTCTTCAGGATTTAAGCAGAGCTGCTCGCAGTTTGCCGAAAGTAGAGTCTGAGTCTTTTGAAGAGATACGAACAGTTGGCTATCCTAGAGCCTTAGAGATGCATTGCCTTTTTTTTCTTTCTTTCTTTCTTTTTTTTTTTTTTTTTGTAAAATGCATTATCCATACACATTCCAAAACCAGCTTTTTATCCCTTTTAAAATGTGTAGTCCAACACAGACTTTTTTTCAGCAGAGTGAAGAAACAGTTGCTGCCTTTGCCATTTTTGACTGTTTGCTCTAGTTTCAAGGACTCTTCAGTAGGCATTGCTCCGTAAAGATCTTCCTCAGTATTACTTACGAGGCACAGGTGCATCATGACAGCAGTGCGAATAGGCAGTGCATCTCAAAGAGAAGACTGCCCCTCTAAATTGAGTAATTCCTCTCTTCTTTTTATAGTTCATCCATGTCAGTGGGCCAGCAGATGCCAATGAAAAAATAAAACCTTATGTTTACCCTGCTTTTTTGTGTAATCTTGAGATGATTTATAAATCTGCATGAGTTATAAATCTGCAATTACTAGCTAAAATTCAGACTTCAAGCTGTCAGCCAAGATTGTCATGTTCAAGCTTGTGACCCATTACTTAACTTGTTAAAAGGGACAACAGCTCAGATTATCCTTTTAAAACAGAGTGCCACCAGTTTGTGATGGTAAGCTTGTATGTGATATATACTGCTCTACATCTGGAGCTGTCTGAAGAGGAACAAGCTCTTCTCTTTCTATCGGTGGTGGTGGTGGTGGTAGATGTTGCAATCTTTGTAGAATTTCTTAGAATTAAGTTTTTAGTTTGTTTATTTTTCTGTAATGTTTTTACTGCTTTTTGTTTTAAATCTAAAACAAAAGTACAAAGTAGTATTTATTGTTTATTGTTTGGGGATAAAATGCAGTTCTTAACAGCAAACAAGCAAAGCATTTTCTGGTTTGCTTGGTTGCTTTTAAATAAATTTATTTCCTGGCCATATATTTGGATTTTTTTCTTCTGATATTTGCACTACAAGAGAAGAAGTGTACCTACGTTTACAGCTTTAACTTTAACCACAGTGATTTCTGCATTCTGCTCTGTGCATCATTTTACCATCTGCATCTTGTTAATGTTCTTTATGAGACCTCTAGAAATAACCAAAATCCTTTAGCACAAGCATACCTGCTGTAATATTCCATAGCATCCATACCAAGGAATATTCAGCACCCACTGAACACAAGGGCACTTGACTGAAGGGCATTCATTGACTCCAAAAGAATGAATCAGGCTCGTACTGATCGCAAGATTTTAGAGATGTGAGTGTATAAACATGTGTGCTAACTGTGTGTGTGTGTGTGTGTGTGTGTGTGTGTCTACAGTATGTGAATATACGCATAGACATATGCCTCAAAGCAAATTAAATTTTACCATAAAGTTGTGTTTTGTAGTGCCGAAAAAAAATAAATAAATCAAGAACTGTAGGAAAGACAAAAGATGACGTTTTCTTCTCTAACTTTTAAATCAAATAACCTGTTATCTCCACGTTATTGCTCTGAAGAAGTGCTGTGCTATCAGACAGGGACAGAAGTATCTGGTCTGTATTATGAATAGATATATTGCCATCTTTCTAATGAAGAGTTAGTTTTAAAGTATAGATTTTAATAATATATTTAAACTATTTAAAGCTTTTCTTTAATATTTCTTGAAAAATCTTATCTGAAGCGTTCTGAGCATTTTGTGGTGTGTGGGAAATTCCTGGAGTATGAGAAGTCAGATTTTAATTTTTTAGGATGACATATTTTTCTTATCTTTAAAGATAGGAAGGTACCAAGAATGATTTCTAAGTGTTACGCTCATTATAGAAGATCAGCTTCCTCCTACAAGATGTTGTTTTTATGACACAAAAGTGTGTCATAAAAAATTAACATTTAGTTATAACAAGGAGATGTTTTTATTTCACTTAACATCTGCAGCAGATGTGAAATATGTAATTATTTTTTTAAAAGACTCCATAACTTTCATGATTCTTTTGTTTGGCACATCTTTCTTCTATTGGGCATTTTAGACAATTGATAAGCATTATTCAGTGGCATATGGTCTGAGTCTGACGTGCTTTGAAAAGAGTACAGAGTACTAATAATGAGGATTCTGTGAAAATGGGAAAACCAGCACAACAGATATGCTTTGAGAAAGTATGGGTTTTTAGCATCTTGAAACAATATATCACACTCAAAGGGACAGAATTGGGCTGCACAATCTGTTAGCTCATTCTTGTCCAATCTGGTCTCCTCCTTTCTTTTGGAGCCAGCATTGTCATCAACTTGCTGAATTATACTCTGACTGGAATGTATTTCAGGCACAGGGTAATGTATCTACTTAAATGGAATCCTATCTTTCTACAAAAGCTTTTTAAGTATAATAAATTTAAAAAATAAAAAAAGTTCTATTAGCTTAAAGTAAATGGTTCAACAGTTTACATATGTGCAAGAACAAAGAAAATGACTACTTACTAGTCTGAGAGAAATCTAGCTTGTTCAGAGATTAGAATATACAAGATCAAAATGAACTATTTTTCTATAATAGATATTTTGCAATACCGTATTTTGCACTAAATGTTTCTTGGTTTTCAAAGATTTTTCGTAAAAAGGTGAAGTCCTAGTCAACTCGATGCTAGAGGAGAGCACAGAAGGGGGTTTTTTTTGTGTTCATCAGGAGATTTGTGAAAAAGAGCAGAAGCTTCTCCATGTGGGCCCAATCCTGCCTGTTTTGGAGCCCATGGAAAATCCCTCCTTGCAATAGCTTCCCTGAATCAGTGTTACAGGTGTTCTGTGTTGTTGGGTTTTTTTGTGTGTTTGTTTCCTTTATGTCAGTAACATGTACTTTTCCTTATTTTAAAAATTCTGTAACTCTTCGACCTTGTTTGAGTTGACATTGCTTTTTTTTTTTTTTTCGAAAGGAGCAAATGAAGTTGTAACACTGTGGAAACATTTGACTTGTTTTATAGTCAAGATGGTGTGTCTGTTTCTGCTTAATGAAACTATTAATTGCACCAGCATTTCTTAATAAAAAAAAAAAAAGATAATATTCTTAAAACTAAATTGACATAAGAGGGAGTTATGTTTTTAAATAAACTGTCATGAGAATTTTAAGCCTTGGATTGTGCCTATGGGTAAAATAGTTGTGTTTATTACACTGATTTATGTGAAAGTAAGAGGTCAGCTAAAAACGACTAGGATTCCCTGCTGCTAAAATGACAGGATAGTAGTACATGTGCCAGCTCTCCTGCTAAGGGTTTTTTAGTTTTCTTGTGGTAAATTACACTGCTTTGCAGGTATGACTAACAGCACCACAGGCCACTGCTGTAATACAAGTCAGAGGGAAAAAAAGCAACCACCGCTGATTGTAAAAGCAAGAAGAACATCTTTGAATAAATTCCCAACTGTGTGAATTTAGGATGTTATATACTTGAAGCTATATGACAAAATGGTTTAGCTCAGGTTCTGTGCTGAAAAAAAAAAACTAATGCTGTAAAACTGCATGTGCTGCAGGAGCAGTCTAATTGCTCTAGACAAATCCAAATCAGCTAATTGGATCACTGTATTTTCTGGAGAAAAAGGAATTTTATTCATTATTTTCCCAATATCAAATTCTACTCACGTGAATAACGAAATGAATGTCATTGGAACTGACTTGTTCCTTTGCATTAAAGATGTGATTGTCATAAGGTGATGAATCTTGGTGGGGAGAATAAAAATTTAATTTTCAAATCAATTTAATTTTTAAAAGCAATTCAATATATTTTGTCAATTTTTAAACACATAAATTAAGTAAATTATGAATTAATAATGTCTTTTCCTGATATTTCCTGGTGCTGTTTTCCACTTTTTATCTGACATGCTCATCTCTGAAATGTATACATGACACTCTGAGCGCTATACTAACACCACTTCATAAGTCTGGGGAGTGTGGGGGGTGGAATTAAGCTTTAAAACACTTGAATATATGGTTACTAATATAGCTGATCAACTACTAGTTACTGCTATAGCTGGTGGTCGTAACTGTAGAGAAAAACAGTACACAGGTTCTCGTTTTCTCCAGTTATTTTTTGTCTTAGAAGGAGAAATCTTAAAGATGGGTCATAATTAATGTTCTCTATGCTACAGTCACGGCTACATCCTCACTAGAGAAGTCAAAAGTTTACTGATTTTATCTAGAAAGATAGATTTTATCCTTTAACATATCCTCCTTTCATTCAGTTCTTTTCGTTCTCTTCTGCTTATATACCCTTCTTGTTGTTTCCCTTTCCTAAGCAGACTTATTCCGTCTTCGCTTCTCTGTCTATTGCTTTTTCTTCCAGCTTCCTTTCCTTTCAAAGTTTTATAGTCCTTTTTACTCTCTTCTGTGCATCCTTTTCTCTTACACATGCCAGGATGGAGGATAGTGTAAAGAACATCCATACAGCTGCATTACAAAAGAAAATGATGTTTCAGGGCTTTCATTAGTTCAGACTGATTGGACAAAGCCAAGACTTAAATAATATTTTTGTAAATTTTGCGCTGTCACTTCAACACAAGACTTTTTAAACTGCTTTGTAATTTGCTCTTCCCAACATTTTTTTTTTTTAATGCTCTGTATAGACTCTTACAGTCTCTGGCTTTTTTTTTTTTTTTTTTTTTTTTTTTTTTGTAATTTTAAGGGATGCTACATGTTAATTGGGCTTAGGTACAGAAGCAATTGTATTAATAATAGGGTCTGACAATTATAAAACCTAGAAAACGTTCAGAGAAACTTACAGTTCTGAAATTGAGAAGTGCAAGACCTCAAAGTGGAAATTATGCTATAGCACTGCAGTTGCACAGCTTTCAAAACTCAGTGTTTCGTGATACTCAGATGAGGTTAGACATTTTGCTTTTAAAAAGAAGGCTTTAAAGTTTAAAGACTATTTTCCTTAATCCTAGCTATACGTCCTAGGTTAACTATGAAAAATGCTGCCTCTAAGTATGCAATATCACTGTGCCACTGCTGGTGGCACCAGGAAACCACTAATAAGAGATGAAGTTTAAAGGTTCCTGGCTATAACAATATGAAAATCACGTAACATAATAGATGGTCTTCAAAATACAACAATGGAAAGAGTATTGTGGGGTAAAGTCACTAAAGAAGACAAAGTTACAAAGCTTGTATTTATTACTTATGAGGTGCTTTTTGCAGAAGTAATCTACAAAAATAGTGGAGTTTATTATGGAACTTATTACATGAAAACTTAGGCAATAAATGTAGAGAGTAGTTAAAAGGTTTCCAGATAGTCATAGACCTGAAAAGGGGGGGGGGGGGGGGGGGGGAAGGAAGGAAGGGGATGAAGCAGAAAAATAGAAAAATTAGCTTTTTAGCTAAACTTTTAAATTTGAAATGAAAACATTTTCTACATGTTGGATTTTGCTAATCTCAAAACATTAACTTGAATTTGCATTTCAGCATGTGAATCAAGAACTTTGTTCATGGATAATAATTGCAGAATTATCAAATTGTAGAAACATGTCTATCTTTTCATAGGCACGACAAAAACAAATTTATTTTTCAGGATTGTTGTGTTATTGGTTGCATGGATTTCCTATATTTTTATACCAGAAATTAGACTAACATTAGACTAACACAGAGCAGAATACACAGCATTTGCAGACCATCACAAATTTTTCAGCATTTTCATTTCCTTATCCATTCTGCTTAGTGTATCAATAAAGTCATGTAGCTTTGTGTTTCTCCCACTCTTAATATAGTATTTGATTTTTTAGACTGAAAAAGGCTGTTCAAAGAGCAGACCATGTTTTCCTGTGTGTGTAAACAGTTGGGTAAATTATCTTTGCTGTAAAAATAAGATAATAGTAACACTAAAAGTTAAAAATGTGTGAGTGTTCTTTGTTAAAATTTGTAACTATTTGCTCTGTTACAGATGAATGACATTATAGGGACAGTTAGAGATTCAAATTTGAAGCTGACTCTTGCTTTTGGAATAGGCATGCACCATGCCGGTCTGCATGAGAGAGACAGGAAAACTGTGGAAGAATTGTTTGTGAATTGTAAAATCCAGGTATGTTTGTTCTTTGCATCCTGCCGTAATGAGTTTTACATGGATTTTTAAAAGTTGGCTTTTTGTTGCATGTACCTCATTAATCTTTCTTTCTGTTTTAGGTTCTTATTGCCACAAGCACATTAGCTTGGGGTGTAAATTTTCCAGCTCATTTAGTAATTGTTAAAGGAACAGAATACTATGATGGAAAAACAAGGCGCTATGTGGATTATCCCATTACAGGTACTCACATAAATTATGGGAATGCTCATATGCTGAAATGTATTTCAAGTATATGCAAATGATCTGAATTATTTAGTAATTAACCAGTGAGAATACCTAAATTCGGTAGAGGCTAAAATTTGTGAGGATGGGTTTCTTTGTTTAATGTGAGTTGTAAGAGGACTCTTAAGGTTTTATGTGACAAAAAAAAAAGTTTCCATGTTGTAAATCTTTTTTCCTTTTCAAGTACTGCTAATGTGTATCATTCAAAATAGATATCAAGGGACAGTACGGAGTTGTATTTAGTTGTCTAGTAATTTGGATAAAAGGAAGTTTTCTCACAAACAATTCTTCATTTTTGAAACATTTTTCTAGAATAGAAACAGATTTTTAACAATGAACTTACCTGTGGTGCAAAAATTGAGTCTATGTGTATGAGTACATAAAATTTATGTCATTACTTGAGAATATACAGAAACTTTAACTAATATAGTATCTTTAGTAATACGTCAAAAATAATCAACTTAATTAAATGTTTGAATTCCTCATTTGATATAGTCTTCTATTGCTTGCTACCCTCCATTAATTTCCACCTTTTCATAAGCAGCTCTGCAGTGCTTTCAACAAGCTTAGGAAACTGAACACTTGAGGAACTTATTGCAGAGTTCAGACAGGGAGAATATTTGTCTGGATGGTACGAAGCTTGAAGAATGAAGACAAGCTAAATTTATTCCAGGTTTCCTGTTCTGTTTTCTCTTTTCATAAGAGAAAGTTTATTATGTGATCCAGCACTGTGCTAGAGATGTATTCACCTAAAGACAATCTAAGTGTTATCTGTAATGTAAATAGAGATCTTGCATCTTTTTAGCCTCTCATCTTTTTAGCAAGAGAAGCTTACTAATGAAAAAAGTTCAAACTGAAAAGAATACACAGGTTACTTCTCTGAATATCCCATCATGATGTTAATTTAGTGCTTATTGCTCTTCAGGAAACTTGAAATCTATTTCCAGGCTGACTGTCTTGTTCAAAGTTCTGTTATGACCTGGGATCTTAACCATACACACTTGCATTTTGTGACATACTGGCTTATGTAAACTGCGTACAAACAGCCTCTGTAGAGAACTGGTATTTCATACTTCCTGACTGGAAGAACAGTGGCAACTACTGGATGGGGAAAAGTGCTGAGGAAAGAAACCAACGCATATTTTAGACTTCACATTGAATCTGTGGGACTGTAATATAAAGTAATAGGTAAAATAATGTTTTCAGAAGAAATTGGAAACTCAGTAAACACTGAAGCCTTACTGTGCTGTTTTAGAAATATTTTGTACAAGTACTCACAAAGGCATTAGGAAAGGTTTGTGCTTTCATTGTTTATTACCTTTTTGATTTGAGATTACTTGCATAGTGGGGTTGTTCAGGTCTTTAGTTTTATATAAGACTTCCTGGGAATTCTAACAGAAGTTAACGTCTACAATTTAGATTTTGTTGTCTGCACTGCAACAGAAAGTGTAGGTTCCTTATTTTATGAAAAAATGTGCTGTGGTTTAGAGCACTTTTAACTTTCTAGAGACTATTCATATATTTGGAAATCCTATGAATTGGTAATACTGTTTTTCAGCAGTACTTAAATGAAAATTTAAAGTTTCTTTTGGAAATATTTCCAAATGTTCACAATACTGTCTTTAGTGCTGCCCCCAAATAAGCCTTCACTGTTCCATCATTAACTTGACTTCTCCCTGCTGAACTTGCGTTTTTGTATTAGGGATGTTTTGACTACAAGGAAGCAGCAGAGTGCAGAATGAATCATTCTGGAGTACTCAGTAATTTCAAAATAAGTAAAAGCTCTTCTTTCAGTGAAGTCAGAGGTTTTGGGGAGGACCTGCTTTTAGTTACCAGACACTCAGCCAGTTGGATAGTATTTGACATTTTGGGAGTTTAGTTCAGTGGTTAAGAGCCAAGTAGCATAGAGTCGGTAGAAAAAAATATAGATTTGGAATAATTATGTGTATATATATTATGTGTATATATGGCAAAAGTCATATCCTGATTCTTTTTTTTTTTTTTTTTTTTTTTTGTAAATCCATTTTCTATGTGGTATTATGCAGAATTTAAATCACCATATTAGAATAACAAGAAGTTTCATCTTCCCCTTTACACACACCTATTCAGAAATATAATTTTCAAACTAGTTGCATTTTATATTTCGTGCTGCTTCTAGATTTACAAAACAAATGAACTGATTTTAAAAAATTAGTGTCCAATGTAGTTTTTGTGTATAACAAGTCAAAGTGTTACTGAAAACTTCTGTTTATCATCATTAGCTATTTCTCCTCATTGTCCATTCCTATGCCATGCTCTATACTTTCTGGCTTGTCCTTTTTCAACCAAATACGCAGATGACCACTTGGCCAAAAAGGTTACTTTGCTTCTGAGGCCAAATAAATTCTTTTTTAAAATGCCAGGTTCTTCAAATTACATATCCTACAGGTAGGATTCTCTCCCAGAGAATGCACAAAACGTAAGTTTTAACGTAATGATTTAAAATTTACTTTTGATCTAATTCCCATTGTTTCTTCCAACTTAAATGCTGAAGGCACCAGGAAGGGATCAGAGCTCTTCTGAGAGGGACAAAGAAAAACCTATGCTGATGCATTTCTCAGATTGTGAAAGGAAACCAATAAATAATAAGCATACCTACACTGGTGGGCAGTTAGCAAGTTGATTGTGTTTTGTTCAAACTAGTATTTTCTGTGTTTCTAGAAATTACTAACTAACTAGTATTTGCAGGTAAGGTGGCATAGTTAAGCTTTACCCTTACCTGCTTTTAAATTTGTATATTGTGATCCAGGGACAACTTATGATGTGAAACCCCCTCTACTCCAATGCTTTTAACAAATATAACTTGTCCTGAATTTTGGGTAGCAGATATCATATCTTTCAACAATTAGAATTTCCCTTTACCATTTTTTTCCTCTAAAACATTAAAAACCAAGAAAATTATATACAGCAGAAAGGCTTGTACTAGGAGCATCTTTTATAGTGAAGGCAAGTACTAGAAATTTAGGAAATTATATGCAGTTGCCATTGTAGGCTTCGTGAGTTCTCCTGTCATTTATTTCGTGATATCAGATGTGCGATGTATGTGAAATGCAGGGAGAAAATGGAGGAATTTATATTAGATGTAGGCCTCGGTACTACAGCAGTGGGTGGTCTTCAAGTACGCAAGAAGATAGTGCCAGAAAGAGGTCCATCATAAATGTACATGAACTGGAAAAAAAAACTAGCTATGTCAAAACCAATAGAGCATATAAAGCCAAAGAAATAATTAAAAAAAAAAAAAAATCCTTTACTACACATTATATAGAAATAAATACTTTTATTTCTACATTTTATTTAAATACATTTGTTTTATACATTGCTGTTTCTTTGGCAGATGTACTTCAGATGATGGGACGTGCAGGCAGACCACAATTTGATGACCAAGGCAAAGCTGTAATTCTAGTTCATGATATCAAGAAAGACTTCTACAAAAAATTCCTGTATGAACCTTTCCCAGTGGAATCCAGGTGAAGTGCAAGCAATCTGAAAAGCTAATCAAACTGTCAACAGTAGTACACGAGAGATACAGAAAAATAAAACATTCTTCTCCTGAGTATCTTCTAAATATCAGAGTCCTAGAGTAAAATCATTAAAAAAAAAAAAAAAAAAAAAAAAGAGTTATCTATCCTTCTATCCTTTATTCCATGAGACTTGAAGCACTGTTGTACTCTTTAGTTCATTTATAGACAATATTACAGGTGCTTCTCTGCCTCTGGTTGTTTCAAACAATAAACTGTTCTTCAAGGCTAGTGTTAGTGTGCAGGACAACTATTTGTGATCCTCACAACTCTCTCTGAAGTTCTATTACAAATTCCTAATGTGGGGAAAAAAAAAAAAAAAAAAAAAAAAAAAAAGGTGGCTTTCTAGTACTTTTCACCTAGAAAATGTGTACCATTATAGAAATTACACTAAACTTCAACACCTTTCACTTCGCCTATACATGCATGTTTTGTTGAGGAATTCTTAGACTTGTAATTAAGCATAAGCACTAATGAAAACTTTTCTCAGCAATGAGGAATTTGCAGTATTGTTCTCCTGTGGAAGCTTAGTTGCTCACTATGAACACTAATTGGATGTCTGTCTGATCAGGAAATTTTCAGGAGCTTGAGAGTGCTATCCACCTGTGAAATGTAGTTAAAATGGAGAGGTGCATTTGGAGGTTAATTCTGTGCTGCACAGACTGCCTTTTATAATTTTTTTGCGAAGTATGTGGAGGCATTTCTTTAGGAAGCCAAGCCATACTTTCTTTTCTTTTTTTTAATTAAAAAAAAAAACGATAAAGATGTAATTCCACTTAGCACAAAAGGCTAGGAATTGAACTTCTTCAAAATAATAGCTAGTTAGAAGAGCAGCGTGATTAAAAAGTTTATGGTATATCCAGACTACGTGGCACTAGAATAAACCAGGAAATCTACTCACAAGAAGGTAAGCAATGTTTGTAGATAACAGAATCATATCTTCAGTGTAACAGTCACATCTTGTTCCTCTTTGGAATACTGTAATTATTCCATACTTCTCACAGGTCATTTTGTGTTTATATATTTATTAATATCAGCAGTTTGATATATTATATCCTTCACTATATACAAACAATACTTGATGAACTTTCAGATGAAAGTTCACATGTTAATGGTAATCTCATTAAGTTTTGTGTAGGTTGTGATCTGATTGACTCAGAGGGTTGTCCTGCTCTTTTATGATCATCAAAGATCCTTGAAGAGCTTCATAGCTTCAAAAGATGAACTCTGGAGGGGTTTTTTTTTGAAGTATTTTAGTTTTGGAATGCTTTCTCATCTTATTCTACCAGAGAACAGATTTATCAGCTCTGTGTAGTACTTCCAATGTTTAAAATTAAATTTCAGATTTTTTTAATTACAGTTTTTTTCTGTAAGAGATTGTCTATGCATTAATTGCAAGACTTGAGTACACAACTTGTATGACAGGCCTTGTGCTCTTACTGGTCATGGGTTTGAAACACAGCACTCATTCCTAATTATTGTTTACTTTTGGCAATAGGAAAAGAACAGTAAGAAAAGTAAAAGGATTATAATAGAGGAAAAATCAGGCTAATCTTTGAAGATATTTACCATTCTCTGACTGAACTGCAGCCAGGCATGATCTCATTAGATACCAAAGTGAAGATCTTTGTTCCATTTAAGGAAACTAAAATAGTATTTTACTCTGTAAGAATCATTTTAAACTGTATTTGCTCTTCTGTGTTTGAGTTTAGACCCCTCTGGGTAAAACCAGGTTTGTTTGCTTGTTTTCTCCCTGCATTCAGTGAAGATGAGGAAAAATCTGGAATACCAATTTTGATGTAATTTTAATAGCCTCTTAAGTGTCTGCCAGGTATTAGATAAGCTATTGCCACTGTTTCATTTCCTGTTTGTCTTTCTGTATGATTTTCTGTTGGATTAAACCAACACGGTCATATGGTCAACATACAGCATTCAGAAGTTATCATTGAGTAGCTCCATCTGAATGCATTCCATGAATTACTTAAACATGTGCATTCTTGGTCCAATCAAAAAATAATTTGAGCCTCATACCAATATCATGTAAAGAAGATGACTGACCTTGCAATTACATCCCATCTTCCCTTCTTCTCTTCCTCTCTTTCACTGGAAAATAAATATATAATATTTTCAGATTTAAAGTAATAAACCTTTTAATGCACAAGTCTACAAACTATATTTACAACCTGTCTCTGTGATTGTAAAGTTAGCAAAATCCTCTTGTTTCCTGTTACTCAGCTTGTTAGATGTGCTGGCTGACCACTTGAATGCTGAAATTGCTGCTGGAACTATTACTTCTAAGCAGGATGCAATGGATTATATCACTTGGACTTATTTCTTCCGACGACTTATAATGAACCCAACGTGAGTACAAAGTACAAATACAATTTAATCTAAAGGTAGCTTTAGGGTAGAGTTGATCCAAAGGTGATCCTGCTGCTGTTGGAGCCTGGAATAGTTAGCGGCCTCTACTGTAGGAGCATTACTGGCCCACACATGGAATGAAACTTCTGTGCACTTTTTTTTCCTCTAAATATAAATGCATTTTTGGCAGATAACTTATGTTACATTTTAGTAACAACTATAAAATAACATTATTGAGAGGGCTATATCACCATCCCTAAAATAAAACTGCAGGTTATCACATTCTTTTAGATATTATATTTATAGTGTGTTACTTTTTAACATTGATATGTTATGCCCAGTTTTCTATAGAAAATCTACAATGATTGAGTTTTGCTAATAAATGAGAGAATAGCTATCAGCTGTTTGTCTGTGATAAAGTTTACTTTCATTAGGGGTTCCTGGCGAAACCATGTGTGCAATATTTTCTGTGATTGATATCATCCAGCCTAGTTCCAGCTGGTATGCAGATCATTCTGAGCTATTCCAGCAACTAGCCTGCCTTTGCCACAATATTGTTTCGGGTAAATGGTATGTTATGTATCATGTGATCATTCAGCCACCAAAATAATGTGTCAAATAAAGAATTAGGCACTTCCTGATGAATTACAGAGTATTGTATTTCTGAAATCATGCTACTGCTATAATGTTTAGGTGAATTTTCAGTTTTTTACAGGCAACTGATGCTAGAACTTGCAGGTGATAAAAGCCAGAACAATAACTTCCTTTAATTCTTTTTTCTGTCTCCATTAGTTTTGAATTCTACATCTAGCTTCATTCTAAGAATCTTCCACAGAACAGAATTTCCATGTAATCTTCTTGGGAAATAAAAAATGCAGTGTTAGAACTAACAAAATGAATAAATGTATGAGA
The DNA here is from genome assembly GCF_023343835.1 of Lagopus muta. NCBI lineage: Eukaryota > Metazoa > Chordata > Aves > Galliformes > Phasianidae > Lagopus > Lagopus muta. The sequence goes on along the minus strand of NC_064434.1, from coordinate 39,957,502 downwards.
AAGATGTTTCCGTCTGAGAGAGACAAACAGCTAAATTCTCTTTTATCTAGGTTAGATGAAGGTAAAGCTGTGATCCAAACCACAACTGATGTAGGAAACTGCATATTCTTTTTTAGTATAAAGAATAAGTGATGTTATTTTATGATGTCTTACTATTGCACTGCTCTACAAAATTGTTGATTTATTTTCAGCAAGCTTTAATTATGTGATGTCTCTGATAGGTAGTATTTTAAGACAAAACATATGGCTCATAGGTAAATGTAGTATGATCTTACAGGCAAGCTCTCCCTAGTGTAAAAGAAAGTTCCCACTGAAATGGATTTGATGTGTTCACTGATGGCCATTTTTTCCCAGCAGATTCTTTAATGTGTAGTGGTATGGGAAGTAAAATGTGAAGTTATCACAGTATCAATTTTTAAATGCAAGTTGTGCTGTTCAGAGGGTGTTCTATGGAAAGTGGGAAAATCTAACCCATTATTTCATAGTGATAAGCAAGGTCATTGTACTAGAAGGCAATATGATCAGATCTTGACTAGTTGTGTCCATAATGGCAGGATAGGAATGCAAAGTGAATTTTCTAATGAATTTTATTGGAATACCACACAACCAGGTTGGAACAGTTCACAAGTTCTTTTGCTTTCCCCAGCGTCTCATCCACACAGAAGTACTCAGCATTCCTTTTGTACTCAGTCATGCAGAGACAAAAATGAAGGACATTATTGACTCTGCCAGAGAGGTCATTTCTAGATACCAAGCACAAATGCAATGGATGTACACACTTTTCCTTTCTTTGATGTGTTAATAATTACTACAAAGTTTCATCCAAATTTATTAAACTTGCCAGTTAGTAGCATTCCTGGACCTACATGCTATACGTAGTATTTTAATTGAATCAGTGTTTGAATGAGATACATCAAAAGAAAACTGAAGAGTTTTATGAAGTCAGTGCTGGTTAAGATAACTTATAGCAATAACTGCAGTGCAGTAATGGTGTTTACTGTGCCATAAATGAATATATGAAATACTTGATAATACCGGACAAGAACCATTTATGATCCTTAATAGTTCAGAGCTTTAGGAGGTTATTTTTTCACAATGAAGACATTTTGTTTTGGGTACTTACACAGTAGCTCCTCGGAATGTTGACATTCTCTCCATCGTGAAACAAGTTATTTTCCAGCCAGCAGGTGACTGACTGTACCTTAGTGGTAAATAAGTAATTCCCATATGCATGATTGGTAAATTGCCTTGGGATTCTTTGGCATGAAAGGCATTGCATGTGATGCTGTAAATCTCCGAAATAATGGTCTTAGGTAATATGCAAAAGATTTATAATCTTATTTACTGCCAGTTTAAGCTACGTGTATATTAAAGCTGCATGAACAAATCTAGGATCATTCTGTTCCAAACCAGTACCATCAAGTGCCTTACTTACAATTTAAGTAATTTGAATTATATTATTTAAATAATATTAATCTACTTTTACAGTAAGATAAACATCAAAGTATCCTTTTGCTCTAAGCTGCCAGTTTCTTCTAAAGATGTAAATAATTAACATGTTTTTTGTGGCACATGAGATACTTTGTTAGTCTTAACAAAGTAATAACGGCTTTATAAATAGTGTTGTTAAAAAAATCTTTGCATGTTACAACACTTTTTTTTCATCAGACTGGTTTAGTTTTCCTATCTGATGAATCTCCGTATCCTGCAGTCTGTGAAATGTATAGTTAAGAGGAGTGGTTAAGCTACTGATTTGGGACAGTGGAGTAGCTGAGTGCTAGTTTCAGTCAGTGGCATGCTGAATACCCATGTATGTGCTCATGCTCAAAAGATGATGTGCAAAAAAGAAGAGAAGTCCAAATAATACTTAGCAAAGTATATCAATTTCGGTATACAAAGGGCTTTTGTTTTTCACTTCCCCAAAGCAGTGTAGAGACTTTTGAATTTGCAGTTTAAGTCTGAGTTTCCGTAGTATTTCAGTCAAGAACTATAATGTGTTCTTCTCTCCACATGCAACTTTAACCTTTATGTTCTCTACTTAGTCAAGATCATGTTTAAAGATTGATCAACTAAGTGCCTTGTTCTTTGAAAGGGTCTATTTTGAGAGACTCATCTGTCGTAACTAGCAGACTGAAGACTTAGATATATTTTCTTTCCTTGACTGGAATTTCTTGACTGTTTCATTCTTTTACCCTTATAAAAGATTATAATCTGCAACGTTCTACAAAAGAAAAATTGCAATAGGAAAACGTTTTCTGTAAATCAGGTTATATTTTCCAGATACATACACAGTAAAAGGGAAATAGAAATTTACAACATATGTTAAGCTAGGCAGAATCAGCTTTCATCTGGAATGTTAATTTTTAGATGTTCTGAGAACATACGTCATACCACTCTTAGAATGTGTGGGTTTTTATGTATTTTTATATGTGTGTGTATGTATAGATACGCACTTGCAAAATTAATTTTCTGTGCAAATTCCAGCTGACAACAATATTTCTGACAATGTTTCTGAAAGAAATATTAATTCAGGCAGTTATTATTAATGTTTTTCACTTTGTCATAGTCCTTTATTATTTATGCAGAGGAATGTAGCATGAACTATAATTAAAAGAAATTATCTCAGACCGATGCTGTTATCACTAATCATACATGTATATTTTACTTTAAGTTTTCTTTCCTCACTGTAATTAGCTGAGCTTTTCCAGTACACATTGCTCCAAAATTAATGCCTCCTATTTATTTCAGTGAAAACTATAATAGATACAAAGAGCATAACACTCTTTGAAATAGCAAATTGTCAGCTACAGAACTCTATTTTATAACATTAGCTATACATTTTCACCAGCAGTGAACAAGAGCCTGTATGCCACACTCATAAAAATCTGCACCAGCAGAGCTGACCTGTTCACATCTGTTATGATGGTGTTGTTGCTAGGAAAATATGCAATCAATTTTTCATTGGCTCAGAGAGAGGAAATCAGAAGGCACCAAATCCAGACTCTACAGTGGATGTGATAGAAAAGTCCAGCCAGGACTGGCAATGCATTCCTTGGTCTTTAAACTGATGAGAGGCCTGGCATTGTTTTGTTACAAGAGAAAGGTTGTCTTCTCTGGCCTGGCTCTGGAAGTTCAATCCTTTAGCTTAGTCAGCATTGTGATTTAGCGATCAGAGTTGATGAGTTGTCTGGGTTCCATGAAATCCAGAAGGAACACCTCATTCCTACCCAAAAAGACGGTGCACATTGTTTTACCTGATGAGGCTGTATCTTGAACTTTTTCTTTGTTGGGGTGTTCACATATCACCACTCTATGGACTGCTGTTTTGACACTCACTAGTACTGGTGGCACCATATCTCATCTTTCCATCATAATGATGGAAAGTGCCCATCCAAGAAACAGTCACCTTCAGCCTTGTATTGCTTCAATACATCCTGACAAACTTGCATACTATGTTCTTACTGCTTCTGTGTATTTTTGGGAACCACCTGACCCAAACTTTGCAATATTTCAATGTTGGCACTATCATTTCTAATACTCTGAAGCCAATATTCAGCTCTGTATGCAGTTCCCTTGCCATAATCTGGTGATTCGTGTAGATGAGCTGATTGAGACACTCTGTGGTATGACAGTTGCACATGACCTCTCAGTACATGGCATGTCTTTCACATTGCTGATGCTGCTGCTGAAATACAGTACCTACCACCTCACTGCACAGACGTCTACTGTTTGGTCTCCCTAAACATTCCACAACTGTTAATGAATGTTGATGGATGCAATTTTTTCAACAGGGTGGGACTCGATGCCATGCCTTTGCTTCCTGTGCTGCTGCAATCAGTTGCACTGCAACAAAATGTAATGGAGTTTTGGTGGGAAGGTTCAACTTCTACTGTCATACTGCCATCATCTGCCGCTGGTTTCATGGGCCAGCATAATGAAATCGGAGGCACTAATTTCAGAGCAATCCTTGTAATATGAATAAAACAGCAGCATAAAAATGATGATTAACATTGTTCCATAATAGTTTCTAGTATAAAAGCAAAATCATATTCATCCACTCAGAGTAGAATGATTTGTATAGGATACAGTGACAAAAGCACAGACTTGTAGGACTTGTTTGGAATTATATCAGAAGGTGGATTACTGAAGAAAGTTAAATTAACTAAGATGAAAAGAAAAAATGAAAAGAAAAATATTTGCTAAAGCAGAATGCAGTAAATTAATGTGTACAAGTAAAATACAGATGGAGATTACCAGCTGTGGTATTTCTGCATGCTCTGGTGCATTTTAGCAAGCCAGTCTCAGACAGCAGACAGTCAGTGATGCCTTAATAGCAAAATGGGTTGGTAAATTGCCACATGGCTCCACCTATGAAAGTCTGTCAGTCATCTACTCAGACATCTACTCAGTACCATTTGCATGGTGCCATTTTAGATGTTGCAGTCACCAAAGGCCATAAGCTATTAAACACAACTGGGAACTTCAGAAAAGATTTTTATGAAAGCAACTATCTGTTTCTCCCATGCTTTTTCATAACAAAGTTCATCTTTCAGGACTGTAGCATCAGAAAGCACACATTCTGGAAGTCATGTGAATGCAGTCTTTAATGCTTTTGTTTCCCATGGCCTTCCAACTAGTAAGTTTCTTTTTTTTAAAATATTTTTGGCTGACTCTGCCACTGATTTTCATTATGTGTGTCCCTATTACTAGCGTATAATCTGAACATAAAAAACATGGCGCTGTAACAAATGACTTCACAGCAATGACAGTTATAGCAGGATCATTTCAAGGCTGATGAAAAATTTCCCAGGGAGATCTCAGGTCAGGTTTACATAAGCTAAACAGGAAATGATTGCCATCATTCACATTAAGTCCTAAATGTTTTTTGTGACTTCATCTATATTTTATGTTCCTGCATGTTTCTATCTTTTTCAGCTGATGAAATTCCACACTTCCTTAGATTAGAGAAATAAGTTTATGTTTCATTGTTTGTTGTTCTTACAAATCTTTACAAGGTTTGGGAATGTTAAATGTATTATTTTATAGAAGTTTTTGATCACTTCTATTTTACATACTTTGTAAATTCTTATGATACCTAGGGGTTTGTTATTGCTTTTTCCCAATGGACTACTAATGGAAGTTAGCCTGTCTAGCCCATGTGCTAGATGTTGTTAGGATAAAACTGCCTTTGACTTTCACACCTCTCAGGGGACGAGTAATTGTTGTGTTCAAACAGCCTGTAATTGTGATCCCGCTGGCTTTCTCAGTACGCTTCTGGCTATTAGAATCATTAAACAACTCAGCACCTGTTAACAGCATTGTAAATATTCAACCCTGCTTGTGTGCAGGTTGAGTCCAATATAGGAGAAGGCTTACAGAGCCCAGCCTCATAAATTAGAGCTTCTGACAAGTCAATTATTGTGAAACTGGGCTTCACTGTGAAATAAATGAAATGGTGTGCTGATAAAAAGGTAGGCTGTCTGTTTATAGCAAAGGGAAAATAATGACTAGATGATTCAATGCAGTGAGCATGAAACTGCATTGTTTTTATTCTTTATCTGTAATTAAATAGTTAGGTAATATAGCTTCCTAGAGGAACTTACATACAAAGCAGTATTTCTATTTGGAGAATACCAACGTGCAAAATTCTACTTGCTTTTATTCCAGCACATTCAAAATACCATCTAATGTCTACACAATATCTCTGTTTTTGCCAATGATTTTAGCATAGTTTTTCTAGATAAATGGCTCTGCTTTGTATTAAGGGAAATTGTGCTGTATGACCAAGAAGCTTCTGTGGATGCACTCAAAATTATATATAGTTGTAGATAGTTATAGATAGTAGTTAAAACACACCGATTCTACTTCACTCAAGATTACAAATAATTTAAGATTTTTCTTCACATTGTTTTGTTTGCACTAGGCAGCTAGATATTTACATCTGACAATAATTTATCGAAAATCAGCAAATTTTACATTAATACAGTTTTAAAAGGCTTTATAATGCATTCTATCTGTAAGTCTTCAATATGCAGTATTGAAAATTAGACTACAGGGTAAAATCTCCTTGAATTAGTGTCTGAAATTACAATTGTAACAAATCATTTCATTATATTGCCCAAAACTCTTCCCTAATTTTATCAGTATTCATAATCAGTATTGTGATACTGCAAACAATACAGTGAAAGTCTAAAATACCGTGACAACGAAGTGCCTTAATTAGTCATTTAAGTAGTGCTAGATTCAATTTGGAGAAAAATACTAATGAATTTTTAGTGGTTTACACCTATAAAACAGAAAATCTTTCCACACTCACAAGCAGTGTATGAAGTTAATTTGTTTGGATTGCTTTCGGAAGGTAAACAAAATGATACAGAGTGACTTCTATTAATAAACAGAGTTTATTATGGTTTTTTTGCTAAAATGCAGGGGGGAGAAAAACTGCAAGTGACCTTTTTATGTCATTGTTATTTTACTTCAGAAAATGTTGTGACTTTCAAGAAAATTAAGTTGCTGAAATTAATTACTTTTGCTGCAAATAAGTTTTCTTTACATGAGGTCAAGAAATGTGTGGTTGTTTATCATATAAAACTTTTTAGTCAATGTAGTCACTTGTTTTGTTTTGAACAGCAACTGTGATGTAAATATTTAAGATCATCTTACCATGAACTGATACAAAATACCACAAAGCTGAATACTCCACTGTCAAATAGATATTTTTGACTGTCTCTGCAGAACAGATTTTTAATATTTTTTTCATTGTAGTAGTGTTTTACTCCAACTTCACTCAATGAAAAGTGAACATTCAGTGAATTAACCCCATGATTGAAAATTAACAAGAAAGGAAGAAAAGAAACACAAATAACTGTATTGCTATTTAGCATGCTGCTTTTTTTCAGTTATGTTACTGCTATTCCAAAATTAGATAAAGGAAAGTTAAAATCTGTTAAGAAAATAGTATTGTTTGTCAGGTTATATTGAAAACCAGTCATGGAAGGGTGCTTCTGGTATTTAAATCATAATTCACTCTTATGAAATTTGCTAAAAGCAGCATTACAGTAAAGGGAATAGAGCTTTAATCAAGGAATGGGATTCTTCTGCCCCAAATACAGCATCAACCACTGAATTGATAATCTAAACTCCCTTTTTGAGCCAGTGATCACATTCCACCTCATCCTAAAGCAGAAATCTGAAATACCTCAGACAAATAGCATTCTCTAAGTGCATGCTTCTCTCTACTGACAGTAAGGAGAGTTAAAAAGACTAACTCAGGTGTAAATATAACTATGTGAAATCAACTAAAATGAATCTCAACACGCTGTTATACAGCCTGTTGTACACCTGCACAAAATAACACTGAAAGAAGCTAATCTTCATTACAGCATGTGGCATTGTTTCCAGTGGAGATGCTGAGTGCACAGTGGAAACAGTAGGAAATAGTAAAGCAGCCAGTAGGAACAAAGGAGCATCTTTCACCATTGCAACAGTGTCAGTAGTCTGTATGACAGTTGCAGTAACTTCCAGAATTAAATGAGCAGGGACAAGCTTTCTACTGTGCTTTTTAATAATTCAATAGCTCATCGATATTTTTTTTTTAATTTCTTCTTTGAAATTGCACAATGTACTTACATTTCTTGAATTCAGTATTTTGAAACTTTCTGAGCATGCTAGGTTTTAGTTTGAGTTTAAAAGTTGCTTTCTGAATTTCTGCCTTTGTTGGAGCTAATGTTCAAGGTCTTATTACATTTTTATCTGTGGATTCCAGGGTAAAAGCTCTACCTGAAATTGTGCTTGTTTGTGTGAGTAAGAATCTTATAAATATACCTTAAGTTCTACTGTTAAGGTGCACTGACTTTGGTCACATTGTTTTTTTCTTATAAACTAGGAATGTTTTAACACACTTTATAAACTTTTTTCCCTAATGCAGATAACAAACATTGTTAGTACATATAGTTTGCCCCAATGTTTTCACGTGCAAAAGAACATGTGAAATAAACACAATGACAAATACCCAATTCCATAATATTAGTAATTAAGTAGTTTTAACGTTGACAATAAAATGAAACAGAAATATAAAACAAATATTAACATTTGGATTTGTGTAGGTTTACTTTTTCAAGAGATTTTACTATATGCCCAGCTTTTATTTTCAGAGTTCCAGGAATATAAGGACATTTGCTACCCTGGGTGGGATTTCTTCTTTTTTCTTTAAATTAAAGAGTTTTAGTATTGCTTATTCATTTTCAAGCTTACATAATCAGGAAATTATACTTATGCAATGAAGAAAATTTTCCCATTAATAAAATGTAGCCAGTCCAGTTCTGTTTGTATCAACCTTTCTATTAATAAACAGATAAATTACCATATTTCCATATGTATATTGTATTATTATTTTCATTATTTACACAATCTATTTAAGTATCATGAATTTCATGTTAGACTATATCAGGGAATAGTTCTGTGTTTAATTGTTTAATGTGCATGTTTCTTGCTCCAAGTGTGTGTATGTATTATAGCAGCCTTGTAAGTTTTCCTACAATATGTTATTGTTTAAAATTTTCAGTGTATTATAAGTACTTGTGTGATACATCTGTTTTCAATTCTTCTAGTTACTATAACTTGGACAATGTGAGCCATGACACTATGAACAAATACCTCTCAAGCCTTGTTGAGAAATCCCTCTTTGATTTGGAATGTTCCTACTGTATTGAAATTGGGGAGGTAAGACCACTATGTTCATTAAGATTCATGTTCCTAAAAATTGGTAACAACTGGATGCATGCTTCTTATTTGAAGGGTTAGTTTCTCTTTGGAGCTAATTCTAAGACTTAATTGAAATCTCAATTTAATCAGGTTGGCAGCTAAATTATGATGCTAAGCCATTTTTACTGTTCTCACCTATAAAGTAGTCTTAAAATATCTGTTTTTTAGTTACTATGCATAGTGTTGAACTATGTAAAAAGTATATATATTTGATTACTCTCCTAACAGGATAACCGCAGTATTGAACCTCTGACATATGGCCGCATTGCTTCCTATTACTATTTGAAGCATCCAACTATTGGGATGTTCAAAGATCAGCTGAAACCTGAAAGCAGTGTTGAAGAATTGCTCTTAATTCTGACAGTAAGTGATGATATTTTGTTAATTTATGTGTATGTAACTGATGACTCTTAAAGACATTTAGAAGTGTATGAAAAGACATCCTGAAATTAAGAATAGCCTTTCTTGCATGATTTGTAATTTCTTTGTTGTTGTTGTTATCATTGTTTTGAGTAATATAACTGAATCATTTTTGATGCTTTAGGTGCTTTGTTGAATCAGTATGTCAAAATTATTCTGCACGCCTCTTCCTTTTCTGTCTATTTGTAATCTTCAGGACATGTACAAATCCAGTATTTGTTTGTTTTAGGTTTGGTAGAATACCGAAATCCCAGAGTAATAACTGCATATCATCATCTCATATTTGTGGAACATAGAGCATAATGTGGAAGATAGAACAGCTTTAATAAGTCTGGGGACATTTGAGGAAGGTCCATATCCTGTACTGCTTTTCTTTCAGTCTCCCAGGCACCTCGCATTTCCTGATGTCTTACTCCGCCAATAGTGCCTGCTCAGTTGATTATTCTAGTGACTGTTTAGTAACAAAGTGCAATGCAAGGCAAAAGGTCTCAGGGTACAAATTCAGAGGTACAGAGTACAGAGTAGCATAATAGTATTACATATCATCATAAAGGAATCATATTTTACATATTTTTAAGAGTTTACGCTTGGATAGCTACAAAATCTTCTATTTCAAGATGGCGAAATTCCATTTGTACAAGCATATATTTGGAAGGAAGAAGTACCACAACACTATCCAGGAAAACCTAAAATGTATTTCTGCCCACATATGATTAAAGACTCAGCTGTATTACATATATTATACTAGTGGCCTGAATTCTTTAATACCCGTATTTCCAAATGTTGACCTCCAAGACAGGAGTCCCATTTATGTGTGTTACTTGTATGTTTATGGTTTTGACACACTGCCAAAACTTTTCTGAGGAGAAATACAAGCAGAAAAAAAAAAAAAATAGTGCTATTCAACAGTTTACATTACAAAACCCAATCAGCATTTTTTGACACTAGGAAAGCCACTTTTCTAGTAGAAGGACTTTCTTCCAGACAACTTTAAATCGCCTGCTGCAAATATTCGGAGTGTTACAGCTCAGAAATAAAGGCCACAGTAATCTTTTGTAATGGAAAGTGTTAGACAATCTAAATAGGGGAGTTACTGTCACTGACCCTGCAGTATCTGTTCTTCTGTTGTCAGAAAACATTGTAAGTTCTATGAAATAACATACAGTATATTCAGCTGAAAACAAAATGGTAGTCTTCTGTGATTCCCGTATATTCTATGTGTAAAATGACTGAATTTTAAAGAAGAAATATCCACAGGGATCACAGGTTAAATAATACAATATTCAGTATTCAACATGAGGGCTTTACTCCAGCTGCTGTCTTTTTAAAGTATCTTTTTCTCTCTAGAGAAAATTGTCTACACATAGAAACTTTTTTTCTTTTTTTTTTTCAGAAATATTTGGAGAGGGAATGGGATTGAGAATAGGATTAGCAGAGATGGAGGGATGTTTCATGACACTGTGTAAGCTAACGAGTAGCATAAGGAAGATGAATGATACAGGCAGATCATAGTGCTGTCCATCTTATGCCAGTGCTCCTCATCCATGTAAACAGCTTACCTATATAGCTTATCTATGAAGCACAAATAAAAATAGCTAATATTGCAGACAAAAGCTCAGACCTTAGTGTTGGGCAGAAATTTTAAAGTGTAAAATGTATTTTTATGATGATCTTTTTATGTTGTAATTTGTTGGGTTTTGCTTTTGTTTTTCTGGAAAAGTAATCTTATGACTTGTCTGTTTACAATCTTAAGAGGAATGAAACTAAAAATCAGTTAGGGGTCAAGCGTGCCAAATGTGTCAATTTGAAAGATGACAAGCATGTGTGAATACTGGATGCCATTATAGCTGACAGTTTTTCCTTTTTATGCAGATGTTGATTTTCATAATTACTAATGGAATTAGTGTTCGTTCTTGTTAAAGGTGTAAATTGGAAGTGTTTTTTTTTCAATTCGATGTAGTGCTGAAAGGAATCGCTATTTCAGCAGAGTTTATTGCCAAGGATTTTTTTTTTCCCACTAAACACTGTGAATTAATGAGTTTTATAATTATGGCAGTTGCTTCACACCTCTATTGTTAACCAATGACATTACATCTGCCTTGCTCTACTGGTGCCCTCCTCCTTCTCATTGAAGCATTTAGCAGTTTTGGCATTGGGGAATTACATGGCATGGGGTAAGTAGTCTAATTAGATATAAGTGAAAATCCTGAGGGAAAAGGATATTTAAAAAGTAATTTGAAGAATCTCTTAATGATGATGAAACTGAAAGCTGTAGTTATTAAAAAAAAAAAAAAAAAGGCTTCTTGTTGCAAAACATGTTATAATTGTGATTATTCCAATTATCAGTCAGTCTTAAAGTTTTGAATTTTGGACGGTAGTGTTTGAAAATAACTGTCCAAAAAATTTCTCAAATGTAGTTGCAGGATTTTGTAAACATGATATATGGCATTGCTCATGATCTTGCAAACTTTCAGACATTTACCAGTTGCCATGATGTATACTGGGAAGGCAGAAGTATCCGACTATAGAAAACAAAATCCTAATATTGTGGATTTTTTTTGCTGAATTGTCAGTGTGTATCTTGAAAGGGCGCAACAGTTTGTTTAAATCAAAAGCAGGAAAAAAGTGAAATTGCATTCAAGAATTCAGAAAATTGCGATCACATTAAAGATTTCAATCTGAGCGTGATTAAGGGATTTTGAGTTTCAGATTGTTATCCTGTAATCCTAATGAGAGAATTATGGATTGTGTAGGAATGAATTGTCACTGAAGCTTTGCTACTTACATGAAAATACAGTTTTTAGTCATTCTGTTTCCACTACTGATGAGTTTTTCAAAAAAGTCACTTGATGGTAAGATTTGTTTCCATTTAGTAGTCAACACCATTTGTAGTCTTCTCCAGTATCCTTTATTTTCTCTATCTTTAATTTATCTTTTCATTTGGTCATCTGGTAGTGTTTTGCGAGATCAGATGTGTTGATTCTTTTTCACTGTGGTTGGGTTTTGATACTTCCTTTTCATAAACAGGAAAATGGCATATGGCAACTACCCTGCAGACATTTTAGAATTATACAGTAATAAGTGATGCAGATAAATGGGGTACCCTTCTCTTATGCTTTACTGTCTTTCAGTAAATCTATACTTGAGATTTTTGACCTGTTTTGGGTTTGCAGGTAAAGTTCAGATTCAGTTACTTTTGTAACTGATTTGTTTTGAGCCAGTAAGTTTTTTTCTGAGAAATAATGTTTGATGCTTTTCTGTGGAATTTTCTTTAAAACTTTCCTAGCTGTGCTTCAGGCAATAGTAATCTAAACATAGTAGTCTTAGATAGCAGTAGTAAGAGTAATCATTGTTGAGTTACGGTACTTCTTGAATTAAGTGTTATTGAAGAGAAAGTGTTTGTGAATTATTACTGGCAGGCTGGAGTTTCCTGAGGTACATAAAAACTGTCTTCTCTTATTCTATAAGTTAGGTGCAGATGTTAAAACAAAGATCAAGTTGAAAAATCAATGGAAGATACTTTGGAGTAATTTTTGTTATTTCCTGTACTAAAGTAGCAATCAGCACAATTTTTTTTGAAATCAAATGTGGTTTGTTATATTTTGAAAAAAGGATGTCTGTCTTGGTGATGAATTTATGTTCATTAGATCCACTCTCTTCAGAATCTTTTTGTTTCGCTGCTACTCTTACTTGATTATCTGGCTAATATTCTTATGTGTTGAGCAAATACTTTGTAATTTCTGTTTGTACCATGCAGTGAAGGAGATAGCATCTTTCAATACCTCCTTGTTTCTGTTTTTGTATTCTATCTAAAAGATGAAACTGGTTGGTTCCCTTGTGCTTATTGTCATGTCTTTCATGTAGACTGACTATAAGAGACTGTTTTCCTTCTAACTGGATTGCTTAGAGACAGAACTGCTTGGTATTTGTGTTGTAATGGGGCATAGATATTTTCCTGTCTGTATTATAAATGTTGTCAGGTATCCACATACCTCTTTCCTACATTTTTATCTGATATCTGAAATACCTGTGATACAGTGACTTCTGTTAGTATTTTGAAACTCCAAAAATTTGGCATCACTGAAGTAAAAGATTTGGAAAGTGGAAGGAGCAGGTTCGTGAAATTAGGACCCTTCATCTCAGATGCATAGATAACAGAAGAGTGGAGCTATAAATGCCTTATCTGTCTTTCATTACTGTTACTATAAGATTATAAATAACTAATCTGTAGCTTTATTTTCTATTCATTAACATTGTTGCATCCTATTCTAATCAGGGAAACGTTCAGGTATCTCTAAATTCTTACACTCTCTGTCTAAAACAGTTTTACTTTCTAAGCAGAATTCTGTCTTTAAGCTGTCATTTCCTATGTCTGGATGACATGCTGTGTGATATGGTTTAGTACTAGTGGTGGCAATGGTGATGAGGAGACGGTTGGACTGGGTGATATTATAGGTCGTTTCCAACCTTGTGATTCTATGATTCTATGAAGAGGCCACAAAGGTTTTTTTTGATTCAGGGATGAACTGTATTGCAACCGTTTTTCAGTTAGATGCCGTGACAAATTAGTAAGTTACAAAAACATTGTCCAAGAGCAAGCTCATGTGAACTGTTTTGTGTAATAGTACTCTGTAAGCCATGCCAGAGACATTGATTTTGCATTGGTTTGAAATACTATATAAAACTGTTTTTTCTGCTCTATGAAACTTTTCAGGAAAAAATGAAAAAAAAAAATCAGGTTGGTTTTTCTAAGTCAGTCATTTCCTGTTTTATGTATTACATAAAATGTTACATTGAACATATGTTTATGCTATAATGGTTTTTTTTTCTTCATGGCATAAAAGAACAAGACGATATTCATTACAATGATCTTTTAAAATATGGTATTTAATTGTCGAGAATAGAGATACTTCATCACAAGCTTTATATCAAATGAAAGGCAATTACATTACATTCTAGCTTTTAGGCAACTTACATGTTTGATTTCACATATATTATGCATCATCAGTAATATGAGCATGACTACTGTGGCCACAGTATGACCAGGAATGGGCCTCAGCCATTTAGCATGACTTCTGATAGCAGTAGAAAACTGTTACCTCTAACCGTTAAATATTTTCCTTTACAATAAAGCCCTGTCAAGGGCTGTTCAATTGCATAAATTTCATCTTAAACATAGTCATTTACAGGACCACTTGCATAACTTTCATACAGTCTATATTGTCTGTAGTTTAGTATTTTAAAATATTTACGCTTCACTACTCATGCACTGAGAACATCCAGAGAGTACAACTGTGTTAGATGAGATAGTTAGAAAATTGTGTTTGGTTTCATGACAGCAACAGAACAAAACTCTATAGTGAATTTAAATTTCTAAATCTAAATTTCTCTAACCTTATCCACTGTGTTCCGAACATACTGTATTTAGTAGAGTGAAATTTGTCTTGGTTTTTGTTATTTTTGTTCTTGTTGTTGTTTTTGTTTTTTGTTTTTTTGTAATCCCAGTAGGTGGAGCAGTTTTGAATATTGTAGTACTTGAATTTAATTATTTTTGTAACATAATGGCACAACAGTTTCTTATTTTTGTCTTTTCAAGTGATTGTTTGATTTTCAGTTTGAAAACATTGTATGCTGCCCTCCTTCCCAGAAGAGCACAATCAGTTGGTAAATCAAGATGACAGTCTCCACTACTGGCAGCTAACTAAATATGGCATAAGCCTTGCATTTTTACAGCATCAATAAGTAAGAATTATATTCCAAACCAGAACATATAAACCCTTCCCATCTCCACACATAACGTTCTGATTAACAAATCTCCTTTCTTTCTCCTCTAATCTTCTTAATTCAATTTTTGTCACTACTTGCCAGTCTGAAAAACTGGATCAATACTCACACAAGTTAAAACCTATTTTAAAGATGAACTTAAAGGTTTCTGACATATATATCCCACTGGGCTTCAGGACAAGAACTGTTATCTATTTGATTTCTTGTTATATTTATTTTTTGTTGTTGTTGCAGTGCAGCGTCTAACATAAAGGCTTATAGAAGTGTATATAACTCTGATAGTGAGAGCTGGTAGGATGAGACTGTTTCAGACAGCTGTGGTAGTAACTGTTATTGTCAGAAAAATGGGGAAATAAATTCCTTATTCAGGACATACAGTTGCAGCAATAGCAGCAAAGCTATAAAACTCCCAGTTACTGTTTTGGTGAGCAAGGAAGTTATAGTACTTTTGTCTGCTAGGATAGGTTATGAGTTTTCTGCTGGTCTTGTCCTGCAGATGTGAACATTGGCTGCCATCTGTGGCGAATCAGTGTTCATCTTTGGTGTGTATATGCTGCTGTGCAAGTTCAGTTTAGCTGGCTACCTAGAGCTGCAGGCAATTCAACTGCACACTGGTTTATTATATATATTTTATTTTACTTTATTTTATTTTATTTTTTACTGGTCTCTAGTTACTAGTTTTGCTTTTACTAGAATTATATTGTTGTACTATAAATTACAGCAGTTATATTGCTGATGAATTTGTTTTCACAGAAATCAATGCACTTAGTGATAGTAATTCAGCCTTACTGACTGCTGTTTAAAATCTCACAAATGTTTTTCTCTGTTGGGAAAGAAGTTACTGCACCAACTTGTAAAACTGTTAAGGAAGCAGATTTCATATTGTAGCCTGTTCTCTCATAGGAACTGAAACTTCCAGATAAGTAGCTGAAACGATTTCATCATACAAGATTGGTATGCAGTATAGCCTGTGCCTTTCACATTGTGTTTTTTTTTAAAAAAAGGACATGAGGATTATTGAGTGATCCTTAATGAAGTATCTGACACTTGTATTTTCTTTATTTACATGTAGATTCTTTCTTTATCTCATTCTTTTTTCTTTTTTTCTGATGGGATCTGGCTACCTTCAGAAAGTTGAATTCGGTTTTAAATCTTGATGTTACGTATTATTACAAATTAGAAATTGGTCACATATGGAATCCCTAGTATTTACATATGCTTTATTTCACAGTTGTTTAGGTTGATCTTGCTCCTAACAATTCTTGAACAAACTGCAGTGATATTTTTCCTATCAGAATACCAAAACTTCTTAGCATTTGAAAAAAGTAATATACTTATTTGTAAATTTGATACAGCATAGTCAGCTTGCTTTTAGAGAACAAGCAGTTGCAGGTCTTTACTATGTAGCTTTTTTTTTATTTCCAAAAGGTAAATACTTTTGTATGAGAGTAAAAAATATATTAGTAATGCATTGCTGTTTCCCAGTCTGGTGTACTGTTATTGTCCTGTGAAACAACTGTGAAAACTGAAATCATGCACATTTCTAATTAGTTTTACCTGAGACAATGCTTAAATACAACTTAATTTAAAAATTCTAGTATTGCCCTATTTCCCCTAGAAGAGTCAAGTAAGATGCCACCAATTTGCTTGGGTTGCCCACATCCCAACTTACTATTCCCTTTCTTTTCTATCTTCCAGTGGAAAAATCTAGTAAGCCATGAGAGATTATTCAAACTACTAGTTTTCAGAAAGAAAACATATTCCTATCTCACCTTAAAAAGTAATAAAATGGCTAAAATCCCTTTCACAACAGGGTCTCTTCAATCCTTTTCTTGTCAAGGTGAGGGTACATGCTATATTTGGTTATATTTTTTATGTGAGTGTATACGTATATACCTGCAAAGTATTTTGTAGGTACAACTGATGTATACAATACTAAGACATTTTATTTTAAACGTATGAAATCATTGATTGCACAACATTCTTTAGGTTAATTAGATTAATTCTAACTTTTGTTATTTGCTCAATGCGGCAAGAAAATGTAAACAATGTGAGATGTAGATAATAGATTGTTTTTTCCCTCCATATATGATTGTCTTAGTGTTTACTATATGCAGTCATAGATGCTAATTTTGAATACTTCTGCTATAAGAATGTGTGTTTGCTTTCTCTTGTTTCACACAGAACAGATGGATGCTTGACTGCCTGCTAATCCACAGCTGGAATGGTTTCAGCAGTTTCCACGTTGCTGGGTTAGAGTGGCTTTTCTAGTGGACTGAGAGGGCAGCAAGAGAGGGATATCATTATTCATCAGTATCCCAGTGGGATCACTGCCAGCAGAGATTAATTTTTTCTGTTATGCTTGTAAAACAAGCTCAGGTGGAGTCTCTAATCCTCAGGGCACGGGTGGCAGATCAAGGAAGATGCTACAAAGCTAGTTAATTTTCAGATTCTAGGGGAAACAGAAGCTCTGTTAGATGTATAAATACATGATTGCAAATTTAAGTAGCTCAAACCCAAATGGGATCTTCCGAGACATCTGGTACTGAAAATCTCTGTTTTCTTTGTCTTTAGAAAGAAGTTCCCAAAACTTTACACAGGGGGAAAATATACGCAACTCTTTTAATCATCAGTTATCTTTCCATATATATATATATATATATATATATATATTTGTAAATACAGTTCTAGCTTCAATTGAAGGTCTGTATTTACAGGTAGAACAGATTCTGTATAAGTCTGTGTAGGTAAACTGTGCTTTCAGTGTTCTCACAAATCTTTGTGGAGTGAGGATCATTGAGAAAATTATCACTTGCAATCCAGAAAGGGATAGATCTGTCGTAGTAATGTATGGTACATTCCATTTGGGTAAAGGAATGTTCTGGTAAGGTCACATGTGTTGCAAGGCTATTTTTAGCATATTACTCACTTTATCCAAATTCTGGTCATTCATGACAAATTTTGGTTAGAACATCCTCAAATCAAGCATACAAAAATACTGGCAGACTGTCTATATGTTTATTAGATTTCAGAATTTTGTTTTTGCTGTTTCTTTAGTGCCTGTCCTTCTTCTGCATCCCTGAAATTGTCAGATTCTGTCTCTGCACTACCTGGTAGCTCAAGTTCTTCAAAATTTCAGGTCAGATTTTCAGGAATGTTAATCTGCATAGTTCTACTGAAATGAGTGCAGATATGCCAGGGTTTTTTTTATCAGCCTAGAATTACCCATATTAAAATTTACTCACAGGAGCTGTCACTTCCTGTTAAAGTTCTGATTTTTTTACTGTTATATTAAACAATTTTCATTTACAAGTTTAAATGCTCAGAGTGAAACCAGTAGCACTGGCTTGTTGGAAGGACACTGTGCATAGAGGCACTTTCCAAGTTTCTCATGTATTTCTGCCAGTTCATATTGTTCTACCATTAGTCTGAGCTTGAGCCTCTCTTGAGCAGAGGCTGCTAGTCATTTCACCACATGATGACAGGTATTTATGCTTGTGAACTTTTTATTTCCTTTTGTCTCTGGTCACATAGTATTTGTCTATTTCTGGAGTTTAATCCAGTACAAGAATATAGCAGCGCGCATTTGTGCCTCCCCACTAGGGGAGCTGCCACAGGTCAGCAGATCTGAAATCCAGTCCTCAACACACAGAGCTTTTACAACTTGCCATTAACATATACAGTGTGTATGGGCCCAATTTCACATTAGGAATTAGTAATGCTTATTTCTGTTTCGATATGGAGTTGCATTAACTTAATGCGGAGCTCCATTAACTTCTTCCCTGGGTCTGGGCTCTGTATTGGAAGAACCCAATGGAGGATCAAAGCCAAAGATGAAAAATGACTGATCATTTTCCCAGGGAAAGTTAAATGCCAGGATTTGTTATTAGACTTTTTATTGCTGTCATCATCTCAATCAGCATTTAAGCCAGGTAATTCAGCCAAAACTGAGCTTCAAAATGTGGACATACGTCCAAATGGAACTGAACTAGATTTTTCATAATGATTAGTCTTTTGGATATAGTCAGAGATTTTCCCTTTTTTGCATTCACACATTACTGAGTTCATGTACTGAAAAGGAGTGTAATTGCAGAAATTTCAATACAACCAAAACCAGTTGTTTTTAAATCTTTCCCATAATATGACTTGAGATTACACAGGAAGAAAGTTGTGGGTCACTGTCCCATCTAGATATAAAAATAAAAATTAAAAAATGACCATAATGCATTCAGAATGTGCAGGTTCAAAGCATTCTCATGAAAAGTAGTAGGAAAAGTCAGGCATTTTGGAGAGCTGAAAATCTCAAATATACCATTTCCAGTGATAAAATGTAATAATTCTCTCACATTACTCTAATTCACCTCATAAATGGAATTTATACTATTCAATTTATATTTATTTGCTATGGTCAAAGTAACTTACTCAAGGTGGATAATGTGTGTGCCACACCAGTTTCAGATGTTTCCTCTTCTTTTTGTCCTCCTTTATTCTTCTTTGCATTTATTTTTTCTCAAATTGTCAAGTGTTGCAAGCTTACTGAGTTAGAAATCTGAGTGAAATAAAGCCGTCTTTAGGAACGATGCATGCATAATACTATGTAAGTACCTACACATTTGGGGGAATAATGATTGTTATGTAAGAATGTTTTTTTTCTATTAGAGTTGGCCCAAGAAGTAACCCTAAATTATGATTGTGATCATAAACTTCACTTAATATGGATTTTTAGAGTTAAGGCTTACTAAAAATCATGAATCCATTCCTTGTTTTAATATGTTTTAGTAAACCACACAATTTAAAAAGATGTTTCTGAAACAAAATGGTTCTATTCATGTGTTGTTTTTTTTTTTACCATTTGGTAAACTGACTGCATGCATTTTATTATCTATTCCCATGTCTTCTTGTACACTGAATCATGAATGCTCTGATATGCTTAGAAAACTTCAGGAAAAAAAAAATTGATTTTCTGGTTATTACAGAAGCGTTAAGAACTTTTTCCCCACATCAAGTTATTATTATTACCTACGGTTCTCTCTCCTACTTGCTGACACTTTGGCATTTTCTTTTAGCAACTCCATGCTGAAGCAGAGGTCTGTAATTTAACTTTGTACGTTAGAAGTTCCCCAGTCTGCTCAGTCACTCCTTGCAGTTGGTAGCTAGTATTGTTGACCTCCTATTGCTCTGTGCACAGTGGCAAAGGTCTTTCCAACTCCTGACCTCTGGTCATCAGGAATGTCATCAGTAGTTTGTAGTTTGGACGTTTTAAGTAAGAGGTGAACTTGTGAAATCTAAACCCTTCAGGGTGTTTTTAAGTGATCACTCAACTGTTTCATTGCCTTAGCTTGTGCCTTTTATGATGTCTGTAATTGTAAAATTTGTGGTGTTCATCAGATGCAGTTATTTTGAAAAATATGAAACATTTGTCTGTTTGAAGTGAGAAGTCTGAGGACCCAATTATATATTATTTTTATATATACATATGAGACATTTGTGAGAATTGTAAGCACTTTTAAGCCTTATGTTCTTAGAAACTAAGTTTGTAGATCACACTCCTGATATACGCCCATTTTAAATCCTGAAACAGTTATAATTGATTATTTTTAATTTATATTAAATAGGCTTTTTTACATTATTGCATATCAATGTGTTTTACAACTTTATCTTCAACTACTTGTGCTCAACTGCAAATTTATGTCTCTGTAGTTTCCTCCTGTAGTTAATTGGATTGCCCTTATGATTTCAATTTTTTTATATATACGTCTTTTATCTGTAAAAATGTTTTAACTACTAATGGGATAAGTAAAAAAGTTAAAGTGTACTATTTGTTTCAGACAATACTGAGCGGCCCTTGTCCCCTGCATATTGCTCTCCATCCTATGCATGTCTGTTTTCCTCCTGTCTTTTTTCCAAAAATAGAGAGTTGAGGGTGCACCAGCAAAGTAGTGGGGAAGCAGTGAGATCACTTTCCTGCTACCAGATTGAACAGGAGAGTTAGCACATGCGCTGGTAGGAAGCCTGGTGCCAAAGAGGAGCCCCTTCTCTGCAGCTAGGGCCAGCTGCTGCCACCCCAACAGCTGTGTGTCCTGCAGGCCTGGCATAGCTGTGCCTTCTGCTCTGCTTCCCTGCCAGCCCTCAATACTGATGGGAAGGACTGAGAGAGTCCCCAAGGGAAAGGGACTGCAGGGTTGGCTCTGATGTGTTGGGTGCTGTTTGATTGTACTGCCAGAGAGATGTGTGGTGTGGAGAGTTGGTATATTGTAAATGAAAGCAAGAAGCATGTTTAGAAATTGTCTCTGGTGACAAGTTATGCTATCACACAGCAGATATATTTTCTCCCATCTTTCCTCCCATTTTCTTTTTTTCTTCTTTTGCATTGTGTTTGATACTGTTCAGGATTGCTACAAAACTGCAGCTTGTTCTGTATGTTAGCACTGCCTTCCAAGCTGCCCTGAAACCCAGTGTCAGTTCTTGCAAAGTCTGTCTTTACAGTATTTTGTGCAAGTGTCTGCTCTCTACAAGAGGCCTTGCAGTACAAACATCGCTGTGTAACACAACAATGTTGATAAGCTAGGAGAAATGACTTTTTTTTCTATCAATCAATCTTGCATAATAACATAACATCTGTTCTTAAATGCCTAACATTTGTTCTTAAAACCTATAACTAGTAATATATTCTTATAACTCTCTTTAACTGGGATGTTGTCTTTGACCTTTTATGCACAGGAGTCAAACAAAAAACAAACCAAAATAAACAAAAAAAAACATTTTAAACTTTAGAGTTTGAATTATGTCCCATCAAATGAACTTCTATGTTTATGATCTGCCAATAAACTCTTTGAAATGGCAGCTTATAATGGAATCACTAACAGAGATACACTTTTCAGAGTAATAGTTTTATCAGGCACTTCACCCTGCCTGTTTTTCAGTTTACTTTAATTTCAAGTAGGCCAAAAAAGAAGTTTTAAGCATATGGTCAGTTTGAGCTTCTTTTTTTTTTTTTTTTTTTTTTTTCCTTTTTTCCTTTTTTCTTTTTTTTTTTTAAAGAATGAATTTTGTCACATTTATTTCTTTTCTGAATATAAATTGATACTTGACTGAGAATCAGCTGCCTGCCAAGATATATCTGCATAAATTTAATATCTTTCCTTGTAAATAAAAATCATACTTGAAAATGTAAGATAAAACATAGTATAAATATATTGGTAATAACGTGTGTGTGTCATTATGGTATCAATACAGTCTTGGGAAGGGAATGAGCAAAGGAAGATTAATTTGGGAATTATAATCAGGCAGGTTTTTTTCCTTATAATACAGTAAACATAGGTTCAAGTGAAACTTTTTTTCAGCTCATGAATGTATGTGTATAAATGTATATATTTTTTAATTGACATTATTTCAAATGTTTGTAAGTACTGTAGGTTGGGTACCCTCAATTTTCTTATCTATGAATCTGTTATAAAATACTGTTGTCTACTTATCCAGCTATTCACCAGATCAGTGATGTTCTTTTTTCTTTTTTCTTCCTCTAATTCAGCCATGTAACTTTATTACAGTAAGACAAACACAGGTATTACCCAAATGAGGACTGTCACAAACTGCTTTAAAGATTGATGTCCTTTCTGTATGCTGCAGCACTTGGAGGTGGCAGGTCAGGGCACTGCACTAGAATACTCTGCAACACTTTGTACGATACAACAGTGGAATAAAAGCCAAAAACTGATTATTTAATTTATTATTAATTGTGATTAACATTATTGTTGAAATTATGTTTATATATGATAATTTATGGATCATAATATGGTCTTTTTCACTCTGAAAAATTGTGTATTGAGCCACCTTTGAATTTCTGATAGAGAAGTTGTGATAGAAAATGAAAATGTACCACATAAAATACTTCTAGTATTAACTAGTGTTAACTGCATAACAGCCATTAAAAAATTCTACATTTATTCCAGCTCTTTTTTTTTTTTTTCTATTCAACATGCAAATATTTGATTTATGCAGGCCTTCAGCCTGTACTCAGACTCCCAAGAGTTTATGTAATTTAAACCAATGTTCAGGTAAAGAAGATGCATCTGCTATATTAACTGAAAATGATTCTCATCTTTTCACTTTTTTTGCTATTCTGGTAGTTACTTCTGATAGTAGTTTATTGCAGGCACTGATTTCTGAACACTTTAACTTAGCAGCTGTTAATTTTGCTATCATATTTTCTAGTACTACTTTACCCTTGTCTCCTCCTCTCTCTGCACCAGAAGCTTGAAGGAGAACAAAACACATCACAGATTTTTAAAGTTCAGAACATGGTGTGTTTGAATTGCATCAACCCAAAGAAAAGGAACGTACATACAGTTAGTCAATTCTAAGGTAGTTTCCAATGCAGCATCACTAAATAAAAGTCTCTGGTTCAGCTCTGGAATGTGAGAAACTATTTTTGGTTTGTTTTACCCCTCATTGTTACAAATTAATCAACTGCTCTTTAAAGTCTAGAACTCATTAACTTTATACGTTTTACTGTTCCCATGACTGAAACAAATGTAAAATATCCAAGTTTACTTTAGTTACTCACCTTGATCCCATTTCTGTCTGTTCTTAACAGCTATCCTCTCTTATAAACAGGTGAGAAAAAGTACTTACTTGAGGGTTAAGATATTTCAGAAAGTTTACATGTGGTATAAGTCTGGACTTCAGCTTTCAGTATAAATCAGTAATTTCAGCCAAGCTTATATATGTTGTAGGTAGGTGAAAAATCGAATGTTTTCTATACGTTTGGGCACTGTGAAACCTAGTATTCACCATGTTGGGTAGATTATTTGAATTTCCATTCAGTGGGACTCCTCAGTCTTACTTGTATGCATTCTAAGGATCAGAGTGTGATTTGGTCACACAGATTCACAGATGCAGATCTGAATTTGAGAGAGAGAAGCATTTTTATTGAACAGGCATTGAAACAGCACTTAATAGCTTGTTAGTACACTGAGATCTGGATCACTTGAGAAATTGTTTTGAAATAAACATTCTGCTTTAGTTTTTTTGTTGTATTAATAAGCAGCTGGATGAGACACTGAGCAATTCAGAGCTAGCAGTAGGTGTCAGAAAAAGTTAACGTATGGCAGTAGCCCATACAAACATGGGGAACAGAAATTTGAGAGTTGTCTCCAGGAAGAAGGAATGAAAATATTGAGTGTCTCAAAACAGTAGCCCAAAAAAAAGAAAAAAAGAAAGAAAAAAGAAAAGGATATGTATTTTAAAATGAGTTTAAAATGAGTTATTTAC
This sequence comes from Lagopus muta, assembly GCF_023343835.1. Taxonomy (NCBI): domain Eukaryota; kingdom Metazoa; phylum Chordata; class Aves; order Galliformes; family Phasianidae; genus Lagopus; species Lagopus muta. The sequence goes on along the minus strand of NC_064434.1, from coordinate 39,933,262 downwards.
TTTTAGAATGATTCAAAAAAAAAAAAAAAAAGTGATGATAAATTATGTACTTGGAACACAGTGTTGTGTGATCCAGATAGGACTCTATGAAGTTAGTGGGTGATGTTGGCAGGAAGCAGAATTCAGTTATCAGAATAGCCTTTGCCCTTGTAAAATATGCCTGTCAAGTTTATGAAAGCGTATGTGTGGCATTCCTCAAAGGCAAAGCAAGTCACTGTTTCTCATGTAGCCCAGAGTTGCATACAGGATTAAGTGTAGGTTGCCCTCAAAATGATGCAGCCGTCTCTACTGCCCAAAAGAATACATTACTGGGAAAGTTCAACACAGACCCATAAAATACAGAGTTGTGCCACAACTGCCAAATGCTTGACTGCAGAACCTATAGCTAAAATTCCTAGTTATCTCTTGGTATCCCCCAACAAGTTACGTTTAATTGTAGGAAATTGTATTATTTGCATTGTAGTAATTGTAGTAAATGCATTATATTATTGCAGCACATGGGCTACAGTAGCCCTCATTGACATAAGAAAAAGGGAAAGTGAAAAATACACAGCAGTGCTTTGTGATTTAACTGTAAAGTTTTTATTAAATATTGACTTCAGAATTACAATTAATGATTGAAAGGTGATTCGATCTGTTTCCTTATCTGTGGAAAAGCAATATTCAGATGCAGCATACTAAAATACTGTATGTTCTATATTGTGTAGAATAGTTGAGTCTACAGCCTTTCCCTAACAGATTGAGAGTTGTAATGAAAAGGAAAACTAAAATGAAAAAATACTGAGTGAACAGCAGGTCCCATTTGAGGTGATTACAAAGGATGTTTCTTTATTCTGTCTTTTCTTGTGCAACCTGAAAACAGTAGCAGGGGGTTACGAGCAGAGTTCATCACAGAGTTGTCAATCACTGTCATTTAACATTTTGCAATGGAAGATGTCTTTATTCAAGGACAGCTGGGCAAATCAGAGAAACAGATTTGCAGTTAGTAGTCTGTCCAGCCTACACTAAGCAAACAGGGACAGGGCAGAAATACTGGCCTCTCACATAAAAATATAATGGACTCTGCTGACCTCAGTGCCCTCCATTCAGCTTCATTCTCAGTTGTATAAAAGCTTCACTACCCATTCTCAATTTCCTTTAATTACCTACATGATGCAGATAAGAAAATGAACCTCACTTACTTACAGTCAGTGATCACAAACAGGAAATTAAGTAGGCAAGTTGTTTAAAATAAGGGGAGTGTTTTGGAGGTAAATAAAATGTGTGCTGGGGAAGAATTAGTGAAAACGCATTTTTGGGAGCACCAGTTGGTCTGGAGTGACTCGGCTGATCCTTTTTCTTTCTGCTACTTTAAACTGCAAAGGAAAACTAAGTAAAAAATCTCCTTGGCAAATATTCTTTAAAATATCTTTGAAGGAGAAGCAAGTTAAATAAAAAGAGTGAAGCAAACATGCAACATTCTATGGGGCTTAAAAAGATTGTGACCTTAGGTTCAGAGAATAAATGACCACAGTTTTCACAAGAGATCTAGCAGAGGCATCTAGGATTAAGCAGCAGTTCTCTTTAGACTGTCTTCACTTTTAATCTGCAGTCGAGATAAATTAATGACATTCTGATTTCCTTTTCAAATCTATCTTTCCTTTTACATTTACATCACAGTTTAGCTATAGTTTCACTGTGTAGTTAAAATATATAGAAAATCTGTACTGCCCATTTTTTGAGAGGAGGGCACAAAGCAGCTATATAACTTCTTTTTCTTAGAAACTCTAAAAAACCTCTGTTAGGACTTGAATGAGTGGATACAGTACTTTGCAGTTCTGTTAGGTAGTTCCATTAGGTGTTGAAAAATGACAGTTTCTCTTTACTTCATTCTGCATTGGCTACCTTTGTGGATGTTTAATGAAAAAATGGATGTTCAGGAAGTCTGATTAGAGGTTGAATCTGTAGCTTAAAAGGAATATAAAACCTTGAATAATTTAACAGTCTCTTTTCTAAACCTACAGTTCAGAAGACATTACCGTTCAAGATACCCAAAACACTTTTATTTTGTGATAAAATAAATATATTCATATAAATTACAAATGGAAAAAATACCTCATATTATAAAAGTCTTACTTTACTTGCAAATTTTATATTTTAGAAAGATCATTCTCATTCCAGAAAAGAATATGTATGCATACATACAAGAGGATTTTGTGGAGAACATTGCCACTTGTGTCTGGATTATGTACATAGTACTCATGGACTCTGCTGACCAAATTATAGATCTGAGGATGCTTCTGTTGAGAGTTCTTACTTGCAGAGACAGTGCATCTCCCTGTCAATAGCAGACTGAACTACCACTCTGACTACACAGACAGACTTTTTCCCCTCTGCCCCAAGGATGCTGCCAGTGATAACGACAAAGATTATTGTACAGCTCCTTTTTGCAACAGTGAGGAAGTTCTTAGCTCACATTTTGATGTGAATGGTAGCACAGAAGATAATTTTCAGCACCTACTTAACGATTTTGCTGTTTTCTGTGATTACCAAGCAGCTGCTGCTTAGAAATTGATTCCCAAAATAATGAAAATACATTTTAAAATCAATTTGAAATACAACCCAGAGCTGTTTCAAGCAAACAGTGTTTTGATTACAAAAAGAGAAGTAGGAACTGTGAAAAATGAAAATGTCAGTTGTTAACTTCTTTATAGCTAACTTTACTCTGTTTTTGTGTGCTAACTAGGGTAGGATATCTGGAGAAGGTCATCTCTAATACTGAATCCATCCAGTGAATGTATTTACTTCATTATTTTATTTTCTTATTCTCTAGCAGAAAAATCAACGTAGAAAAGTTTTGAAAGCCTATAATTGGGTGAATATTTTTGAAAAATTCACTAGCTGTCGTTTTCCACAAACACCTGATTCTGATAAGTAGGCTACGTAAATATTAAAATATTGCTATTTTAGCAACTAAATCTAATTACAGTAAATTAAATACATATACTTTTTATGTCTCAGAAAAAAAAAATAATTATTCTGAAGGTAATTACAATGCTTAAATGTATTTTTTATTTTTTTTTCAGAATGCTGATGAGTACACAGATCTACCTGTGAGACACAATGAAGACCAAATGAACAGTGAGCTGGCAAAACATCTTCCAATTGAAGTCAATCCTCATTCATTTGACAGCTCACACACAAAAACACACCTCCTGCTGCAAGCCCACTTCAGTCATGCCATGTTGCCTTGTCCAGATTATGCAACTGATACAAAGACAGTGCTGGACCAAGCAATTAGAATATGTCAGGTATAGTAATGCATTTCAGTATTTAAGTCCTGTTGTGTTTTTACTGTTATTATATTGTAATTTTGAATTTTTTATTTTGACTATTGAAAAATCTGAGGATTTCTTGCAATGTCTTGTGAGAAAACTGGCATGATGCCACTATGTTTAGGAGGAACTATAAGCCAACAGAGATGTTCTCTTTACAAAACAGAAGTAAATGAGGTTCTAGTAAAAAAAAAAAAAAAAAAAAAAAGAGCCTGCACTGACTGAAGGGATCTGTTGTCATCTCCTTTCATATGCTTCAGTCACTGTACTGTGGAATGCTACATAAAGTCATTCCTGCGCAGATGTATTCCCTACAAATTGTGTGCTGACCCCCAGGAACTATGTCCCATGGGTACCTTCCTTTTTATAGGACCCTAAAGCATTCTAGTCACTGCCAAGCATAAATAAAACATGTTTTGAAATGTAATTTGGGACAAGATACCGGGTTTTTCTATAGCTTGTGAAGAAATATATCTTCTGTTTCCCAATAATCACAGAATCAAAGAGCATTCTTTTAAACAAAGATTTTAAAAACAATCTGTAGGCTTGTGACTTTTACAGTTGTGCAGAAATCTCATCCCACAGAACTAAACTGGCCATGGGGAGTACTGGTGGCAAGCAGTCACATGTATAGATGCATGCCTCAAAAGAATTTTAAAGCAGCAATTTAGGTTTGCAATAGATTACTACAGTATTTGAAATACACCATTAATTACAGTGGGAAGAAAGCTGAGCTCTAGGTGATGCAGAGGACAGGTTGGCCCTTTGCTTCTGCAAGAGAAGAGTAATAGTATTTATTTTCTTTAGCAGAGCTGAACCTGGACTCACTCACAGATTCTCAAAGATCAGGCAATCTTCAACAAAGTTTTTTTTATCTTGCTCAGTTCCATATTTGTAAAATGGAGATAGTAATTCTTTCCTCCTGCCATTTTTGTTTGCCCATATTTTAATATCCTCAGTGACCTACATGTCATCTACAAGAATGATGTTCCGATCTTATTTGAAGATTTTATTTCAGAAACTGTAATCACTCAGAAAAACAACCTAGGGCATTCAGAAGTTCCTTTAAATTGAAGTAAAATTCAGAATATTATTCCATACAGTATTTTGGCAACTCAGGCCTTTTGTTAACTGATAAATAATGTTACGTATACAGTTGTCTTTAAAAAAAAAAAAAAGAAAGAAAAAAAGAAAGTTCCTGCTTTCAAAGAACAAGAAAAACATGCAAGCACGTTAGTATTTTGAAGTTGGTGCATGGTTTAAATCTCTTGGGAGAATATTTGTTCCATCTTATTAGTCATGCTTTCCAAATGGAGGTTAAAGTTCCCAGAATCTAAGCAATAGACAGGGTTACACTTTCAATACTGGTTGTTACCTTTTTCCTTAGCACTGACCTGCTGATGAACTCTAGGTCAACAGAGGTGGAAAAAAAGATGTTAGTTGTGAGAAAAGGAACTGAACCATGGAGGGCTCCACTGATAAACACATCCAGTGGATGACATTCTATGGGCACGTGAACACGTGCTCATACACCTCAAAGAGTAAAATTCAGCTGTGAAGCAGAATTGGGTTTTGAAATGTGTTGAATTTCTGTTTATTTACATACAAAATACTTTAGGTGTTAAGGTTGTATAGCTAACCTTCCAATGGTGACCTGAACATAAACTGTTGTTTTTGTTGGTGGATATGTGAGCAAAATGCAGACTTCCTGTGTCAGCTCTGCATTTCTGTTCCAGAAAAATAAGGTCTTTCCAAGAGCTTTTGCAAGTGGCTGTTTTCTCAGTACATGCAGAGGCAGCCATTCCAGGTTCCCCGCAGAGCACATTTGCCAATTTCTGTCAGTATACATAAGCAAATCTCTTTCCAACACAGGTAACAAAATTCTCCACTCTCCTGTGCTGTCTTCACCTAAATCAGCCTTCTCTCCCCTGCTGCCTTTCACATTTCACCCACTGCCTGACTCTACTGATGTCCTCTGGGCCTCTTTGCCACTAACTTCAGGCTGAGTAGAGTTAATAGTCAGAAAACAATGATAATAGCATGAGCCAAGAGTAGCTGATGGATTTTGTAAAATCACCAACTAGAACTGGTGAAATCCAGTGAAGCTATTCAGTCTGCAGTAGTTGCTCAGAACAAATGTCAGAATTATTGGAATTCAAAATATTTGTTGTGTACTGTCTTTCATAATTTACCACTCTTCTCCTCAGCATATATACATAAAGCTCTGAAACAAGATCATTGTAATTACAAAACAAAACAAAACAAAAAAGAATTATCCATACTGTAAATAAATAACAAACTTTTATGATTTTAAAATGCCCTGTGTAGGAATCCCATCCATATTCCTTTTCCTCCAGGGAAAGGGCTCTTGAACAGGGTTGCTTAAACATTGTATGTATATAATATCTACATATATCAATTACATGTGTACATATATGTATGTGTGTATATGTATATATACATATATGTATAATAGATATATATATAATATATTGCAATTCTTGACCATTTTTGTTGGTTACAGTAAAATTCATAAGAATCTAACAGTGATCAGCTGCTTTAGTGCAATCAAGCTCTGTTACACTTCCAACTACATTTGTTATGCAAAGATAAAGTTCGTGTTATTGAAGTCTCTTTTTGTGAAGGCAACAGGAAACACCGACAGGTTTGGTTTTTTTTATGTGACATTGATAAGATTCCATTCTCTTCTAATAAGAAATGTAGAAAACCACTGTTAAATTACTTTTGCTGAGATTTCTGTTATATTTTTATATTAGAATTCTGTTGATCTATACTCATAATTAAGCATAGAAGTCATGAGCTATGAAGTCACGTCTAAGGTCAAAAAGAGCACATTGCTGTGATGACACAGCATTAACAGAATTTGAGGAGCCGTGGGATTGACCCAATAGAAGAATGTAATTCTTGCCATAGAAAATTGAAGAAATACGTTCTGTTACAGTTTTCCTGTAGTTTGAATTTGTTTTGTTTAGAAAAAAAAGTTTGTTATAGCAAGATAAATTTTGATATGTATTTACACAGGATGAAATACAGAATTCTTTCCCTTTTACTGCAGAAATATAAGGAATAGCAATATGCAGTCTTCTGGAAGGTGAATGCTGCCCTACTTCCACACCCAACTTTTTAATGAACCTGAAAAGCTTGAGTGAAAAGCTAAAGAGTTTGTTAATCACTGATGTGTTGCCATTGATAAAATATAGAAGGTTCCCATGACTCAAAAAAATCTGCCAGTACTTCCTGTGAGACCTTGGGCAAGTCACTTAATTTCTGTTTTTCCTGGCTACCTTTAATAGAATTACAGTAAGCAGTGTATTTTCTTTAATCTTAGCACACTGTCTGTATTATGTTTATTGAGAAAAGATAGAGATATCAGTAGTATAGTGCTCAGCACTTCAGCTGTTGCTTAAATTCAAACATTTGTCCACTTGTGGAAGATCATGAAAAAGAATAAAAAATCTCATGAAATGATCTGTTTAATATTTTTATATAATAAAATTACTACTGTAAAGACAGTACCCCATCTTTTTTTCCTAGTCTCTGATTTAGAATTATGTGAAATAGACTAAATCTAATCCCTTTTTTACTTCTTTTGTCAAGCCTTTTGTGACTGTGTATTCAGCGATCAGTTCTTATTCTGCTGTTCTATTGCCTATATTTGCATTAATTGAAATAGATAATGAGGTAGTAATACTACCAGTTTCAGATTCAGCAAGAAATATTATGAAATAAATGTGACAGTTGCTGGCTTTGCATTGGGATTGGCCACAAGCCTCCACTTGTAGTATAATCGTTGATAAAATATTTTAGTATTGCCAGAAGGAGGACTGCCATGGAGCCCAGACTTAACCTTTAAGAAGTGTTTACCTATGGATGTGTTAAATGCGTCTCTGTAGGGTATCTGTGCACTGAGAGAAGATGGACAGGAAGGCAGATTCTGCACTGCACAATGAAGTGCAGTTTGTATGGGAAACATGCATATCCCCAAAACGAGGCCCAAATAGCTCTACTGTGGATGGATGGCTTTTCCAGGCTTGTTACACCTCTGGAGAATCTCATTTTGATATGAAATAAAAAGCTCTTCAAATCAGGCTCTGCATTTCCTTATTGACTGGACAACGATATGTGTAGCATCCCTTTACTCGTTCTACAATAGGTAAATTAAATAAGTTCTTTATGGTCATTTTAATTTGAAGGTTTTGATGCAACTCTGAGTATCATCTTTCTTGTTCATGTTTAGAGCTTTTGAACATTGCACAGCTATTCAGTCTTAAGAGCTAGCTTCTGGATTACGAGTTCTTTTACTCAGAGAGTGGTGAGGCACTGGCACAGGCTGCCGAGGGAAGCTGTCATATCCCATCAGTAGAGGTGTTCAAGGCCAGATTGGATGCAGCCTGATCTAGGGGTTGGCATCCCTGTCAACAGCAGGGGTTTGGAACTGTGTGATTTTTGAAGCCGTTTCCAACCCATGCCATTCTATGATTCTTTGATACTACAATTCTGTGGGTAAAATATTTAAGCTAGTAAATTGCAGGCAGTTCTTTGCTGATGGGAGCTGTGTCCAGAGTTCTCAGGCAGAAGTTGGTTTCTGCCCATGCAGGCATAGCTGCAAACAGCAGAGGTGCCTGAGCTGTAGTTCCCAGGCTTTGCAAATGTCACTCCACACTGGGCTTCCCATTCTCCCCAGATGTCCTCAGTTCCTAACATCCACTAAAACTGATGGCTTGGGGAGCCATGCCCCTTGGGTCATTTGTTTTCCTGCCTGTGAAGAAATGGAGAAGATCCTAAGTACACTTCAAGCTCTTGTGTTATCTCCTGTTATTGTGGGCATATCAGTGTCTAGCTGAAAGGTAAAAATTACAGAAGTGACACGTTTTTTGGTTGCATATGTGAGATTTGTCCAGAAGCAGATAAATCTGCTCAGAGGGCAGATTTATCATCATGAGAAAGATGCTGTATATTTTTCATAGGCTTGGCAGACTTGTGCAAGCTATGGAACAAACATGCAATTGTTTTGTTTAATAAATGCATTTCAAACTATAAGTAAGTGGGCATCTTAATTCAGCGGAGGAAAGAAAGTTAAATCAACTCCATCATGGAGAAGAGTATTCAGAAACAAGTGAATAGCAGAGGCCAATGTCTCTTTAGCTCCTACACACATTCTTTGTATACACGTCGTATTCCAGTGATTGTATCATATCTGCAGTTTTACTTGAATACTAGTTGGTTACAAGGTTGGATTGCTATTATTCCACATCAGGAGGGTAAAAATAATAGAATAACAAAAAAGATTTATGGAACATATATTGGAAATGATGCTCATTTATAGATAATAACAGCAATAAATATCTTTGTAGTGATAGTGCCTGGACACAGGAAATACTGGGATGGAAATACTTGCTGTTTTATAGGCATGTATGAGAAGGGGAAGGAGAAGCTACCTTCGTCACAGTGGTGTTGGGGATATTGCTCACTGCAGATAGTTTGGGAACTGCTTTATGGAAGCATCTTGGTGACAGTTTAATGATGATTTGGTGTTGCTTATATATAATCCCTCCCCCACCCATAACAAACCTTTTCCCAGTTGGGGCTAGAGGAAATGAGTAATGCTTAACCCATTTGTGTGATCAATTCACTTAAGCAGCTACTGTGAAATGTTAATCACAACTTTAATTTGTACTGCATTAGCATTTTGATTAACTTGTAGGCTTGCTAGCACACTTGAAGCACTTTTACTCATAGTTACAGCTCGGAAATGACTTTTTGATTAATTAAGTTTGTTAGACAGCAGCTGAGCTTCCTGAATGCTAACCTTACAGGGCTAAAAGTTCAGGAGAAAGTTATTGGGAATAACTGTTGCTGTTGAAAAGGATTCTAGTGAATGCACTCAAAAAATTTTAATTATTGACTAAATACTACGTTACTACTTTGAGACTGAATTTAAACTTTAAAGAGGGCAGATTTATCATCATGAGAAAGATGCTGTGTATTTTTCGGAGGCTTGGCAGACTTGTGCAAGCAATGGAACAAATGCTACCTGTAAGGCATTGTTCAGGATGAAGAAACTGGGACTTTTTGCCAAAGAAGAGACTTTTCTCAAAAAACATTTTGTTGTATTTACAGTTCACTAGCCTAGTATGGAATATCAATTTGTTAATTAGTTATTTGAAAATAAATTGGATATTGGGACTCAACAAGTTCTGAATGTGTTGGGTTATGCCCTACCAAGTTTATATTGCTAGTATCATATTCCATGGCTGCTGTTATCTCTGCAATACTATCAAAAAAAAATAAAAATCAGTATGAGCCAAAGGGTTGTACTCCACTAAATGTAGACAGTAAGTGATTTGTCCTTTCCCTGATTCTGATCATACTAATAATGTTACTATGGAGGCTAAAGGATGAATACAGGGATAGGAATCTTACAAAGCAGCTAGGAAGGTCGTAATTTGCATTTGTCAGTGAGACCTTTATGGTGACGGGAGAATGAAGAATTAGTCTCTCATAGTGGGTAGCAGAGCATAGGGAAGAGGGAGCTGAATGTGCTTGTTCAAAAATATAGTGAAGAGAGGCAAGATGCAGCGGACAGTATAAAAGGAGTGCCCAACTAGGGTCGATTATAGCTTATTCACTATCACTCTGATAAAATAGTTTTTTTTTATATAGGCTGAAACTGTACAGCTGAATGATTTTGATACTGATTTGAAACTCCTCTTTTCCCTTTCCTCCCCCATTTAATATGTTTCTAGTAAGAAATTCTGGACTAGATCTCTGAAGTGCAATAGTTGAGGTACCTGTTATACCAATCTGTAACTTTGTGACCTTAAGATCCTCTATAAGACTTCTTCAAATAAACTCTTAGACTGCTCAGTTGTTGTTTCTGGGGTATATAATTGAAGCATCGTAATCATGATTTAGATAAAAACATGAAATGTAAGTACATATAATGCTTTAAAATCTGGGAAAATATTTTACTTATATTAGTATGATTGCAGATCACATGTGACCGTAATATAATGTTACATATTGGAAGGCATCCTAGATTTGAAGCATGTGCAAAAAAGATTTCTCATTCTATATTAGTGGTTTTCAGGAAAAAGAGTAAAATGGGATGATTTTTGCATATTATTATCTAGAAATATTTTTCATATAAATTGTAGTCCTAAGCAGTTGTAAATAGGCACAGTCCTAATGATTTTAATAGATCTATGGATTTAAGCCTTTATTTGTAACTGAAGTCTAGTCCTAGACAACAGAACTTACACTGTCATTCACTGAAGACAAGGTTGGGGATATTTTTATTATTTGATATCGGAATACTGTACCTAATAAATTTGGGTACAAAAATAGGTGTAAAATCCAAACAACCTTACCTCTCTTTTTTTGACATAGCTATGCAGTAAGTTTAAAGTATTTTAGGCATACGGAATTTATTTCATATCAATATTAGTTTCCTTTCTCAAAGCATCACTGCAGAATCAGTATTTGTCTGAGAATGTGTAGGATTTATTTTATGTAAAGTTTCAAGTTTAAGGTGAATGCAGTTTACAGTGAATGTGGTTCTGCCTAGAGTGCTGTATACAATAGTACAGAAACTTTCAATTTCCTAAATGAGGGTGCTCAAGAAAACGCCATAGTCTATGATGCACTGGTATGAAAAGTAAAATGAACATTTAAATGGTAGAAAAATTTGAGCCCTGTATCTCACCCTAAGTATTTGTGAAGTTGCAGCTCTCACCTACCAAAACATGGCATCGTTATAACAGTTCACTTTTAGCAGGTGTAATTCTCAGCCACAATGTCATTCCATAAATTAGCTTAGCCTCTGTATCCAGAGCAATTCTCATTGTTCATTTAGCTTTGTTTCTAAATATTATTATATAATATATAAATATTTACATGTGTATATATAAATGTTAAAATTTATATATACAATGTTTACATTGATATTGACAGTATTTAAGTCATTTTCTTAGTATATTCAGAGCTATATGACAGGTGAGTTCAGTAAACTACTCCAGGCAGTATACAATTTCTTTTAAGATGCAAGCTGCATCATTTTAACACTTCAGTAACTTATCTTAAAGAAAAAAGTTATTTAAGTCATTTGATGAGATCAGAAATTCTGCTAGTTGCGCAGTCTCTGGTCCCGTGCCACCCACCCAGTCATACAAGAGTGATCCAGAATGTCTGGCTTGCAAATGAAGGATGTGAAATCAATACCAAAACAATGTTACAGCTTTGCAAAAAGTTTCAAAAATATAAGATTTGCAATCAGGATATTTCTATTATTAGACAAATCTCCTAAATAAGGGAAGAAAGAGTGTTACTTGGGGAACAGTCTAGTTTAGTTCAGTTTTTTTGTTTTGTTTTTAATACACATTCAGAGTGCTTGAAAAATAAAACAAAGAAAAAGAACATTTTATTATCACTTCTCTTCCTTGCCATACACACACCTCTTCTGCACCCTGCCTCCTTCTTTTCTTTCCCTCAAGACAGCATCATTCAAATTCCAAGCATCAGTAATAACTTTGGATAAAAAGAGACAGGCTGTAAAAATTCAGATTTATTTTAGACCAGAGAGTTACTATTTGATAATTTTTAAAAGTTTGGTAGTTGAACTAACCACTGCTCTCGAAAATAAGATGATGGAAAACTGATAGCAGATGTTGAGGGTTTCCTACTTACGGACTCCTGGTATAAGGAAACACATAGCAAGATATTCTGATCCAGACATTTTGACATTCAGCCCTATCACCTAAATGAAAATCTTTGCAATACCTGAAAAAGAAAAGAAAAAAAGCACTGACTTGAAGGGAGGATAATAACTTGTTTCGTTACCTTGATTTTATAGGAATTTCAGTGATTACTTGAGTATCATCAAGCATCTGTGTGTTTTACACTTAGCAGAAAAAAGAAGCATGTGTAGGTTTCCAAGGCAGTAGATGAAACAAGCCAACTTTACCATTGTTCTGACTTTTTCACAATGTCACTGTCTTGGATTTCACATCCAGATAGAGATGCTGTGAATAAATTCTATGGGTGAAGAAGCAGAAAATAAGGAGGAAAAGAGGATTTGCCATGTGGATTCATTATAACAATGTGGGACACAGAGTCTCACACACACACTCCCTACGGGATATCTATCTGCAGGCCTCTATCAATTTCTAGGAGATTTTCTATGTGAAAGGATCCTCCAGTTAATTTCAGTGTATAGCTTGTTTTAGATTTATTTTTCTCTGACGTCTTCTCTCTTCCTTTTCCCTTTTCAAGCCTATGTTAAAAAGGTGGGGGTAGGGGAAAAGATTAAAAGAAAAAATGGAAAACAATGAAAACAGTGTTATACATGTATCCTCAGAGGAATTTTACGAAAACACCACTGCTTTATGCTGACTAAATATACAGCTCAGTATGTTCTTGCTGTTCATAAAAAAGATAGGATATCTCTTCACCTATTGTTATTAATGTATATGCTACAGTTTCATGACTGAGGAGCATGATGTTTCAGGCTATTTCAGAATAGCAGAAAGGAGAAAGTGTGAATCAGTAGGTTGGAAACAGGAGGGAGGTGAAATGCTGCCTGGGCACCAGGCTCAAAGAGGCACAGACATATGTGGATGCTTTACTGTCTTTCAAAATTTGGAAGTTGACTCATCCAGTAGATTTAAAGATTGTGTCCTATAAGTTTAAAATGTTAGATTCACTCTGAAAAATTCTGAGAACAATTCTTTATCTGACTGAAAATTACGTAAGCCACTCCATACATCTATAACTCGTGAAACTGTTCCTTTCAAGTGTGATTTCTAGTAAAATCTTATTTTCTAATGTTTAACAATAGTCATACCAGGAAATTACCTCAGGCAGCCAAGAAAACTATTACTGTTGAGCTGAGAGGTACTATTTGGGTAACTAGGAATGTGTGTTTCAGAGTGCTATGACTGTTCCTCCAAAAAAAGAAAAAAAAAAAAAAAAGACAACTTAAATGTTAAATCTAGATCATTATTAGCTGAAAGGCACTTTATCCACAATTCAAAAGAAATGTGACATCATTTGTGTAATTCAAGACTACAGGTTAAATATTCTTCTAAGTGTCACTGATCTTATCTTCCTGATCTGAAATAAAACCTGTTGAAATTGCATTATAAACTGCTAAGATAAACTGTGCGATGGGCCATGACTGAAACTAACTGGTGTCTCTAAACTCAGCATTTCTTCGGAATCAGTGTAATTTAATTGAAATAGCTCTGCGTGTGTAAACAACTCCTTTGTTTAAAGAAGATTTCACTGTTTAGTTTGCCTTAAGTAAATGCTGCCTTTTGTTTGTCTGTAAAACATTTGATTAAACATAAAGACTTACATAGACAGCTCCTCGTCATTACACTAGCGTCTGGAAAATAGGTTAAAATGCTGCAGGTATGTGCTATCTAAGAAAGTATCAAAGAACATAATTTGTCTTGAAAAGAAAAGCCCATGGAAACATAATCCTAGTCCTGAAATCAAACTATAGTTCTCCTAATATCAAGACAGTACTTAAAGAAGTGTGGAAATTATTCAGTGTGCCATAAGGTGTTCTTGCTTTCTTGAAAAAATCATTTTCCATTATTTTGATCAAACTGCAAATTTACTATATGGCAAACCACTCATAAATATCTGACTTTCTACTGAGTTAGAGAGCTGCAGTATGAAGATCCAAGTTTTATTGTTATGGCGAGGATATTAAACAACAAAATTAGCAGAAGAATAAGCATATAGCATAATTTTCTTCACCAGGTGAAGTGCTAATTTATGGAAATAAATTGTATCAGTTGTTTTCATGTACTGTAGATAGTATGAAAATATAGCATTTATTCAAAGAACTGCATGCTCCATTTAAAAAAACTGTTGAAACCAAGAGCTCATGTTCAGTTTGTTCTCCTTTGGAAGAACTCTTAAATTCTCTTTCAGACTAATCATATCAAATTTCATTCTAGCTTTTTTTTTTTTTTTTTCTTTAAAATCAGCATTTTTCTTTTTATCTTAGTAGGACTACTCACCGTACATACTCTAATGAATTTTGCAGTTAGATTTTTACGCTATGATACTTGGGGCATACCTTTTACTTGCATTCTCTAAAGCACAGCAGCTAGAAGTATAAATGATACAGGAACTCACAAGACAGGAAAGGAAGGATGACCACTAGCAGTTTTGGAGTTTGATGTGTAGCTGGTCAGGGCTTTTTTGGTTGTTTGCTTCCTTTTTTTTTTTATGTTACTTGGGAAGGCCTTTCAGATTCAGAACAGAGATACCAGAAGAGAGACAGCCAGACATCCTTCATTCCCAAGACAACTGTATGCAATACAAAAATTGAAATCCATGTTATTTCTGACCAATCTTATTCAACTTGCAAAATCTATTTACTATTTTGTAATCTTCAGTGTTGAACAAAACTTTGATATGCCCATTAAACTAAAAAAACCTATTTAGGTTTCTGTCTAGTCCCATTCGGAAGATATTTATTTTAGTCCTTACGTTTAAAATGGGAATAATTACAGCTGCTACTGGTAAGTGACATTAGTATTAATTTGGGAATAGAAGTAAATATGTTCTCAAATAGTACAAGGAGTTTTTTAATATTTACACTATTCTCGTAAAACTCGTGTCAAAGTATAACCCAATACTACAGTTAATTGTAACTTCTTCCTTTACAGTCAACTTTGGGATTTATTCTTTTCATTCTGAGTGGGATTATGTAATAGAGAGGTTATTTTTAAGGAAAAGGCCTGCTGTCTGCTCCCAAACTAAAAAAAATGTGGTGTAAATTGCTCACCATCACAAGGGTAATGGCTGATGGTGATGCAAGATTTAATCCATTTATTCAAGGTTAATTCAAATTGATCTCCCATCACTAGGGTTTGAAGTAAATTCCTCCATTGAAGGCCTAGAGAATCTTGTTAGTTAAACTCTGAATAAATGTTCTTTCTTGTATGAACCAGGTACACAAATATACTTACATTTTCTTTTTTTCTTATTAGGCAATGCTGGATGTCACAGCACATCATGGCTGGCTGGTGGCTGCTCTGAATATAACCAACCTGGTGCAGATGATAGTTCAGGGCAGATGGGTACACGACTCTTCCCTGCTTACTGTGCCCAATATAGAAGTACAGCACCTTTATCTTTTTCAGTAAGTAACTCTTCTAAGCATTTACAATTTTTTAGTTTCATTAAAACTTGGCTGCTGGTATTGTTTGAATTTCATTGTGCCCAAGAATGTTCATTAGTGTAACAGAAACCAAACTCATGATAGTAACAGTTATTATTATGTAATCACACTGATGCTTTCCCAAGTAATATTTCTGTTTTCAGTGTTCGTCGAGTAATTAACCTTCACAGATTATTTTGAGAACCATGATTCTAAAGAAATGAACAAGAGATCACTAGAAGAGTTCCAAGTTCTAGCAAATGCAACTCTATATATTAATTACCTCTTTATTTTAATCCATTGTAAAAATATATTGTACCCATCATATCATAGATAATGCTAATTTCTATTGATGTCTAGATGATGCAGTAATTAATGCTGCCCAAAAATAAATGATCAGATTTCGAAACAGAATCAAGTTTTACCATCCAAAGTAGGGAAAATAAATGTTTGCTTTTCTTACCTGCAGTTGTGTTTTGCTTTCTGTATCAGGAAGTGGAGCCAAGGAAAAAGGAAGAGTTTGCATGGAGGTTACCAAGGTCCTATCGAGTGTCTTCCTGAACTTATGGCTGCCTGTGAAGGAAAAGAAAATGTGTTTGCTTCAATTGTGGACAATGAATTGCAAACAGCACACATTTCACAGGTAATGCTTCCTATCAGTGGTCATTATCAGTAGGATTGGAAAGCAAGAGTAGTTGGGAAAAGAAATACTCTCTTCCCTTCAGTAAATAATGTAATTTTCTGTATAAAATGCTATGCATTCATTGCTCTAATTTCAAATCACGGCTGGCTTTACAGAGGTTCTTCTCAAACCGTCTTCTCTTATTCTGTGTTAACCAGTAACATTGTGTGGTTTATGGCTGGTATTAACACATCTCCTTGCTCTATAGATACTTGTCTAGGTCGTACAATCTGCTTAGTGTTATTCAGCTTTTTAGAGCCAGCTATGCTTTAGGAATCATGCATTGCAAATGTCATTGTAGCTGTTTTCTGAAGTGGTCTGTCACAAACCTTATTTTTTGAGAATACCCGTAGTAAAAGATTCAGCAGTCGTTTTCTATTTGAAACTGAAAAAGCAGATGAAATTTTCACATTTCACAGTGGGGAGAAAAAATGTCAAGTCTGCTCTAGAGTCTCATTTTCATTTGTTTTTTTCAAGGGGTTTCCAGCAAAGGACAGCTATATTCTATAGAATTCCTCACATTATAAGGCTATTGATTTCAAATAAATGTATGAAAGTGGAAAACTTCTAATTATTTTTATATGAATACTTAAAATGACAGCAATGTGTCCTGTGTTTGACTGTTCAGCTTCAGTTAAACATTTCACTGGTTTGCAAACAAGGAGAAAAGTATTTAAATGTCTATAACAGCTGCATTTGTAACTGAATTACCATCAAAATTCTGAATTAAGAAAATGTATTGACATCAAAACAAGGCTTCATTTAACAACAGATTTCTAACATAATACACATTGATTTCAGTCCAAGTTTTAGATGTGATAAAAAATTAGAACATTGTTATAATTAGTTCAGGGAGAACTCAGAAGTAAACTTACTTAATTTATTTGCATAAATTGCCATTCTGTTATCTTTAAAAGCAAATGCAAATTGGTTCTGTCTGATATGATGATGGTTATTTGGCTCAAAAGTGCTTCAATTTGCGTAGCAATCTGGTGTCGTCTCTGCAGCGAGGCGATCCCAGGTAACATACAAATCCTGAATTATTCCAAAAATTAGTATGTTTAAAGCATCAATTTAAGTGCTAATTGCAGTAGTAATGAGAAAAAGCAGTACTACTGTGAGATTTGCATCTACTGCCCCATCAGTATGCCTGGAGCGGCTGCTGACTGGCAGAGGATTTGGCTGCTAATTAAATAATTGTATGCATGGCAGTGTTCTCGTCTGATTCAATAGATGAAGATTAATCCTCAGATAAATATGTTTGGCTGGTATTGAAATGTCTTAGCAGTTTCCTCAAAAATAGCTTGTGTGTATGTGGTGTGTATGTTCACACTGTGAATGAGTCTGTGCCTCTGTATGCCTATGTTAGTAAATACAGATGCATATGAGAGGAAAAAACAATGGCTCAGTATTATATAAGGAGAAAGTTTCATTTCTGCCACTTGGGAATGGCCATACTGGTTATAGCATGGTCATGACTGTGTTACACATGTCAGTGAAAATGTGAAACTTTTATACATAAAATTTATGTGTGATTTATGGCATTTTTTGCATGAAAAATCTATTGTAATACCTTCCGCATATTCAAGACTTATATTGAGACTGCCTGTTGAGTGTCTTCATACGTAAAGTCTTTAAATGTGCATTTAAATAGGGGGCAACCTAGAGAAAATACTTCCAATAAGGAAATTACATAGTCTCTATAATGAAAAAATATGAAATTACAGGTTTTAAACATAGCATTCTGAAACCAGACCTCAACAAAGTCAAACAAAGTGATAAGTACACCACAAAAATGCCTAAAACATTCTTTTACTAATAAATCTTTACTTGTCACTTGCAATTTGTTGAACCTGTATTGTAAACCTGTTACTAGCATGAAAATGGTTAAAAAAAAAAAAATAAAAAAAAAATTGGCCTTTATAAATTTAGGAGAGAAGAAAAATGGGAAAAAATATCACATTTGGAAAGAAAAAAAATATTTTTTAAGCAGATTGTTAATTAATTTTTAAGTAACAGCTCTTGAGGCTGCTTATGGATTTGGAATATTAGGATAAGTCCTGGGGAGACGGTTTATTGGCAAAATTGTTAATGGTGTTAGCAAATGTTCGTGAAGAATTTCTGGCATGATTAGGATTTGAATCTATGAGTTTGTTGGCTAAGGACATGTAGTATATATAAATGCACATACTAGATGCACTGATACACTTAAAGGGACGATATATGCTTATGTAACATATAGTTAAAAGTAAAAAAATTAAAATGGTCAGTAAATACTTAAGTGATGTGGGAACCTGAATTTAATTTTCCAAATACTGGTTAAAAGCCTAAACTATACTAAAAAAGTCATCTAGGTTTTAAAAGCTGACAGCCTAAATGCAGAAACTATTTCGGCAGTAACTCTGTAATAACTCCTGTGTTTGTGGTTTTTTTCTGTATGGTATTTGTTTAGCAATGCTTTTTCAGTTTCTAAGTCCTTTATGTAGGCACCTTGTAAAATACTAACCTGATATTTATATTATCAAAAGAGAAAAAAAAGAGATCTCAAGATTGAAAGACTGCTGTTGCTGCTCTAGTATTGGGTACTTCTATTCGGGAAGTGTCTGTGTTTCTATAATCTCATTTTTCATTTTCGTCTGCTACTACTTGACTTCTTTCCTCAAGAAAAAAAGCATTGCTTTATTTTCTCCAAATTGCATGGATGATAAAAAGGCAGCCTGTTGTCAATGGTACCTCTATCGTCATGGAGTACTGACTTTGCCTTTAATTTTCAAAAATATGAGGCCAAGATAGTTAAGTATTACAAATACCTTCTTATCCAATTACAAAGTTATTCTGAGTTTATGTATTTTGTTTGTACTGTCAAGGGTACATGAGAACTTGATAACCTTTGACACATAAAATATATTGGCACTGTACAGTATTAATAGGACTGAATCAGAATCTTCAGTGGAGCAACAGGTAGTACCAAAAAAAAGGAGTTAATACTACCTCTGCTGAAATTAAACTTTTTTCTAATGTAATTGTAACAGGCCACATCCTGCAAGATAGTAAGCATAAAAGTTTTCCAGGCAAATGATATCTGAAATACAACAAAAGGGGTGATCACTGGGCTGGTGTAGCACATGGTACCTCCACTGAAACAGCAGTACTCTGCTTTGGTGCATAGAGAATTTCACACAGTAGTAAAGTTCCTGCAGTAAAGTCAATCTTAAAAACCTTTACATTAATCAGAAAACTATTTGCATGTTAAGATGTAACTACCAAAGTAGTCTCATCCATTATGATCTGCTGATCTGCTGGAGAATTTATTATGGTCTTTTGTGCTAACTGTAGAAAAATCTTGGCAAGAAACTAAGAACATCTTTCTCATTCAAGATACTGCCTTTTATTTCTGTTTTTTTCTTTCAGGCTTGGGACAGAAGGGGAGATATCTTTTCCCTAAATCTTATAGCTGTTATCTTCCCTCTTATAATTTCCCTGCCCTTTCTAAGATAACACTTAATGCATTGCATCAGTAAAATTCATCAGTGTCTTGTTTTACATTGCAACTCCATGAGCGCTCACAGCTGGCCCTCCCCATCTTCTCCATTGAATGGACACAGCTGTTCATGCAGCACAGAAGAGGGAAGAAGGAAAGAGATTAGTTTTAGCCTAAATCAGTTTTCTCATTTAGTTTGGCCGGGCTATGGTAATGCAGCCATTTTAATCCAACATAAGTCTGCACTGCAGCTGAAATGGGCAGCTCTGCCCTCCCCGTGCCACTTTCACCTCTCCTGACCCAGCTCACCGCACAGCTGCACAAATGCTGTGGATGGATCGAGTAAGGAGGTGGGAAGGAGCATCTAGGGACAAGGAGAGGAGGGCTCACATCAACCCTCTTGCTGACTGTCAAAATGGCCTGCAGCCAAGCAGCTACATGAATGCTTGTGCCAGCAGGGGAGGAGGTAGGAGCACTTCATTCAGTGGTACTGAAGATTCATGCTTATTCAGAGTGCTCACAGGATTAGGGAATATGCTTCCACAATCAGCTTTAGGCTGATCTAAGTAAATTCTGTTGCCAAATGATTAGCAAGCTCATCCATCTAGCAGTACAACCACAGTATGGCAGTACATCCATTGGGGATGGAGGGGGAACAACAAGCTGGCATGGAGGCCATGGAAGGAAGGCATACTCTGCCACTCTGTTTCCACTCTGTTTGGCAACGCAATCTTAGGTCTACTTACCCTGGCTGCTGTATCCCCAATTATGTATGGATATTGTAAATATAAATCTTGATAGCAATGTCTCCAAAAAAGCAAAATTATCTTTTCATAGAATCATAGAATATTCCAACCACCTTGCCAGTGGCAGAGTTGCCAACCACTAGATCAGGTTATCCAAGGCCTCCCCTCCAGCCTAGCTTTGTACACCTCCAGGGATGGAATATCCACAGCTTCTCTGGGCAATTTGTTCCAGTGCCTCACCACCTTCTGCATAAAAAAATTCCACCTGACATCTGACTTACATCTCCTATTTTTTCAGCTTAAAGTCATGCCCCCTCATCCTAAGACAATCAGACAACGTATGAAGTTGATCTTCCTTTTATTAAGGTTCAAGACCTTTCACCTCAGAAAAAGTAATCAGAGACACATCAAACACAATCCAAATGAAAATAGGTCTTGTTGAAAGACAAGATAATCAAAACAATACATTACATATACATATATGTACAATTTAGCCTTTTTCTAAATAAAACATTTCTGTTCTATGACCATACTGCCCATGTGACTATGTCTACCTCTTCATTCCCACAAGGTTCTGTTTTGACATTTGCTGGCTCTTTAGCAAGATCAATATTCCTCTTTCCCTGTTCTCCTTCCTGCCCTTTACCTAGCATTTTATATGTTATTTTGAAAACAGTGAAGTGCTCATCCCTGCTTTGTTTTGGGTTAGGGGAGGAGAGGGGCAAGGCAGAATGTGACGATTGTTTTTTCTTTGTTCATTTTTCTTGTGGTGCCTACCTCATCTATCTTCTCTACCCACAGTGAGGCCACAAATCACTGCTTCCATTTCACAGCAAAGTTGACTATTTCTTCTTCCTAACACAGTTTAAGTGACTATGCTGAATTTAATAAATGAAAGCCTACATTGCTTCCTTCTGTTTTTATCACAACTTCTCAGAGATGCTTTTGCTTGTCTGATGAAGACAACATGGAAGATACACAGGGCTGCATTTTCTGAGTGCTTCATGAATGTGAAGTTGAAGAAATTGTCACATTCACCTATGCAAAGTGTATGTCTCTAGCAACAGTTCTCAGTACAAAGATGAAAGTTGAGGGCCTGTTGCAGTTCATAAGAAATGACAGACTTAAGATTCTTCAAAAGGATTAAAAGAAGAGTTCATGAAGATGGATGGAAGAAAATCTTTAAAAAAAAAAATTCAGGATAACTTTGGATATGCAGTTAAATTTTTTGTTAATTATTTGAACTGATCCTCTGAACTCTCTGAGGTTTGCCCATTGCTAATTAGAACTGCAGTGTCTTGTTCTTTATGGGCTATGCTAAGGAAGTTTAATTTAGAACTTAATTATACTAGTTTTTAAGTGGCTTATAAGAAATAAATACTTTAATCAGAAGCGGTAAAGAATTTTTCCTGTGTTCAGACATTAGTAATCTTAGTGAGGCATGTCTAATGTGCTTGAAAAGTTTCACATTTGTTTTATTTGCTTAGAAGTAATTAGAGCAAGAGGTTGAGGAAAAGTATTTTATGATTCTAAGAGTCATGCTGTTAAGCATAGTATTCCTATACAAATCAATCATTCTTGATGTAGAATAAATATATTGGCTGCACATTGAATTGTTATTATTATAATGACTGTAATCTGAATTGTATGGATCATCTTCTAATCCACAGGGATCTGATTTTTCCTACAGGCTTGGAATTTCTTGTCCCGCTTGCCAATTCTACACGTTAGCCTGAGCATTAAGGGCTGTTGGGATGACCCAGCTCAGCCACAGAATGAAGTGCCTGTTCCCTCTTTGACACCAGACACACGAGATGACAAAAGATGGATCAAATTACATGCTGATCAAGAATATGTGCTCCAGATACATCTGCAGAGAACCCAGATGGGGTATCAGGTACATGAATTTATCATTTCCTTCAACAAGTGCACGTTTCCAATAATCCATTTATGTTATCAATAATGCTTTACACAGCGTAACAATTTTTTTTATGGTTTGAGAGTTATGCAAATTGTAAACACTTTCAAAGCCTGTTCTATATTAGTAGTGGAGCAAATGGTTTTTGCAGTAGGATAATAAATAGATTCTTTAGATAAAATCCTAGACCAATTTAAGACAATGAAAAAAAAAAAGTTTTGTTTTGTTTTGTTTTTACAAACCAGGAACTCATGCTTGGGTTCTATAAAGTAATAACAGTGGGTACAATAACTTTGCAGGCAGTATTTAAGTACCTGCCATCCTTAAACTCCTACTTCTCGTATTTTTACATATCCTGTTTCCCAAACCAATTTTTAAGTGATCCTGTGATATTCAAATATACTGCATGCCTGTACATACCTATACATACATACACACCTATAAATATGTTTTTACTTGTAACACATTCTCAGCCCTTTACTGAGGATATTCTCCACATATTCTCTTCACATTTTATATAAATCACCTTAGTTTCAAGGGGAGACTTTCTCATTTGTAGGAAAGTTTAGAGTTCTTTCATAAGCCTTTTTATTTGCTGTTCCAGTTACTGAAACTGCCTCCCTAACCAGAAGCCACTGAAAGTGTGAGAGAAGCAGGAATATTTCTTTTAGTGATCACTGCTTTATAAACCTCTCCCAGAATTTGAGCCCTATTTTGTAAGAAATGGCTGTATCAAACTGTTGCAGAAGCTTCATTGCTACAGTGGTGCTTTTTCTCCTTTGTAAATCTTCAGAAAAACCTTTCCACCTACAGAGCACAAAACGATGGTCAAGTATGCATCACTGTATATTCAGCTTTCAGCAGTAAAGTCACTGTCTCAAAGAATCACTGAAACAGTCTTTCTTTTTGCTATCTCAACATTTAATAAATACTTCATGTGCTGTTTTATGTTTATATTTATCTTGAACAATATTGTTTAGTGTTATTTAAAGACACAAGGTTTACAATTAACCTTTCTGCTGAGAATAGTATTGGGAATACATTAGATGAAATTACAGAAAGGGGAACAGTATTTTCATGCAAGTTTTAATAGCTTACAAAATAAGTGAAATAATATCTTTTATTCTGTTTTGTTGCTCTTTATTTTTTCCCTTAGAACTGTTTTTCTTTGTTGTTTGTTTTGAGATGAAGCCTTCATCTAGACAGAAATAACAAAAGTGTTTTAATTTGTATCTGTAAATTATTGTATTACGTAAAAATTCACGAATCTGTTTTTGTGTTGTTTCTCATTCAAGAAAGATATTTTTAAAAAACTTCCAGTTTTACTAAACTGTTTCTTTTTCTGAATAGGGAAAGCAAGACAGTAAAGCAGTGGCTCCTCGATTCCCTAAAGTTAAAGATGAAGGATGGTTTTTAATATTGGGAGAAGTTGACAAAAAAGAACTCATCGCTCTGAAGAGAACTGGATATGTCAGAAATAGAAATACTGTCTCTCTTGCTTTTTACACTCCAGAGACCCCTGGAAAGTATGACAAATTTAAAAATTAAGATCTCTTAATGATTAGGCTGAAACCTAACTGCCAAACTAATGACTCTATTTTTTACCTTTTTAGGTGTATTTACACGTTGTATCTCATGAGCGACAGTTATCTTGGCATGGACCAACAGTATGATATTTACCTGAATATTATACCAGCTAGTACTTCAGCACAAGCCACAACAGAGGTGTCTGATGCTATGAGTTATCTGACTTTGAAGTAAGGTGATCTGAAAAATCTGTTTAAAAAGAACTTGTCTTTCTCCCAACATATCTGGTCATTTTGGACTCCCAAAAAGTGAGTTTGCCTTAGCGGAACAAAACTTCTAACCTCAAGACAACTCAAAAATTGAAAGTGACTACTGTATTGACTCTGGTAACACAGAGTTAGCCACAGTGGCCTTACTCCTTTATAAAATTTTGTCTTTTCTTGGTTCATCTTTCAGAAATCATATTTATCTCTTTTATTCCTACTAGAGCTGCCATAATTCAATTTTGACACATCAAAATAAAAGACACCGTAATTTGCGCAAATTTAGGGCTACAATCTTCATTTTGAAAAAATGTTCTGTAGCCCATGTGTGTTGATGCAGTTTAAATAGATGACTTTTTTTAATTTATAGGGAAAAAATACAAAATTTGTCCTGAGAAAAATATGCTGAAAATATTGATGGATATGTTACATTTCATGTTTAATAAAAATATGTCCATAAGAATGTTTTGCATTAGATTTTTTCAGTGTGAAATATATGATGTAGTATAAAATCCTTCCCTTATGCATGCTACCCTTTGAAGATGATAATCTATAAGGAGAAAATATATATATTTTATTAATATAAGCTTATATGCAGTAAATCTTCTTGTAATCTAATCTATATGGTGGACTTGTTAGGACCAAGATTTACAGTTTACTGCACAGTCTTCAAACTGGAATGGGGACTGGTGTTATCATGTTGCAAGAGAAAGGTTGTCTTCTTCTCTGACCTGACTCTAGAAGTTCAAACCCTCAATTTAGTCAGCAACACAGTGTAGTTGTCAGTTGATGGTTTGTCCGGGTTCCATGAAGTTCAGAAGGATCACTCCTTTCCTATCCCAAAAGACAGGGCACATGACATTACCTGCTGAGGAATTTTTCTTTGATGAGAAATTCACGTCACCACTCCACTGTTTGTAGTGGTGATACTGCGTCTCATCACCAGTAATGCTGCAATTCAGGAAACTTACCTTCAGCCTCATCTTCATTCAATTGGTTCCTAACAAACTTGCATGCAGTATTCTTTCTGCTCCTGTTTGAGAATGTATGGAACCCACCTGGTGGAAATTTTTCAACATTCTAATGTTGCCACCATCCAATGCATTGAAGTCAGTATTCAGGTCTGTATACAATTCCCTGGTTATAATCCGCCTAATAGCATGGATAAGCTGATCAAGATGCTCTTCATTTCATGGTGTGACAGCTGTGCCTAGCCGCCCAGGTTGTAGCTTTCACCACTACTGAAAAGCACCACCAACCACCTTATTGTGCTCAGGTTCTTGATTTGGTCTTTATAAATGTTCAGCCAGTGTCTATGAATGTCAGTGGGTACAATTTTTTCTGCATGGAAGAATTCTGTTACACCATTTTGCTTCATATGTACTTCCATGTCTGATGCCATTATTTCAGACTGCCCCTCTGCTGCCATCTGTTGCATGGCAACAAAATGTAACAAGAGTATTGGCGGGAAGGTTCAACCTCTACTGCCATAGCGTTAATGTATACCTCTGATATTGTGTTCCAACATAATAATATAGGAGACATTATAGTCAGAGTAGCCTTTGTATATATAATTTATTTAATGGGGTTTTTTTCCTTAATTTTGAAGGAGTAAGGCATTTAAAATCATGTATGATGTTTTATAGCTCAGTGTTAGAGAGGATAAAACATCCTGTGAATAACGGGGAATTAAGATCTGAAGAACAGGAGGAAGTAAGAGTTCTGCAAGAGGACAGGTAATGTAGGAGGCCCAACTCAGTGTTGGTGCCTTGGAAGATTCCATCTCCAAGACATAAGTCTGAAGGGAGAATGTAGCAGCATCCACCTTTTGAGGAAGAGAACAATTACACTGCTTACCTGTGTACATCATGAAGTTAATCCTCTTGTCGGCCTTTAGGAGATACAAGACACTGAGCAAGTATTCAAGGGCAATATCCTGCAAAACTGCTGTGCAACTTCATTCAGACAGAAAAAAATGTAAACTCAGAATTTGAACTTATTCAGCTTGTACTTAAATTATAAGCATTACCTCACTGAGATATCATTTTAATTATGTTCTACTACTTTGAAGAAAAAAAAATGATTGTGCACATAGAATCACAGAATTGTTAAGGTTGTAAGGGACCTCCTGGAGGCTGCCTGGTCCAGACTTCCTTCTCATGCAGAGCCACCTAGAGCTGTTTGCCCAGGATCATGTCCAATCAGCTATTGAGTGAGACTTTATTCTCTCTGGGCGATCTGTGCCAGTGCTCTGTCATCCACACAACATGGAAATGCTTCCTGGTGTTCAGACAGAACTTCTTGTGTTCCAGTTTGTGCTCATTACCTCTTGTCCTGGGACTGGGTACTGCTGAAAAGAGCCTGCCTGACTACATTGGACTCTCTCCAATATGTCCATGCCTCTTTCATACTAGGGTGCCAGAACTGGAAACAATGTTCCAGGTGGGACTCCACCAGAACTGAGGAGAGGGGGAAGAATCAGCTTCCTCAACCTTGACCTGCCAGCAACACTACATTGCAGGAAAGAGAAGGCTAGCCAATTTCAAAGGGTCAGTAATTAATAACAGATTTATTTCATAGATTCTGGTGCATTAAAATTAAGATAAATGGTTAGTTTATATAAATAATTCAGTAATGGAGTGTTTTCACAGATCTTCACATAATTTGATAATAGTTAAAATGTTTGTTTCACTATTACAGGCTGACTTGATTGCATTAGATGCAACAATTATAGAGAAAGTTGTTACTGTGCTATCAGCCTGATAGGTGACACTTGCTTTCTTTGCTCTTTGGGCCATATTCAGTATATTATAGCAGTGTGTCACTCAACAAATATTTTTTTTTTCAAGCTTGTAGGCAAAATTTGATTATGCACACATTTGTTTACTCCTACACCCATTTTTAAAAGAATTGTTTTCTCTAATCTGCAAGTAAATTGTCACAAAAATTAAGTCCTTTCTTTGGGAAAATACTTGAGTGAAGCAATATATTGTCCCTCAACAATTTTAATTAATTAGGAAAAAGAAACCATGCCAGTCACACAGAATACCAACATGATGATACTGGCTCTTACTGCTTTCTACATGCATGTCACAAGTAACTGCAAAGTAACAGACAATAGCTTCAGTGTTCTCTGTTAATCAATTAAAGAAATTCTGCAATGTCATTTGTACCATTTGTACTTTGGTTTGGAAACACAGCATTTAATTTCCTGGTATTATAATTGTTTTTAGAAATAGTTTAATGAAATTTCTAAATAACATCTGAAACTTTTTTTCGCAGAAGTCTTTGTCTCATAAAAACAAAGTCTGATGTAATATAGAATAAATATAAGCAAATCAATTATAGAATCACAGAATCATCTAAATTGGAAAACACCCTTAAAATCACCAAGTCCAACCATCAACCTTACTTACTGAATCCATCAGTAAACTATGTCCCTCAGTACCAAGAATCATAGAATCATAGAATTGCTCAGGTTGGAAAAGACCTTAAAGATCATCGAGTCCAACCGCAACCTAACCATACTACCCTAACTCTAACAACCCAAGTCATGTCCCACATGGAGCACCACATCCAAGTAGTTTTTAAACACATTCAGGGATGGTGACTCAACCACCTCCCTGGGGAGCCTATTCCCAGTGCCTAACAACCTTTTCTGTAAAGAAACTTTTCCTGATATCCAACCTAAACTTCCTGGCACAACTTAAGGCTATTTCCTCTCGTCCTGTCACCAGTGAGAAGAGACCAACCTCACTCTCAGTGTAATCACCTTTCAGGTATTGGAGGAGAGCAATATGGTCTCCCCTCAGTCTCCTTTTCCCCAGACTAAACAGCTCCAGTTCCTTCAGTCACTCCTCGTAGGGCATATTCTCCAAGCCTTTCACAAGCTTCATTGCCCTTCTTTGGACCTTCTCAAGCACCTCAATGTCCTTTCTGTATTGAGGTGCCCAAAACTGAACATGGTACTGGAGGCCTCACCAGTGCCAAGTCCATAAATCTCTTCAATACTTCCAAGGATGGAGACTCTGCCACTGTCCTGGGCAGCCTCTTCCAACGCTTGACTACCCTCTGTAAAGAAAGTCTGCCAGATGCCTAATCAAAACCTCTCCTGGCACAACTTGCGGCTATTGCATCATGTCATATCATTTATTACCTGTGAAAAGAGACCAACACCCTCCTTTCTGCAACCTCCTTCTGGGTGTTTGTAGAGAGCAATGATAGCTCCCCTCAGCCTCCTCTTCTCTAGACTGAACAACTCCAATTATTGTTCCTAATTCATGTTTTCTAGTCCCTTAGCCAGCTTGGTTGCTCTTCTCTGCACTCCAGTGGTTCAAATCCTTCCTGTAGTGAGGAGCCCGAAACTGAACACAGTACCTGAGGTGTAGTCTCACCAGTGCCATGTACAAGGGGACATTCACATTGCTGATTCTCTGTCCATGCTATTTCCGATGCAGGCCAGGATGCCATTGGCCTTCTTGGCTACCTGGACACTCTGCTAGCTCATGTTCAGCTGGCTGTCAACCAGCATTCCCAGGTCCTTTTCTGCAGGGCAGTTTTCCAGCCTGTCTTCCCTAGGCCTATACCACTGCATCAGGTCATTATGACCCTAAAATGAGCATTTATTTGAATAGTCTAAAAAAAGAATTCTGATGCATTTGAAACAGCTGCTCAGAACAATCAATCATTATGTTCAATCCATAACATTTAATGGAGAAAAGTGAGAACAGCTGTATAACAAAAATAGGAAAATCAAACACAATGATACAAATAAATACTTCTGTGATGTATCAGCATTATGGATAGATGAGCAAATCGACAGTGCGTACAAAAAGGTCCGATTTTAAATTTCTCATTCCAGTTTGCCAATAGTTTTTTACACTGTTTTCCTTGCAGAGAGCAGCTGCAGTTAGTGCCTGCCTGGTTATGTATCATACTTCTTCCAAAATTTGGAAAGAGCAACAAAAACAGAAAAAAGCATCTTGTATTTGTACTCTTCATCTGCCAATCTGCCTATATGACTACACCCTTTCTACCTTTCCCTTGCCTGCCATGTTAATGGCATCACAGCAGCATTTCGCAGAAGCTAAAGGAGGACTGGGTATGAACAACCACTCCCTGTCTCTTCTTAAGGAGATTTCATAATGCAACCTGTTATTTTGCACATTACTTAAGATTTCATTTCTGATCCAGGTCCTGAATGTGCGGCACCAGCTTCATGGCTGCAGTCTTGCATTTCTGTTGCAAATTGAGTCTTTGAAGGCCCAGATTTCACTCAGTTAAATCCAGGGGTTTCGCCGTCTGACCGCAACTTCCTCTTCCTCGTTACTAGTTTGCTTCTAAAGAGCATTATCCGAAGAAATCTTCAGGAAGCCTCGATCACCAACTTCCATTCTGGGGCCTAGAATAAGACCTGAGCATTCACTGATAGACTGTATCTAAATTCAAGTACTGTGTGTAATTTCAGCTTTCTAATTCTGCAAGGTACTTACAAGGAGAAGGTGCATCTCCTGCGTTTATATGGGCATGTCTGCACTTCCAATGTGCCTATTCTGCACATCAGAGCCTGAATCCAAATTCCTAAGCTCCTTCCTTGCTCAAGAAAACAAACAAAACTTCAACTTTTCGAAGAGTCTTGAAGACATCAAGCAGGTGCCACCTCTCTGCAAAGAGGCTTACTTGCTGCAGCAAGTTCTCAAATAATCACCTTCTCGTCTCTCTTCCACCACTCTTTCCATTTCAGGTAGTTTCTTCATTAGCTCTTCCACAGATATTTTTCACTGCCTGCAAATCTTACTACCACATCTGTTCAGAGACATTTATTCGTGGCAGCAAATTTCAAATCACAGAAGAAATATCTCTCTGTGATATGGTACAGACACTGTTCTGGCCTGTGTAGTCAGTGTTGTAACCAAGAAAGCTAAGCCATTGGTATAAAAAGAACCCACCCATCCATTCAAGTGTACTTTACACCCCACATGAAGTAGTACATTTATGTAAGTGTGTAAGTGGTCTTATATAAACTATTTTAATAAATATAAGTAAGAGAAAGCTCTGAATATCCCTCAAGGAGCTGCAGTAAGAAGCTTTTCATTGCACAGATAAGAATTTATACAGAAAAGCACGTGTTTTTGGAAGTTAAAATGGACATTAAAGAGCTATGGACAAAACAGGAAATGCTAGGTCAATTAAAACTGCTTGTGTTAAATGGGGGGAAATAAATCACCAAAAATACAAATTGATTTTTTGAAAATCCAGAGAATTTAGGCAAAAAATGAGTTGAAGAACATACAGGTCATAGCAGTGACACAGTGTGAAATTAGACATTCTTCAGTTTGTTATTCTGACAAATCCACGCAACACAGCAAATTGCATTTTAACTTAAAAAAAAATAAATTACAGCATCACTTTTGATTCACAAAAGATTTCCAACACTCTGAAACTATCACTGTACAAAGAAAAAAAAGGTGATGCAATTTTCATTATTTCTAGGGAAATTCATTGGCAGGATGAAATATATAGGAAGTAACAGACTGAATATAAACAAGGATTGTTCTGTTTATATGAAGCTGCCATTCCTTTACTAGAAGTTTGCAGAAGGCACCTCCCTCTAGCACTGTAGTCACGATGAGAGCTCAAACTATGAGGCAGCTGAAGTGTTGAAATTCTTGTAGATTAAATATGTAATTAATCCATCTACCTAAACCCTTTTGAAATCAGGAGACTATCCCACCTGGCTTCCAGCTCCTTTATATCTTTCATACCTGTCATAAGTTACCCTCACAAGTAGTGCAAACCAGTACCAGCAGATCTGTGGAATGAAATAGGGCTGAGGGCTATATTCCCATTATGCCTTTTCAGGAAAATACACTGTACAGCTCCTGTGTAGTTCAATGCACTGCATACGTGTGACTCAGAAAACCCTCCAGATACACTCCTACGTTGCATCTGCTAGGCTAGCTGCAGCTGAATACATCATGTTCCTATGCCTAAGTATGTTTTACAGTGTGCATCAGCACACTGGAAGCAGAGCAGGTAAGGGATTCAACTTGGAAACACATTTCTAGTCTGCTCCAAAAGGCTTGGCCACTGCATTATCCTATATGGTAGTAGTGTTCATGCTTAGGTAGCTGGTTTAAGCTCTGTCCTGCTCAGAGTGACCTGAACCACTCACCAAAATCTGTAAGAAGTTCTAATTAAATATGTAAGAAGTTCTAATTAAAAATTCTATTAGAGCTCCCGTAATTCTCTTAGTTATGGTGGGATCTTAGAGGCCTTGTGTCTATGTAACTATGTAGGTATCCAAACATCATTACCTAATTTTAGGTATCCTTTTTTTCCAGTGCAGTTGCATGCTTTTGGGCTTGATTTGGTTGCTGACACATAGACAGCCAGTGCCATTTAAGAAGATGGAGCATCTCAGCTGGCTGCTGCATTCAGCTTCAGAAGAATGCAAGCCATCTGTAGAGAGCTAATAGAAGGCCTTAAGTAACCTGAGGCATCTGAAATAGCACTGAGTATCTACATTTAGGTAACCAATTTGAGCCTTCATTACTGATTTAATCATAGGTAAGAAATTCAACATCACTGAGCCAGCTGTGGCTCCAGAAGACGTCTTCTGCAGTGAGGCCTCTGCTGTCCTATGCAAATGCACCAATATGGTGAGGGTGGATACCTGCATGCTCACGTTTAGACAGTTAAGCACATGTTTCTGTAAGTCAAAACAACGCTGTGTTAAAAATTCTGCTGCAGATTCTCTCTTCCATGGTAACCAGTGCCAGCTGTTCTACAAGAAGGAAGAATTCTCCTGTTTCATGAGAAGAAATATACTCTGAAAAAGAGTTGGATGTGACAGAATGCCCAGACAGACACATGAGCTACAGAAAAGGTGAGCAGGCAGCCACTGAGAATGGTCACTGCATTTCCACTTGCACACTATGCCTGTTCTGTCAGTGAGCTATATTTGATTCCCACCTGTCTGTTTAAAAACGCATCTTGTTAAACTGCATGTATTTTCAGCACAGACTGTGTATCAGCACACTGTGCCAGGAGTGACATCAGCAGAAATTTTGATGTGCATTTTTCTGAAGCGATTTGCTGGGGACTGAGCTAACCAAATTTATTATTAATGTCACCAACTGGTAGGAGTGAGAGGGTAAGCTGCTTACATGAAGTGCATGAAGGAAACTTCTATATTAAGAGAATTAAGAGAACATCTTTGGAAATGAATTTACTGTTTGTACCAAATAAATTTCTTGGTAAAAAATTTCTCCAGAGAATTCAAGGCAGACAGAAGAAACAAGTTCTATAGAAAAGGATTCTCCACAATGATTATGCCATACTGCTATTAAGTATGTTTACAAAATGTCTTGTACTCAGATCTTCTAATGAGCTCCATATTGCATCACTGCGATTTGAATATGGCTGTCTCTTAAGTCAGTAAGCCTCTCTTCTGCATCTCTGTTCATAGAAAGTCACAACCACTCTCTGCTCTGCCAACTCAAAGTCAAGTTCCATTACTTTGCCTAAAAATATTTTACTTATCTCAAGTCTAAAAAGATCACCCATCCCACCCATCTAATTACATAATGCTAATTAATTCATTACAAATCACGCCTCAGAAGAATGTAAAATGCAGATTGTGCATTAGGTTTTGTACTGCTTTTTTTCCATTAGCTTAGAGTTGTACTACCAAAAGTCTCAGTAAAAGCATGCCCCCCAAACAAATGGCTTATAGTGCTCCTTGCAGATCCATCCAGAGAGAATTGGTGAGATCCCACTGTACAGTAACAGGGGCCACGTACGTGAGAGGACAACACAGGAATCTCAAAAAATGTCACAGGAGTGGCTTGGGGAAGGACCTTAGTTCAGATTTTAGAATAGAAATTGGAACACAGGCAGCAAATGAAAGTAAAGACAGGCAGTGGCCAGACATATTTGTTTGAAAGGCAATGGAATGAAGAATGTAAAATATTCTGTGCTGAACATCATCAGCCCCAAGGAGAACATTCCCCTAATTGTCAGGACAGCAAAGGTGAAATCACACATTTTTGAGAAAATCACACTTAATAAGGTAATGCATGTATGGCTAACTATATGGCTGGAAAATACTAATTGCTGGCAAGAGCAACAGTAGAAAAGAGACTCTAGAAATGCCACTATCTTTTTCTAACTACACTACAGAAATGTGAAAACAGCATTCTTCACGCACAAGCAAGTTTGAACCTTGTGACAGAAATAACTCAATTTCTGCACATAATACTAATGTGGTAAAATTAATCATAGATATTTGACAGTGATACTTCCTTCCAGCTAACAGGATGAAATTGTTTCAGATACCAATAACACATGGTGAGTTCCCATCATGTATTTGTCAGCCAGTCCAACTAATTAGAGACTAATTACTTATTGTCATACCACAGTAAAATCAGATTCTAATAAAATGTCATTTTTGAAGCTGTAAAGATTCTTCAATTAAGCCTTATTTTGTTTTCTCAAATCATTGCAACAACTAAAGAGAGAGCTGAGGAAAAAAGATTGACAGGATTCTGCCATCTCCATTAAAAGGCCCTTCCATTCATCCATGCTAAGTCAAGATTTGTCCCTAAAGTTTTTTACTATTTCGCCCTATCTAAAATACAGTAAAATAGTGACCAGCTCTCTCATGAGAGATTGCATGATGAACAGCTTAACCCAGTCACAGTGTCCTGGCTACTTCCTCCATGTGGTCAGCCCCTCCCATCCCATTCCCCTGCCCAGCTGATGCAGCAATGCAGCCTCATGTAATGCTGAGACTAGGTTTTCTGGAACTGGACTTTCAGAGGAATTTCATTCTATGTTTGTAGTACACAGAGAAAGTCCTCGTCCCTGATTAGGCTTCTGCATTCTGAGATCTCCAAATACCTGCAAAAGACCATACTGTACTAAGATAAAAACATAAGATTGTGTTACTCCAAGAATATATTATAAAAAAAATTGAAGTACAAAGAACAGTTAGATGTATGATTGAGACAAATACTTATTTAATTGTAGATTTTAATTCTAAGTAGCTTGATTCCAAAAGGAAATTAGCTAATTTGGGAAAATAGAGATCTGAAGATTTTTCCATTCTCCCTGCTAATGAAATTCTTAAAGCTGACCAAAATGAACTCCTTACAGAATAAATCCATGTGTGTGGTGCACATCTAGTTGAGTACAAGTTCTGCCATATGTTTTTACCAGAACCCTACACGCGAAAGCTGACAAAATCTTTGTATATCAGGGTAAGGATTATGCACCTTCTCTGGAGAAGGCAACTCAGAGTAAAACCATCTACCTGTCAGGTAGAAATTCTTTGCTTTTGTCTGTTCTAAATATATCTAGAGCTAATTAATCTAAGTTCTAAGCCACCCAGATCCTGTTGGTCTACATGAACACATGAATCTGTTGGATTTTTTAAAATATATATCTTGAATAAGAGCCTGCGCTGAATCATTAAAGAAAATAATAATAATAAAAAACAGCAACCAAATGAAAGCAGTTGCAACGGAAAAAGGGACTGAGCTAGAACGTGAGCTCACTTTCCCCAGCCCCTCAGAGACAAGAGATGTTATTGGTCTCCTGGAATTAAATATGTCCATTTATACAGCAATGAGACACACATCAATGACATTCAAACTCTGTAGCTGTTTCAGTGAAGAAGAAATAACAACTGGGTTATACAAGCTGAATAAAGCATGATCATACTGTCACAATATAAGTCAGGAAATAATTATTTTGTTGATGTGTGACATGACTTCTTTTTCTCTTTACATCTTGGGGAAATAGAAAAGCATCTTTGTGAAGCACCTTCAACACAGATATGATCTGGACTTCCCTGCTGCAGAATGATAATGCAATGATAGCTTTTCCCTCTTCTTGCTGAAATCAAAATATCTGCATCAAGACTATGCTATACTTGGAGACCAAAAATGCTCTCTAAGCACATGAATTCGTGTTCAGGCCTGAGATGCTGGCTTCACTGACTTTAATTCAGGCTGTTAGACCTTAAATCTCCAATCATTTTATCTGAATTGTTTAAGATAGCAACAGCAAACATAAACATTATATGTCAAACATGTGCTTGTTCCTTCATTATTTGAATGTAATGGAACAAAACTCTTGTAATTTTGTACTTAGGCAGTGTGTTTTTTATTCTAGTGACTTTAAAGGTAGAACGCAGGGGCCTAGATTTTCTGCTGCTGAAATATTTGCCTCACTATGGCAATATCATTCAACAACAGGACAGAGCTACAGTTTTCAAAGACACTTTAAAAGGCAATAATAGTTGCTGCTCATCAAAATGGATCTTGCAACCTTTTAGAGAATTTTTTTTCCTCAAGTGGAAGGAAAGTACTAGTTACCATGAAAAATTAGCTTCAATAACAGGATGCAACCTGAATATCCATCCTTCCCCGGTATGTTGAAATGTGCTATTGAAATACAGAAGTCTTCCTCTGATTGAAGATCTGGATTTGCTGAGCATCCAAGGATACACATACCTCTGCTTTTCTGAGAAGTTCCAATGAAACCAATGGCACAAACATTCCAGTCATTCTTATATATAGATGAGCAAATCCCAGCTCCTTCTCTGGTACCTCAGATTCAGATGTCCACATCAGCTACACATCAGTTTTAAACAGTGCAGTGTGAAGGCACTGCTCTCTCTAGAGATTTGTAGAATTATATAATCATGCAGTTTGAAACTGCATCTGTTGAAGAACTGAACCTTTGCTCTAGCAGCAGTTTTTACTCAGGGTGATTTTCAGGGCAGAGTGAGAAAGACAGGCTTTAGAGATTTAATTCACTTCCTGTCAGGTTTGTACAAGGTGCTCAGCTGTGTTTCCAAAGCTGACAGAGGCCCCCACGCTCCGCTCCACAGAGGAATGAATGTCCATTCATGCCTCAGCTTCCCTCCTTCATAGGAGCAGTGCCCAAGCTGGAAAGCTGCTCTAATGCACTCTTTTGGGAACAGGAGCCTAAATTTCTATTGCAAATTTGAACACACCTCAACAACTAGACTGAATCTTCTCAAGACTATGGTCCTCAAGGGACCTTAAAAGACCAAAATCCTTAAGAAATAGTGGGTTTTAGAAATAAACAGTCCAGGTGGATTACTAGAATATTCTATTATTTGTAAACATGAAATTTAAAAAAATTTAAAATTTCACCAAGAAGACACTGACAAGAATGCACAATAGTTTTTGGTATTGTTTCATTTTATAAACACGCACTGCCTGTTTATCTGTCTGAAAGTCCTAGGAAACAGTCGGATTAATTTATTTGAATCCATGAAAATTTGGGAAATGTGGGTGCTGCTAAGAAAACAAACAGGACTTGAAACAAAATTCCAACAGTTAGTAACTGAAAACTAAGCTGAAATTTCTTTTCTGTTGATGCATTACCTTTTGCTTCCAAGATCAGAGGCTGAAATGCATTTCCAATATGCATTATTAGCAGAACAAATTTTGTTTCTACTGTTATTTTCAAAGGATTTAGTGAATAGTAGCATTTAGTATCATATGTCTTCACTCAGATCTAGGACTCAAAGATTAACAGCTGCAGATTTTATAACACTTCCAATTTTGAGATGAATCATATTTTCTTGAATTGGATGAGTGGGTAATGTCTCTCAGTTATTTAATTCTTAGGAACCATTGCCTTAGCAGAAAAAAAAAAAAAAAAGACAAATAATTCATGACCATGAAAAATGTCTAATTGGATGAAATTAGATGAAAAAAAAAAATCCCTAATGAGAAAAACAGGATAATGATCCTTCTCAAAGGAGAGGCAAAGCTTTGAGTCATACAGACATGGCTGCTGTGAGGCAAAAGTCCTCCTTGTTTTTATTAAACAATCTCATCTGCTTTCATTACATCAAATTATTTTTGTACGACAGCATAACTTTAACAGAAGCATGCCACTATCATCTGCATAGCGATTAGGGCACATTAGGGGAAAATATGGGAAAATGTGGCCAGGGAGGAGAAAAAATATCTGAATGAGGGAATTTTGTATGGGAGAGGATGGGGTAGTGGACTGCAGCTCATTTTTAGAAGAGAGTGAGTCCTTCCTCTTGCTCTGAAAGGAAGCAAGCCTCTTTTCAGGGGAAGATTCCAAGTAATGGATCCTAAACAGATAAGCACGTCTCCTGCAGTCTCAGGCAAGGTTCCAGATGTAAACCACACTTCTGTGCTCCAACTTTGTGCTATGTTTTCCATATCGTATGCAGTTATCCAATCTCTTTTTGAGACATTTAATTTTCCATATCCACTACTCAAGGAAATTTCAGCATATCACACCTCAAAATCCACTATGGGTGCATTCAGAGGTGAGATTCTTGCTTTTCCATTTATCTCCACACATAAGTGTGTAGTCTTCATGTTATAAATTACGTCACCTTTTTTTTAATGTATTCATCTCTGCTTGTAGCTCCCATGTTACATCTTATCAACTTGATGTTAAGAATAAGTAGTCCATATTAAAAACACTTCCATACCCTTACAGTTGGAATTCTACCATTTTAAATCATTAAAATGTACTCACTTATGTCAATAGTTCTCAGGGGAGGAAGAATAAACACAATCATGGGAAAGTGTCATACGTATATGTAAAAATAAATATTAAATATATTAAATATTATAGGAAAACATAAATGTTATTTGAACATAGCATACACCATTTGTAGTTACTGTCACCATCCCTATTGAAGGAATGCAAGAACTTGCCAAAATTTAGAAGAGAAACATCACTTTCATCTTTTGGAAGACCAATGACATTACTGATTGTAATCTGATCTCTACATGTTAATTTCACAAGTAAATGGAGAAGATGGTCTCCTTGAGAATTAGATTCCACTACTCCTTCAGTATCTTGCAATTAGTAAAATACAACAAAATAAGATAAACCTTTGTCCATAACCATTATTTCATTCTTCTATCTGCAACTTATCTTTTCATTTAAGTGTCCTTA
Organism: Lagopus muta; assembly: GCF_023343835.1. NCBI lineage: Eukaryota > Metazoa > Chordata > Aves > Galliformes > Phasianidae > Lagopus > Lagopus muta. Next base: position 39,895,143 of record NC_064434.1, on the reverse strand, counting down.
CCCAACTCCTTTCACCAATGCAATGTTGTTCCCCAAACCATAAAGCTTCAAGCTATGGAAAACAGTAAGGTAATAAGAGACAGCAATAATGATAAATCAGTTCCCTCTTTAAAAATTCTGGTTTTCCTAAATCTTCTTCCTTTCTATAATTATGTTCACCCTTTCATTTCAGCCTTCACCTTGTCTCCATCTCAAGTAACCAATCTGTCTAGTCTTGCTTTTATTTTATTTATATCCTTTACTGCCGTGTACCTTCCTTTCTCATTTAGATAAAAATGAATGTATACACCTAAACAAGTTAAAAAATTATTTTCTTACTGACACTGCTAACCATAGCTTTCTGTATATTCCTTTCACTTCTCAGTTTCTATGCCTTTCTGTGTTCCAAAGTCTGATTATAGCCTTGCCTCTCTTTTTCATCAGCATTTTTATGTGATTGATTACAGCTCTTCTTACAGAAGGTTTTTTTTGATCCCAAACTCAAGCCACTAATTTAAGTTGGGGCAGTTTGGGCTGTCTATTGAAGGAAATCTATGCCAGCATCTAAACATGATTTACAGGAAGAAATGAACCAAACCAAGTCTCATTTTCACATTTTGTACCCTATCAATTAAGTGTATTTGTCCAGGATTTCTTCATATTTGAAGTGACAAGTAATTAAAAAAGGTTATCGGTGGGTAGAAAAAAATAATCCTTCTCTTGAGTGAAAAGGTAAGAAAGTAAGTAAGTTAGCCATCTTCAAGATGTATCAAAACATGTCTTGCTACCTGTAATACCTGGCATTAAGATTAGTCCAGTCTAGAGTCTTCCATATTTCCCATTTTGGCCACCCTTCACTTGCAGATTAGCTCACCGTCTTCATTTGCTCGTCCTCCACCTTCACAACCACAAACCCAGGAGTTTTCTTCGGCCTTGCTTGCTTCATTCTTGCATTCATTCACCTATACAGAAGAGAGCTTTCCTTTGACCACAGGAAATATATTTTTTTCCAGGCCTAAACTATTCTCTTCTACAGTCTTAGGGCCTTGGGTAAACAGCAAGATCTGACTGAAAAAACAGCCAGACCATGAGGTGTCCACAGAAAACCAAACAAAAAAGTCACCAGCTCAGCTCTGTTTTTCAACCTGTTCTACTAAAACTGTCATAAACAAAGGTTTTTTTACCACATGATAGTTTAAGAGCGTTAATTTAGTTTTGGTATAAAATAATGAGTTCTAATGTGCCACACTCAAACACCAACAGCTCTTGAGCCTCTCATATGCATTATACTGAAACATGGCACAGGAGGATATAAATCCATGTTCATCAGATGATAAATTGTCCAAATGGCTGACTGCAGATAGAAATCCCATAGGACTGGTTATCCCCCAGCTGATCATTACAAGATTCCCCTGGTTCACCCAGCATTATATGAACCAAGGCACTACTCTGATTTGGTAAGATCTTCCCGGGTTATCAGTATTTCAAACTGCTGAATATGGACATCTCATGACATTAAAAAATACATAGTTTCAGCATTCCAGTTCTACATAACTCTGTCCCTTGACAGATGAACACATTTTTCAGTAAATATTTCATCTCTGAAATAATTCAGAAAACTGAATTATGTTCAGTTGAAAGCAGCTTGCTTAAGCGTACTTTTGAGGCAGACAAGCTATCATTTCACTTCATGTTAATTCCTGGATCTAAAAGAGAAGAAAAAAAAAGAGAGAGACAGAGAGAGAAAGAAAGAAAAGAAAAAAATAAGGATTTTTTTTTTCTTTAAAATGAGGGGAAAACCCTATAAGAAGACCAGAACTGGGGTGCAAGATAGCACAGACAATTTCCAACATAAATGCTAGTTATTAGGTGTCATGTAGAGTCAGGAGTTGCCATGGAATCCATTTGCTTCTAAACCAGCTCCTCCTGCTGGAATACTTTCTCATTATTATTTCTTTCTGTAGCACAAAAGGAGCTGGCTATAGAAGAAATGCTATTCCAAGATAAAGTTTCTACTGCGCCTGAAATCAGACATGAAATTAAAATCTAAATTTAAAAAGTTACTTTTCTGTGCAAATGTGAAGCTGCATTACTGCGGTCAGAAGAATGAAATTGTAGGCTGTTTTTAGAGATTCAGTGAAGCAGAGAAATTATAGCTAAAGTCTTTCTTTCAGCTCTCTTCCCATGAATGAAAATAAATGTCACATCTGAAGTCTACTGTTCACATTTTTCCATTACGATAACTTTTAACATTTTCATACTAGTTACCTGATGCAAGAGCAGCCTCATTACCACTCTAATTAATAATGTCCTCGTAAACAGAACAGTGCATATATGCTGGACATCAGATTTATTAGGCCAATGAACTCACTTGTTGTGATGTCAGTTTCAATGGATGGATTTTACAAGAAAAAAAAAAGTGATCATGCCTTCTAACTCTTGACACACCAATAATTGGATTTCAATTCTTTTGCGTACAATGTACTGTGGTGTGACTGAAGGACAATACTGGAAAGTAACCAGCAATATTAGAAAACTATGTCAGTAATTTGCAGCTTGGCATGTTAATATTTATTATTAATATTGTTTATTATAGACATTGACTAGCGTTGCATCTGGAACCCCTAAACAGAAACAGGATCCTATTGTGATCAACATTGTATGGAGATAAACACAGCCCTTGCCCCCAAGAGCTTGTATTCTATGGCCCTGGTCTTGTAAACTGATCTTCACGGAGATATTCTTGAGCCCCTGTGGAGTTCTGCAGCCTTCCAACATGGTCCAAACTTCCTATGAAGCCTTCGTATATTTGGAGAAATGGAGGAACCTTGACCTTTCCAATCTTCTCCTTTCCCTCTGTCTTACATTTGAATTATGCCCAAAGGAATTTTCAGCAAGTCTACCTTCTTATCAAACTGGATTTTAATCTTAGTCACCCCTTATAGTGTGTGGCAGCAAAAACATCCATCAACAGCAGAACAAGAATCAAGCTTGAGGCTTGATTTCTTCAAATCAAAAGTTCTGCTCCAGCCAGGAAATCAGAGGAAGCTCTGTGCGGTTTAATTCCTTTCCCTCTCCACCCTAGTGTTTTCTAAGACCCCATAACTGCAAGCAGACTCCACATTCAATCAGAGGTCTTTGGCATCACCCAGGAAGCTCATCAGGATGCTACTACTTCTGGGGCAGGCACCGTTTTTGGAAATGCAAAAGAGTACATAGGAGTAGATAGAGAACATTTTGCACAGAAAGCAGAAGGGTCACTGCATCCCTGCAATGAACAGGAGCCACCCCACATCAGCAATGTGAGGGGAGTAGTGACAGCAGCAGAGATGGCACTGAAGACATCAGGAACATCCACAGGGGTAAGGCAGGTCCAAAGTCAAGCCAGGTCCACATCAGCACAGCTGCAAGGCATCTGAAGCCAGGAACACCTGCAGCCTTGCTTGAATGGGCACTAAGGGCAGAGTGCATGGATGGAGCTGCCAGGGCAATTAAAGCTTATCAGCACATGCTGGGTCCTGACACAGAGTATTCCCCCTTCTTTCCAGTATGGCTGCTCTGACAAGTGACTTGAGTTCAGTCATGCACCAAGAGCATTTTGTACAGAAGGCAAAATTAAAACCAGACTCTAGCAGATCCCAAGATTTTTGCATGTTTCAAAAATGTGGTGTTAGCATCACTTAGCTATTGTCAGACTGAAGAAACGGCGATTCTTCACTCATTTGCTCGTCTACCAGCTAAATCTAAGAGGAATTATACAGAACAAGCAAGCCTTGAAGCTTCCTGCCTCCAGCCACAAGTGGTGGTCTTGTAGCAGCTTCTTAGGGCAGCTGTCCTTCTGATAGACTCTAGCTTCAACTAGTTAAACCCAGTTCTCACAGTATTTAAATAAGCATCTTACCACCAGAGAAGAGTAGTCAGAATTCAGGGTTTAGATGAAGTATTTCAACAATGAGGCAAAACCTAAATGGATAAAAACCATCTTGAGACAACCCTTGCTGAACACCCTCACCCTTCAGCAACAGACTGAGCATTGTCTGAAATAGGATAAAGCTGGATTTGAGTTTTTCAAGCCTGGTGCTGCTTCCCTGTGCCACCTTCCCATATAAATGATTTATCCCATGGTGTCTTCCTGAGAAGCATCACTTCATCACTCCTCAGGAAAACAGGCACAGGCTCAGTTTGCATCGCGGTTGCCATCAGGCGCCTAAGCACCATGTGGGCAAGGCAGAGGGAGAAGCAATAGGCTTGCCCAGACAACCCAGAAAACATTAAGCAACAGGACTTAGCATATCGTGCTCACAGGTACAAACTTAACCAGAATCGTAACCACAAATACATAAGAGACCAGAGCAAGCAAAGCTCCTATTTAAATCCTTGGAAAGTGCTTCCCCCGCAGCAAAGCTGTCGACAATCCCGGAGGCTGTGAAGTGCAGGGGTACCAATGTGGGGATCCCTGAGCCCCATCCCTCATTTAGGGCTCAACCACGTCTGTTCTCAGAGGTTTGGGGAGGCCAGAGACGGAGCTTCAGTGCAGCCGAGGGGCTGGCTCACCTTCAGGCGGGTTTCATCTGAAATGCTGCGAGTTTTGTGCACTGAGGGTTTCTTGGGACAGGCTGAGCCCTCGGCCGTTGGCGTCGGGCTCTACTACATCTGGGAGCTCGGCAGAAGCGAAGCGGCCCCTTTAACAAGGGCAGCAGGCAGGGAGAGTCCAGCGCCAGGGGAAGGCTGCGGGAGGGAGCGGGACCGCCCCGGGAACCCGGCTCAGGTGAGGGCACCGCTGTCTGGGGCGGGAGGAGAAAATCCGCCGTGGTGCGGGAGAGGGGGATGTGGGAGCCGAGCAGTGTCTCTGAGGAGACGGAGGATGATGAAGAACTCTGTGTACAGCGTGATTACGATCTGGTTTTTAAGTGATCCTGTGTGAAGCCTGGAGTTGGACTGGATGGTCCTCGTGGGCACCTTCCAACTCAGGACGTTCTGCGATTCTGCTAAGTTTGGGATTCCTTCAAAGTTCGTTTCCAATCCCTTGCCCTTCCCAGCTTCTGTCCAGACATTGCAGCTGGTGCTGCAGAACTGCAGAGCTGTACCACAGTTCTGATACTGCGAACAGAGAAGGCAAAGCACGAAATGCACGTAGATAATTGTTACTGACCATGAGGTGGATTTTCCCACCTCCATTTCTTTAGTTCATGTTTTCCCTCACTGCTTCACGTAGCAGTATGGCAGCTCGGTTCTCAACCATCATCAGGAGTGTACTCAATAAGGAGAGGGCTGAAGGTACTGACCTTTGACACCACTGGAAAAAAAAAAATGAGTGTAAGTAAGTCATCTCGTGGTGCTCGTGCCAAAAGCAAGGAAAGTGACGGCACTGCACCGGAGTGCCTCCTGAAAGTATCGCTTAGAAACACCCACGAGTATAAAGTGTGCAACTGTTTGTAAGTTACCGAAAATAACTGCCGGTTGCGCTGGTCCTCATGCCCTAATTCTGCAGTATTCCTTCTATTATTTTTCGAGAGATGTATTAGAAATCACTTATATCCAAGATCAGCTTATGCGAGTGTCTGTTACCCATTTCCTGCATTTTGTTACAGAATCCACTTTCTCCTTGTCCTCCTTCCCTGAGTACCCCAACACCATTAGCGGATAAAGTACCTGGAGCACGGCTCTAAGCACGGAGGTTAAGATCTACATCAGTTAAAACCTGTTAATCGGCTCTGAATGGTCTCAGAGTGCGTTCACCGGGTGTGTGTACGTGTGTGTGTGTGTAGGCACAGCCTGGATGAGGGCACGGATGGAAATTCTCAGCCCAGCTCGGCAGGTCCTCGGGGCACGCAGTCGGAGTTCGGGACACCGGGATGCTCCCAGCCCTAAGGAGCGGCATCCCCGCTGCTACGCGTAGGGAGAGGAAACAGCTCCTGTACAGGCAGCGAAGTTGAACGCACTCTGTCTCATCGAGCGGATCCGTACGAGGTCGGATCCCGCTTTCTCGCCCACACGAAGTGCAGGGGGAGGTTTGTCGTCTCAAAATCCGCCTGCGCCCCACACCAGGCCGGTGATTTTTAAGCAGCCGTACGGTCGCAATGTCTGGTTAAATTGCTGGAATTTACCTTTCTAAGGCGCTAGCGCCTAGGCAATGCCTGCATGGTAACGATCTCCCCGCATAAGGATTGGTGGCCAATTTATTCCTTAGAGGGGTTAGCAAGCACATCCAAAGTCAGAAACAAATAAATACAGCAAACCACGCCAAGATGCGTGCAGAGAAAAAAAAAAAAAAACAAACAAGCAAAAAAACAAAGCCAAAAACAAAAAAAGAACCAAAAAAACCCATTCGATCAGACTTGTCTTATAGGGAAATGACCCAGGGAAATTTTCTTTCTTTTTCTTTCTTTCGCCCTCCTCCCCATCCCCCCTTCACCCCCCTCCCCCCCCCCCTCCAGCTTTGATTTGCAGAGCTCTCTCGCTCCCCACTCGCACGCACACGCGGTGCAATGCACGCTGCGTGCTGTGCCTGGCGACTCAAGTTTTTCACGGCACGGAGTTGCAAGCCTGGCTGCAAAATGCCTCTTTTCACCGAGCCTTCCTCCAAGTAGCCCGCTTATAACGATCGTTTTTAAAGTACACTGAGTTTGAATACCTGTTTCTTCAGTTCTCCGATATTATCAATTACCCGACGTAGGCTCACCCGGGAATAAATTCACCCGAACCGAGCACACGTGTGTGCTTCAGGCAGCGAGTTCCCCGTTCCCGAGCGGTGCAGAATCCCGATCTGGGCCGTTCTGTGCCCGCGTCACCCGAGGCTTCCAGGCATTTTTTTTCCTCGGTTCCATCGCTCTCCACCGCTCCGCTCCGGGGCCGCCAGAGTCCCGGCACCGCCACTCCCCCCTCTACGAATCCGTGGCTGCGGTAGTGTGGGGTGGCGAATGGTTGCCTGCGTTTCCCTGCTATCCATTGGCAGGACTGTGTTCCTCTGATTTACTCATTTTTTTCCTAAGCCAAAAGCACTATAAAGGATAATTTTTGAGGCGCCTGTTGACAAACAAGCCTTGCGCTACCTGATGGTGTGAGTCCGGTTGTTGCCCAGATGCCTGAACACTCCTCGGGGATATCAGCGTTGTTTGCAGGACAGCTTCCTCCAATAGAAGCCGGCAAGAAGGTGCTGTCTTTCTCCCCAAGCCCGCTTTCAGCCTGCTGCTGTGTGCCTGCAGCACACAGAAAGCCTTCGGAAAGCACGGTGTCACCTTCTCCGCAACAGCGAGGACTTTAAGAAGAGGAGGGCCGCATTTTTCCCCCTTTTTTCCCTTTTCATTACTTTTTATAATTTATCTCGAGTCCATACCTCTCCTAACTGCCCTGCACTGTGTTTGTTTCACAGAGGGGTGGTCCGGCAAAGGGACGAGCGGTGCGTCCTGGCCGTGTGGACACCAGGAACAGCTGCTGGGCGCTTTCCCGCACCGTGCTGCTATTACCGCACGGTGCTATTCTGTTTCCTGAGGTAGGAGAGGTGCATTTGGTGCTGATAGATTATTTGTTTCTTTTTCTCTAGGACTAAGTGTTTTGTTTTGTTTTTTTCCCCGTCTAGCAGGAAAATCTCATAACCCCACAAAAAAAAAAAAATAATAATAACAACAGAGAGAATTGCCTAAAGCACCTTTTTGTTTTAAATCTCCAGGGGCACTCCGTGGGGGGGGGTTGGTGCGCGTCCCCGCACGCCTCCCCCGGGCGCGCCCCCGAGGGGTCAGAGGGCGGGAGCGCGCGAGGAGTAGGGGTGTGTGTCCGCTTCGGGGTGACGTCACCGCCCGCTTCACCAATGGTCGTCAGGGAGCGGGGAGCCGGCAGCCAATGGGAGGCGGGGCGGGTCCGTGAGTGGCATTAAGGGCGGGCTCGGCCGGGGCTGGGGGAGAAATGAAGTTGTGCTAAAAGGCTTTTAGCCGGAAAAGAAGTTATTAGGGCATTTCTCAGTCGCAATTAGGGCTTCTTCATTAAGCCCACCCCCACCCAGTATGTGAGAGGGAGAGTCGGGCAGCCGATAAAGGGGCGGGAGGCGGCAGCGCCCGGCTGCCCGCCGGCGTGGGGAGCCGCGACGGGCAACGACCGCGCCCCCGCTATTAATGAGCCAATTAAAGAGGGGTCCGCACCCTGGCACGGCTCGCTGCGGGCTGCCCTGCGAGGGGATACCAGGTAGGTGCAGGGGGCCCGGCCTCGGGGGGGGCACAAAGAGGTGCGAAGTGAGGTTGGGTGCTCCCGCCGAGGGTGGGAAGAAATAGCGGCAAAACCCCAAAATTGGCTGGAAAAACGCACGAAGTAACTGCTGTGCCGGGCTGCGATCGGCAGTGAGTCCTGGCTCCGGTAGGGGAACCACGGGGGCAGCGGGATTAATGCAACAAGCAGGAAAAAATAAATAAATAGAAAATAAACAAACAACGCAAGCAGAAAAGGGCACCTGGGCTAGGTTTTAAAAATTATGATGATGATTTCTGGAGGCCGCGGCACTGAGTAGCGACTTGCTCACCCACCACCATCGCTCTTCTTCCCGCAGAGGCTCCTACGAAGCCGCCCGCGGAGGCCCCGTTCCGGCAGCGGATTGCGGGAGGACCGGGATTACCATGACCCACTTCGAGGAGAGGCACTGTCCGCGATGAGCAGGAACAGAGGCCCAAAACACCTCGCTTGGCTGCTGCGTCGTGCCACGGGCTTGTAGTTTTTTGTTTTTTGTTGTGTTTTTGTTTTTTTTTTTTCTTGTTTTTTTCCCGCAGTTGCTTGAGTCTCTGAGCTGCACTGGATAAATGCCTTTCCCCCCCGAGTGACTTTTCAGAGAATATTCGTTCTTTTGAAGAACACCACTCCGCTCTTCGGCACTTTGTTCCATTTCACCGAACGGTTTCTCTGGGCGGCGGCTGTTCTCCCTCCCGATGATCCGGGACATGAACTGCAACTGAGCGCTCCCCTCCCACCTTTGGATGAAGCTCCGGAGCTTAAATTTTAGAAAGGAAGGGGGAAAAAAACACGATGAAAGAGAAGTCCAAAAATGCTGCCCGGACTAGACGGGAGAAAGAAAACAGCGAATTTTATGAACTGGCTAAATTACTGCCCCTGCCCTCGGCCATCACCTCCCAGCTGGACAAAGCATCCATAATCAGGCTCACCACCAGCTACCTCAAGATGCGGGTGGTTTTCCCAGAAGGTAGGTGGGATGGCTCTCCCCTGTGCTCCCCTTCCCATCCAGGTGCTGCTTGGGCCGAACTCTGGGGGCCGAATGCTTTCTGCTGCTACTTCTCCCTGCCGTGAATGTTGTCGCTCCGTTCATATGACAGTTCTGCTGGGGGCTGAGGGGCTTCTGTCAACGCAGGAGGTTTTCTGTTCTCGTCCATGCGGCGGGCATCGCCGCAAGGCAAATGGGGGCGATCCCCCCATTTATAGCTGTACGTGGGGGAGCTAATATATGGGTAAATATTTACATAAGCCTATGCAAAGTCCTAAAGCCTTAGGTGCGGTGTGCAGGTATAGGGTGCGCTCCCACAACTGATAAGCCAAGCACAACGTATCGCATCGTAAACCCACTATATCCCGATCTGAGGATCGCTGAGGCCGTCTGAGAGCGTTAATCGACCTCGGGAATTATTCACAGAATGATTATATTTGGACGCGTCCAAGCCCCATAACTATGCGAACAGAGGGCCTGCAGCGAGCTTCATTTTGACTCTCACTGGGCAGAGCCGGCCGTCGCGTCCTCAGTTCCAGCTGCTCCTGGTGGCGCTGAGCCGCCTCTTGGGGTGCCTGGGGGGGCTCCAGAGAGAGTAGAGAGCTTGTTAAGGGACCGGGATGAAGTTCTGCTCTGCTCTCGGTCTGTCGCTTCTGTGAGATGCAGGGGAAAGAAAAAATTCAAAAGGATTCTCGAAGCTTTTATTTAGATTGAGATGTTTTCTGCCTGGAAGAGACTGTAGTGAGAGAGAAGACTGAGGGGTCGGATTTTTTTTTTTTTTTTTTAATGATCTATCTAAAAATCAAAATTAATCATTCGTTGAAATGTATGGATACGTAAGAAACCCCGTAATACAGACTTTGCGTTTACTTCGGGTCTGTCGGTAATGCTTCATGAACCCAGAGCGGGTACGGGGACTGTCCTGGTTTGTTCTGTTTGTTTGTTTTGCTTTTAACCTGATTCCGACCGGGAAGGAGCGGTCTTAACTCGACTTTTTAAAGGTAAATATTCGCTCGGACCTGGAGGCGGGCCTCCCCCCCTCCCCCTCAGCGCTGCGTGAGTACATACAGCCAAAGCCATAGCAGTCATTTACAACGTAGTGTATCTTGTAGCCGCCTCTTTAAGCAACGTTTGGTATCTCTGAGTAACTTAGAACCAAAGAATGGGATAAGAGGGAGTTGTAACACCTGAAACTTTTTTTTTTTTTTTAAAAAAAAAAAAGGGGGGGGGGGGGGGGGGGGGAAGTGGAAGAAAAAGTTAAAATTCTCATGAAACCACGTTCCCATTCTATGCGATCTATCTGCAAGGAAACTGAGCTGTCCTTTAATACTGTCAGCGCACACTTTATAAAAAGAAAGCTATGGCCAACTCCGCTGCCCGCGATGTTCCTAAAAGGATTATTAGCGGTGATCTGTCAGCTCCCGCCGTCTCAGCGGGCCGCCTTCCTGCGTGATTCCGAGAGGCTCTCGTCAATTACCGCCGCCGATGCAGCGGGGCTGTTTGATCAGACGAAGCATATGGTGTTGCTTGTAGGCTGCGAGTAATCACGGGCGGAGAAGAATGGCCGGGCCCCGTCCCGGGCGACAGCGCGGGATGCCTCAATGCCCCGGGGAGCCGTGCGGCGGGGGGCGCGGGGCCGGGGCCGGCAGCTGCGGCTTTGAGCAGGGAGGCGGAGAGTGGCGGCGGGACCTCCGCGGCCTCGCTACGGGGGAGCTGCGAATGGAAAGAAGCCGCCGCCGAGGGGGTGGCCCCGCGGTGCTGTCCGTGCTGGGGGGTCGGAGTGGTTCCGCAGGCACTTGCCAGTATGTGGGAGGCCCTCCCTCCCCGTTTGCTCTGGGCACGCAGAGACAGCCAGAACCTGCGGAAGGCGGTAGATACGGCAGGGGACGTTCTGTGTTTTTTCCCGGGGAGGGCAGAGCTGCGAGAGCTGGGGCGCAGCCCGGATCCGGCCGAGAGCGGAGAAGCGTGGGTTCGGCCGAGCGGTGCGGCTCACCGGCGGCCCGCCCGGAGCTTCCCTGCACGGGGCCTGACTGGAAACGGTGGGAATAAATGCACAGAACGATGTAAGCTCCTCAGCGGAGGAGGATCGGTGGGCGTCCGTCTGCGCGTTTGGACGTTGAGGGGCTCATATGCAGGAAGGAGGAGGTTGGATGCCAGGGTCGCTATGAAAACAGGAGGTTTCTGCCAGGGCCGTGCCCGCAGAGCCACGCAGCCGCTCAGCGCCGTTTGGTTTCCGTTTCACTGTCTGAAAATGCGATGCAAAGCGGTGGCACCGGATGAGCGCGGCTCTGAGGGAGCGTAGTGTGGAGATTCAGCTGCAGCTTTGCGAGTCTCTCGAAGGAGTGCAGGACTTGACTCGGGCCCGGCACTCCATTGCCCTGCCCCAAACCTCTCGGGAAAACTGGCAAAGACGAAATGCGCCCCGTGGCTGCCGCCTGGCATGGGCCGGCTGCTGAAACTCCTCTGGCTCGGGAAGAGAGCCTGTTTTGCATGGGATCGGCTTTGGGGAAGATAATGTGGAGAAGATCTGCTAGATAGCTGTGAACAGTGTAAAGAGCTTTTAAAATTATTTTTATTGAAGGGGAAAATAAAAGAAAGACAGAATGAGAAAAAGATAAATACCTTCCTGATAAATTCAGTCCTGTGTTAACGTTCATGGGGAGGGAAAAAAAAACTGACATTTCAGTGTAACAGTGAAGGCAACTAACGTAGCATCAAAACCTGATAGAAATAAATCCGGGGGCGAAAATAATTTCTCTACCTAAGGATACAATTCCTATGAGCAGCCCCGGTGTCCAAAAGTGAAGGCGGAAAAAAAAAAAAAAAAAAAAAAAAAAAAAAAAGTGACGCTCTGTATACACATATATTTAATTAAGAAATATTTCCAGGGTCCTGTTCCCCTCACCCGAACAAGCAGGGAAGGACTGTTTGCTGTTCTGTCCTGTGAAGACGGATCGCTCCCACGCAGAGGCGTTCGCTTTCCCAGACAAAATCAGCGTCCGCGTTTACGTGAACTTTTGCCTAACATTTCAATATTGAATCTCCTTATCTTGTTTTATTTTAAGGGGGGGAGTGCGGGGGGGAGAAAAGCAGGAAAACAAAATCCATTTCCCACGTGGATAGGTGATTTAATGCTGTTTTTCTTGCTGCTAAGGGAAATGATTGAGCATTGGGTTTCAGCGGTGATTTCGTACAGAAGTTTTTCTCATTTAAGCCGCAGTTTACTCTGCGCGGTACCTCTCTGTGCTTAAGTCGAGTTTTGATGTGAACTTAACATGTGAAGTGCAGAACTGAACTCTTAGCACGAGAGCTGACAAAGGCACTTTAACGGGTGGATACAGTCAGATTTTCCTTACAAACCCCTCTCGCTCTGTTAGTGCTGAAGGACGTTTTCAACTTGTGTGTGAATGGCGTAAACCTACCCTTTCCTCCACTGTTCGTTCGGGTAAAGCGATATTTGCGTTTGCGTCTTCTCTAAAACCCAGAACTATGGATGTTGCGCTCGAAAATTTGCCTTTTTTTTTTTTTTTTTTTGGTCTTCCCCCTCCTCCGGTGTGGGCTCCGTTTTGTTTGCATTTAGGAGGGCAGCTCCATTACCCAAACGCTGCGAGTTCTCTCCAGTGTGGTGAATCGGTGCTACTTCCACGGCCGCTCCCCCAGCAGGGCCGTCTGTTCAGGCGGCAGAACTCTGCCTCCCTCTTACTGTTATTTTTCTAAAGGAAGCAGGGCGCTCGCTTCTATCCGCTTCAAACGAACGCATCTGATTTACCGAGATAATAAATCTTGACGAAACCTCGCTAATGGCATCCGCAGGCATGAGCAGCTTTTTTTTTTTTTTTTTTTTTTTTTTTTTTCTTCTCCCTAAATGTCGCTGCTTCTGTTCCATCTGAACCCTCCGACGGCGACTCGCTCCCTCACGGAAGCCTCATTTGGCAGAGATTTGGAGTTATCATTAACCACCTCCTGTTAAATTAAGTGAGAAATCGGCCTGACTGGGTGCTGGGAGGTGGCATAGCGAGGGCTGCTGAACGACACCGTTCCTCGAGGCAACCTCGCTGCCCCTCTGCCTTTGCAGGGAGGCTGTGACAAAAGCCGGAGGAAGTGCACTCGGCCGGGGTGCTCCGAGGTCTCCTCGCTGCCTCAGGCGGCCTCCCAGGGGCCCCCAGAAGCCCGGATCCCCCTGTGGGAGGTTTGAGTTGGGCTCCATGCCGAGTGCTTTTGGAAGGGGGGGCGCCGATGGCCCTGCCGTTGTTTCCTCCACTGTGAATTCGGATCGCGCTGAGGCTGGGGTAATGGTGGTAGCCACTTGGAAACGCTGGCAAATCAACGCCAAGAAGATAAGAGCTCGCTTCTCCTGTCCTCCTCCCCTACCCCCCTTCTCGCCCCCCTTCACTCCCCCGCTACGGACAGACAAAGAAGACTGTCGAGGTTGGGGTCGGGGCTGCGTTGCGGATGCTCACGGAGGGACTGGGAACCCCGAGACCCGCGGGGCTGTCCGCGCCTCTCGGAGCCTTCTGCCGCTTCGTCCCGGCCCAATTTGCAGTGATTGAGCGCAGCCCCGTTTGTTTGGGACTTAGGGGAGTTCGGCAACGATATCGCGATGCCAGCCGGTGCCTCCATTGGCTGCTGCCACGAGGGCTCGGAGCTACCCAGCGGGGCGGGGAGGCAATGCTCCTGCGGCACGGAGCTGCGGCGTTGGCCGTGGGTCCGTCCGTGGAGGGCGGCGTGCCCGGCGCTGGGCGGGATGCGCACGGGGGAAGGAAGGCGCTTCCACCGGACTGCCCCGGTGCTGTTCTCCCACCAAAGAGAACGAGGAGATTTCTGCCACTTCCCTCACTTTTAAATGTGGGCAAACGGTGATTTCCCGTTGAGAAGTGCTGAAAAAGCTATGACTCAGCACTCGCAGACCGAACTGCACCAGCGCACGTTCAGCGCAGTTTGAGCGCAGCCTCAGAGCGCGCAGTTCAGTAACGGGCGTTGTTAGCAAACTGAGCAAAGCCTGTCCCTAATGCCGCTGCTATTTTGTTTTGTCGTTTATTTATTTTCCTTTCTTCCTTTCTTTCTCCCTCCTCCCACCCCCCAATGGAGGACATCTTCTAGGTCGAATTGTTTACCTTCTCAGGAAAAAAAAAAAAATCCTCGAGTGGAGGAGGTTGTTAGATGGGAGCCTATAATCTATATCTTGTTGAGAGTATAAAACTCATTCCGAAAGAAAAGCTCGATCCATTTATTTTTGCTTCTTGCAATAACACAGCTGGATGATGCCTTGAGCTTGCGCTGCACGATTGCTCATCATTCATTCGCTAAGAACCGGCCTAAATGGTGCCTGTGGGATTAGGTCAATTTTAGTGGATCTACTTCGCCTCATTTGGTTACTAATTGGTTTCTTGTTTTATAAATCGAAATCTCATTTTCAGGAAATTACAAAGCCCATGCAGCCAGTCCATTGAGGTAATCCGTGGGTCGGGAGTATTTAAATGGAAATGGTTCGACAATGCATCAAGTATTAAGCAACAGTAAAACTTCGCCTCTGTTTCCACATGAAATGTGAGCTCGCGAGCTCCTTAGATCCATAATAGATACATCGCTTCTAAGGCTACTTATGTAAATATGATAAACCGGACCCCGGCGGGGGAGGGGAGAAAGCAATTTTTATCTACAAAGGTTAATGTGGCATATCTTGGAAATCTTCCAAAATAGATTATGTTTTGCTTTGTCTTCGGCCACTTTAGCTGGGAAAATCCTTTGCCTAAAAACGGTTTAGTTATCCTTTCCCGCACAAAGCTGCTTGTTTCTATTCCAAAGCCATTATTCCGTTGGCTCTCCAAATTACAAGAGAATCTTTAGATCTTGTTTCCAGCGTAATCCTGAAGCAAAAGGGAGAGCTGATTTCCTTGTTTTGTTTTAAATAGACAATCAAAGGATTTGAGGAATTTTCTGCGGTAGGTCAAGTGCAAGATAGCTCAGTTTGCTCCCCCGATAAAAGGAAATTGGATGTTAAAGCGAACGGAGGGGAAAAAAATAATAAAAGGGGAATATTAACGGAGAGGTTTTATCTTATAATCTCTAAAGGCAGTATTTAAAGGGCGTCGGGAGAGCCCGCCGATCTGGGTTTGTCAGTGGAGAGAAGTCGTCTCCAGCTAGAAAGTGCTGAAGCATCTGGGCAATGCGAATTGTCTCCAGTGTTAGGATCGCCAGAAGCTGGCTCATGTAGACGAGTGAAAACGTTTAATTAGGAAACATTAACAGCCGCGGCCAAACAGCGTGAGATTTCCACCCGAAGCATAACGAAGGGCTCAGTGCTCCGTGAAGAACGACGTTCCCGAAAGAAGTTAACCTGTAATGTTGATGAGCTGTTCATTAACCCGCAGAGGTCGGGTTGTTTTCCCTTTTAGAAGGAGAGTAATTAGAAGCCGTAAACCCAGATTAATAAACAACTTAAATCCTAGGCGAAGAGCGCAGCTTTAGTAAAGAACAGGGAAACTGTTATTCAGATTTCCCTTCCAGTGCGGGAAGCTCGCAAGGAGCGGCTTCGACAGGGCGTCCCGGAGCTCGGGGAAAGCAAAGATACTGCGGTTTCTCTTCTCCCTTTCTCTGGAAGCCGTGCGAGAAGTGTCAGCTCCTGACTGGCTTCGGTGGGGGTCCCCGGTGGGGGACAGATGTGCCCCCGGGCAGCCCCGCTGGGGAGGGCGGCAGAGCGACTGCACTTCGAGGGAGGGAGGAGAGCCCGGGGGTTGGGGACAACCTCACCGTGTCCCCGTTAATTGGCGCGGAGGAGTTAACGGGCAGGATCTTATCTCCCGCTGGCACTCGGCGAGGGGTACACGCGGGCAGGGGCTGGGGCGCAGGGATGCTGCTGACTTCTGAGGGCCGTGGGTTAAGAAGAAGGGGGAAACGGTGAGAAGGCGGGCGAGGAAGGGGCAGCTCAGGATGCCCTCTCTGTTCGCCACGCCCGGGTGTCGAGCCGAGGTGAGGGCGCTCGATACCAAGGGATGCCCGCTCTGCCCGCTGCCGCTTCGTGTGGAAATCCCCAGAGAAAGTGGGCTCGGCTTCCCGAGTCCGCGCTGTAGGAGCAGACCTTGCCTTCTCCTGCCGTCAATCAGCATTTCTGTACGTTTGTGGGGTTTTTTGTTTGTTTGTTTGTTTTTCCTTCTTGTTTGATCCTTATTTAGTCGCGTAAGCTTAAAATGCCCCTTTCAAAATGATTTCGGCAACAGCATCGTTAAAAAGCACTGCCTATAAAAAGATTTACTCCGGCCGAGTAATTTTCCTGCAGCTCTTATTCCTCCTCACTTTGCATAAAACGAGCAGAGTCTGAAGCACAGGGCAGGTCCGTCCCAAGGCCGGGGGGAGGAGGGGGTTCTGGGAGGCAGCACACGCCCCTGGGCGCTCTCTTACGCGCTCCATGCAGCCAAAGGCCGCCCCGAGGGGCAGCTTTGTCGGGCACACCGTTTCGCCCAGGTCTTAGAAACCAACTTCCCCGTTAAACCAAAAAAAAAAGGTGTTTATCTCCCACAGGAGTTAGATTTAAATAATAAAAAATCCACCGAAGAGGCTTTCCTGTACGAGGAAATCACATCCCCTTTTCTCAACGATTATATGTATACCTGTTTTAAAGAGAGTTCAAGCGAAAGTATAATAATAAAAAACAAATAAGTAGAAGAGGTTTACTCCAGCAGGCCAACAGGAGTGGGTTTGTCACCTCTTCACTTTCCTTTCTGTGTGTGTTAACTGAACAGGACTGGGAGAAGCCTGGGGCCACTCCAGCCGCACTAGCCCGCTGGATAACGTCGGACGGGAGCTGGGATCGCATCTTTTGCAGGTACCACTCTGGGAACGACAGCTACGCGGTATTAACGATTAAAGAAACCAGTTCATCTTCTGAGCTTTTAGTTGCCACCGTGACTAATTTTTAACCGTTCACGTGTTTAATTGAAAAAAAAAAAAAAAAAAAAAAAAAAAAAAAAAGTGGGAGGGGAGGGACGGGACGGACTCCTTTGCACAAACGCAGTTCAGGTAGAGGAAGGAATATTGGAATTACTGTATCCATGCTTTGTGTGTGTGGGATCGTATGGGCTGTGACACGTCTTTAATAGATTGGGGGTCTCTTCTGCTGCCTCCGCACCCAGAAGCCCCATTTCCGTCTTCTGAAACGCACTTGACAAATCATCCCGTCCCACACAGACGTTATTCACTCTGCGGGGAGGCTTACACTCCCTTCGTTTGCTTAACAGGGGCTTAAATCCCGGGGAGTTAGAAACGGGGTGGCAGCGCTCGAAAATTCTCGGGTGGTCATCAGCGGGAATCCTGAGGGATCACGGCTATAGAAGAGTCCTGCCCAGGGCTCCGTTTCCTTCCAGCTTTCTGAATAATCACAGCATGAAAGGGAATACGTCTTGACTAGAATAACCCCCTGGAGGACGGTACTTTATGTGTCGGTCTGTCTGTGTCCATCTCTCTATCTGTTGCTCCCTCTGCCGACCCTTTCCCTAGACGCTGGACGGTTTCATATTCGTGGTGGCTCCGGATGGGAAGATCATGTACATCTCGGAGACAGCCTCGGTGCACCTGGGTCTGTCTCAGGTAGGCTGGGGGCCGGCGCGGGAGGCGACTGCGGAGAGGGCACCGGTGACTAACGCTCTCCTTCCTGCTCTTCCCCCCTTCATCCTCCTCCTCCTCTCTCACAGGTAGAGCTGACCGGCAACAGCATTTACGAGTACATCCACCCCGCCGACCACGACGAGATGACGGCGGTGCTTACGGCCCACCAGCCCTACCACTCCCACTTCGTGCAGGGTAAAGCGTGTCCCCCCTACATCGCATCGTCCCACGTGAACCTGGACTCTTTCCCTCGCCGCTCACCTCCCCTCTGCCTTCCCTCTCCTCAGAGTATGAGATCGAGAGGTCCTTTTTCCTACGGATGAAATGCGTACTGGCCAAGAGGAACGCGGGGCTGACCTGCGGGGGCTACAAGGTGGGTGTGGGGGGGTACAGCCCCGCCACGACACCGCGGGGTGGATGCGGATTGAGCTCCCTGGGCTGGCCCGGCTCGGCACTCTTTAATGTGGCACTGAGTGCCGCTTGCGACAGGGGCAGCCCTTCAGCGAGGGCTCGGCCGTTTCCTATTGCTCTGCACGAGGCTCCCGGCCGGGCACAGTCCAGTCTGTTCCCCGACCTTGAAGCGGGAGACGTGACACGGTGTAGCGCAAGAAAAAGGAAATCTGTTGGAATAGCTCCAGGAAGAGAAGCTTAAAATAGACAACTGAGGTTGGAAGTGCATAGCAGCAATATGCAGGGAGGAAACGTACCTAAAATCTATGCCTAAAGATGCATTCTGGATCGTGTCTGCTCTGTCTGTGTAATAGATACATCTTATCCATGTGACACACGCACACATGTAAACTCTCTCACACGCATCCACTCTTCATTACAGAGCTGTAACTGCCTTGGCACTTCCTCGTCTTCCCTTTGGAGAAGAATCATAAAAGCGTAGTTAGGAGGTGGTCCAAAAACCACTTAAGTCAGTGGAGAAAAAAAAAAAAAAAAAAAGAAAAAAGAAAAAAAAAAAAAAATCTTGTTGACTTTAACGGGCTTGAGATGAGAGTTGAAGTTCTGCATTAAAAAAAAAAAAAAAAAAGCCCACATCCCAACCCAAGAGAAAAGAGAAAGACCGGGGTGTGGGTAGGGGGGGGTGGGGCCCCGGGGCGGCGAAGTTCACAGCCCCCACGCCCAGCAGCCGTGTGTCCGTGCAGGTCATTCACTGCAGTGGCTACCTGAAGATCCGCCAGTACAGCCTGGACATGTCACCTTTCGATGGCTGCTACCAAAACGTCGGTTTGGTCGCCGTGGGCCACTCGCTGCCGCCCAGCGCCGTGACAGAGATCAAACTGCACAGCAACATGTTCATGTTCCGGGCTAGCCTGGACATGAAGCTCATCTTCCTAGACTCCAGGTAGTGCTCAGGCTGCTTCCAAATCGATTCCTCACCCCCTCCCCCTCTCCGGCCCCTCCCAACTGACGCAGGCTCCTCTGTCCTTGCAGGGTGGCTGAACTCACCGGCTACGAACCCCAGGATCTGATCGAGAAGACCCTTTACCATCACGTACACGGCTGTGACACCTTCCACCTGCGATGTGCACATCACTTGTGTAAGGATCTGCGCTCAGAAAACCTCACCTTGCCTTCTCCCTCCCCCAAAGGGCTTTGACTGTGTTAGGGTCCACCTCTGGGCTGTGGGAAGAATGGGCAGCACCGGTGGTGGGTGCAAACCCCTGTGCAAACCCTGGGTTTCAGTTCGCTTCGAATCCAGCTCAGGGAACAGCCTTTTTTCTTGCTCCGAAAAGGCTGTGCCAGTTCAAACAATTCTATCGAGTCTCACAAATTATATCTGCGTGGCTAAATTTGCTGCAGCGGTGAGCCTGCTTCAGAGAGCAGCCCTCTATTCTATTTCGATATCACGATGACATTAATACATGGATAGATGTATAAAAAAGGATATTAATTTCCGGTAAGTTTCCTTAAGGTGGACGTCAAGAGACGAGATAAAAACCCAAAGCCACATTGAGAGAATTCAATCTCGATGACGATATGGTTGGGTGTTGTGATCACCCCCCCCCCCCCCCCCCCAGCCTTCCCGTTGTGTTTGTCCTCGATCTCCCCGAAAAGCCTTTGCGATAGCAAAGGGGGAGGGGATGCCCGAGGCTACCCTTTCCTCATCCCTTTGCCGCGCTTGATGCTCCGCAGCCCCCCTGAGCCCTTCTGTCCCCGCTCTGTCCCGCAGTGCTGGTGAAGGGCCAGGTGACCACCAAGTACTACCGCTTCCTGGCCAAGCACGGCGGCTGGGTGTGGGTACAGAGCTACGCCACCATCGTGCACAACAGCCGCTCGTCGCGCCCGCACTGCATCGTCAGCGTCAACTACGTCCTTACGTAAGTTCTCTCCGCGGGATGCGCTCGGCAGGGCGGGGTGGGCACCTGCCGCGGCCTCCGGCCCTAGCCTCGACTACTGGAGGGGGGGGTTGGTTGTGGCACACGCTGAGGAGCAGGGCGCTTAATCTACGTGAAGGCTTTCTTTGACTCTTCCCTTTCGAGAATGGAGATTTAGAGGTTCTGGAACCCGCAGATTTTCCTGCTCCCCCTTCCCTCTTTTTTTTTTTTTTTTTTTTGGTACAGTTTAAATACACCCAGCATTAAATAAAATTTAATGCAGCGTAAAAAAAGAAAAAAAAAAAAAAAGAAAAGGTTTTCACGTACGGAGTTATTTATACTCAACAAACAGGACATCTGTTTTTCTTTTCAAAAATCTGGGGTTTGAAGTTCTTAATTTCATCCAGAGTCTCTATCAAAGCTCCGAGGTTTCTTTTTTGTTCTTGGAGAGCGATCCTTACAGGGAACCACAAAGAAAGTTGGTGATCAGAAGGGTCAGTGAAACTTAACAAAAATGAAGATAAAATGGAATAAAGAGGAAAAAAATAACAAAGGGACTGCTTAGATACTGCCTATCTCAACGTATCCCCTAGTATTTGGGGCTCGCCGGGCAGGTCTCCGGCTGTGCTGCTTGCATCGAGGCACGCAGGGCGGGGTGATCTCTTATCTCTGAAGCATCTCCCCTGGCCGCAACCGCTCTGGAATGCAGGGGTGAGCGGCCGGACCTTCCCAGAGCTGCGGCAGAGGCAGCGCAGTGATGTCTCCTTTCTCGGGTCCGAGCAGCACAGGTGGCGATCGGTTTGGTGGCCGCTCAACTGAAATGCAGCGGCTGCTTATGTTAAGTCTGAACACCTGCACGAGGAGCTGCAGGGCAAGAGGTCAGTGCACGGTAATGCTAGGAACCTAAAGGCAGCTGACGTACTAGTTTGACTTTCTGCCAGCAATTCTACGTGCTTTTCCATGACCACCTGAGTTCAGCGGTCACTTGACTTCCCTTTAGTAGCAACAGAGTGAATATAAACCCCTTGTTCCTCACACCCCAAGAGGTTTCCGACTGCTGGGGGCCAAGTCTGCGGCTCTCCCCTTGCAGAAGCCCGCACTCCCCTGCCTGCCCGGGGCGGCTGCGGGCACAGGGCTGGGCTTTCCTCCCCACCTCCGGGTCGAGCTCGAGGCGCGCTGCGGGGTAGATGGCTGAACCGAAATAGCGCGGCTCCTCCGCCCCGACCGACTTCCTGTCCTTTTGCTGGTCTTTGTATTTTTGTGCGTGTACGCGGATTTTAGAAACAAGGTTATATTTAGAGCTGTTTTTAGCCAGAGTGATGTGTGGGAGGGCTGTGTGCTCTCCCGAGCTTCCCCTCTGAGCGGCTTTGGAGAAAGGCTGCTTCTCATCGACTTGAATATGGGCAGAAGGCAGAGCTGGAGTCCATCACGATCCATGGTTGCAACCATCAGGGACTACAGGGGCACCCTGACTGCATGGAACCCTGATTTTGGTAGTGCAGATTGGTCGAGGTCTTATCTACTCTGATTGCCTCTTCATTGGGTTTCTGCTTTGCAAGGCTGAGCACTAGTGCTATAGTGTTCAAAGTCTGTATGTGATTAAGGCATTTAATATAAATTCTCTGGCTCCAAAAGCTTCTTAAGGATGATAGTGGCTCATTCCAGTGGCCCAGAACTAGCTGAAAGTTGCGTGGGTAACAGCTTTTGGCACAGACCCTCGTGGTCAACTGAACAGGCAGAAGAAAAAAATGGTGAACTTCTGCATATTGCCCCTTAATTATGGGAACTGGAGAGAGAGTTTGGAAATGGCAGAGTTGCATGTGGGATTGCAGGATAGCATCTGAAAGATGGGATGCCTCTCGCCATGGTTCCTTTGAAAATAGGAAGTGCCAGTGTACAGTGAACTTGAGTGAACATACCAAAAGGGCCACCAACTTTGGGCAACATTGGACACATTCCTGAGTTTGCTGAAGGGGCAGCTGTCTGTCCCCTGGCATGGTATCCTTCACTTGGGCAAAGTCCTGCAGGGGGTTTGTTTACTCATGGAAGAAGAAGCTTTCTCTCGCTCTGGGAGGAATGTGACGTTTTGGGCAGAAGCAAACAGATGCTGGGTGGTATAGTGGCCTGCCCAGTCTGAAAGATCTGTGCCAGTGCAGGCCGAGTGGCACTGCCTCTCCTTAGAGCTCCCCTGAGCAGTATGTGGGAGGAAAACAGAAAGAATGAGAAAGGGTTTGTGTAGGACTCCTTCCCCAAACACACATCCAGTTAATTAAATAAAAAAGGGACCATTTCCATCTTCCATAAATCCTAAGCTTTGTGAAAGTGAATTCCAGAATTGAGAACAAATGTTTTTAATAAGTATATATACTGAACTGGATAGGTACGGTGGCAAGCGCATGTGAGCAACAAGAGGGAAGGTTATTTTTTGTGTAATTAGAGTGTGTAAAAAAATTAATGTAAATGACCTTTAAGGATTTCAGCATTTGTTCTTCTTTGTATTCTGCTTGGCATACGCGAGCACAGACAAAGAATATCTCTTTCTTTTATTTGTTCTGTACACACTCTTGCCATATTATTGATTATTAGCTGTGCATGTTTATCACATAAAGGGACTTGAGTATGAGTCAATTAATAGAGAATGTAACTGCTAAAGTTAAGTTTATATTTAGATGGCAAACAACCTTCCTTTAAACAAATGGGTAAAGCAAAGTGCAAATCCTTTGACTTTTTGAGCAAGAACAAATATTATAATAATTTGTCCCTAGAGAAATCTAAGGAAGCTTTCCTATATTCATTTCCTCGTTCTTTAGCTTTTGAAAGAATAACAATAGCAGTACCATGCAGTGATAAAACCGTGCAGCAATAAAATGGATTAAGTATTTAATTATGACTAATCTATGTTGATGATATAGTACATACAAGTTCCAGTTGCCCTCTTCACATTACACTGTGCATCTGGCTGATTAGAAGCACAAATTGAAGTACGCAATTTGTTTGAAAGATTATTTCACAAATAAATGCCATATTGATGAATGTTTTACGTAATGATGTGGTAAATGCAATTTAGAATGAATTAACAGTTAATTGTATCTTCAGTCTTCATCTTTAAATTATAACTATTTATAGCTTTGTGTACTACCAGGTTTAAAATAGTTGGATCAACACTGTGATAGCATTCTGTGTGGCGAGTTGGACTTTGAAAGCTCTCCTCCCTGGCATATTAAGCAGGCTTTGGGGAAGTCATGTTTCACATAAAATCATAGCTCTTAGAGTATTCTGAGACAATCGCAATGAAATATTTCCATTGCTTTTCATAACCGTTCTCTTTTTGACCTGCTTCTGGGTCTTTTGACCTGCTTCCAGGTCTCACCTCTTGTTTCCTAGTCAATAGGAGCATCCATACATTATATTACCATACCTCCAGTCCCACTTTTCTTCAGCATTTCTCTCAAATCCACCTGTTTGGACACGTGGCAGAGTACTCTCCTCAGCCCAAGGTACATGGCTTGTATCTCTCAGGTGTGTGATGGAATGTGTAGGATAGTGAATAAACTGGGGAAGTTATTACAGTAGTAATACTGCACATCTTTACTCATTTCATTAGAGGAATGACTCATACAAGTGTAGCTATCTACCTTTAATACTCGAGACGAGGCATGCTGACTTTAACAAGGTATTTCTTATTTTTAATTTTTTCCTTCAGTAGTTGTAAGTAGTAGAAACTAATCTGACCTGTTTTTCTTTACATTTCTCTGCATTAATGGGAATTTTGACACTTCCAGTGCACAGAACTGAATCCCACCTCATCTATAATCCCACCGCATTTTTCCTAGGACTAGAAAACCTTTCTTCACTGGTATGATCTGATTAGCAAAGTAAATATGTAATAGAACTGTTTTAATCAGCCAAAATTCACGAAGTGCACATGCCTCAAAGAAAAAAGCATGAAAGGATTCCTCTTGAACTATTCAATGCAATATTCTGTTTGTTTGCCATAGTTTTTATTGCAGAGTTGTCTCCCTGAAGCACCGTTTATATATTTCTTGCAAATAGGAGACAGGCTTCTCCAGGTGTCCACAATACGCTTCTGCAGTTCTTCTTTGTTCATGTAGGGCCTTTCTTTGCTACCATTTATTTAATTCACTCCAAATTTCTATGCTTGTATTTAAACCAGGTGACGGTAATGGCTGAGGCACTAAAACTGTGTGCCAGAGTCTGCAGCCGCTGCTTTTTTGAACCCAGTTTTATTTGCTAGAGTGAGGATTAAAGGACTGCAACTTAGATCCACAGGAGAGAACAAAACAGTCATTAGTTCAAATGCATGCCTACTGATGGTCTCAGGCGGTGTGAAATTTAGGACTATGAGGAACAATCCGTATTCCAAGTAAGAAATGTGACTTGAAATGCTTTTCACTTCATCCTTCTCGCATTCAGTGAGCTGGCTGCTATGGCCTTTGGAAACTTGCTGCTTCCAAATGCTGAATTACAGATCTTGTAAAATGATTGTCTAGGGGTGAGACATGTTGAGCAGCAGATTTAGCAGCAATAGCTAAAGCAATTACTATCTCCATCTGCCCGCCTTGACTCCATTGACAAAAGTTCCAGGGCCCACCACAGGGATTCTTACTCCTAAAATGCCACAGTTAATGGCTCAAGGTAAGCTGTCACAGATTTCACTTTGCACAGAAGCACAGCACTGTGTGCTGGAGCACAGGTGTTTCTGCTAGAGAGAATGTTTGCATGTTATCCTTGCTCTGCCCCTCAGCACCTTGAATGGCACAAACGAGCCTTGTGAACAGCACAAGCAGCTCTAGGTGCCCATGTCCCTTTTGGGGTCAACCCCAGTGATCCTTCCACAAGACACAGGTGGAGAGCACAGATTGTGGCACTGATGGTTGAAGTCAATTACACTATCATAGTTCATAGGGCTGAATGCAACCAAGGCCATTGGAAAAGTGTCTGCTGGTTTTACCACATGACATTTGTATCATTACAGTACCAGTCTGAATTGTATCAGTGGCTGTGCAGAAGAAGCAGGCCATGCAGTTGAGCTGCTTCCAAAAGATACTGTTCCCATTATCATGGAACATAAGCACAGATTCGGTTTAGTGATGGGACTTGGATGATCAGAATAATGATTGGGCTTGATAATCTTGAATGTCTTTTCCAAACTGGATGATTCTATGATTCTGTTATCCTGCCAGTTCTCAGTACACAACTGAGTGCTGAACTGGCTCTCACTCTGCTAACAGCAGCAGCATGTTTCTTCAGCAGGTTTACGGTTTTACTAGCTCTGTTTCTGTTTCCTTAATCTGTTGCAAGTTTGCTCTGTGCAGCATCTCTGTACTGCTGATTCTCATGTTGTTTCACTGTAATTACCATGTGATGCAACAGGTGTGATAGGTTACTTAGCTGCTTCTGCAGTAGGCTCTTCCCTCTACCTTAAGGTGCTCTTGCTAGCTCTTATTCATACACACAAAAACACGGCATTTAGAAATGTCCTATATTAAGTGTTAACAAATAAATCTCCTTTGTCCGTTCAACAGTGGCAAGTATCTGTTTAAAATCTAATTCTCCTTCCCTCACCTCTCTTTTGTACTTTACAGCATGGGCTAGGCTCCAGCACACATGTTCGTACTCAGTAGGTTACTTCAGAGGCAGCCCACTCGCTTTGATGACACTGTTTATGGAGGCAGGCATTGCTCTGTGCGAACAAGGGTACAGAATCTGACCCCTCTGGAGGCTTGTGACGACTGCAGTCTGGAGTCAATCCCATGATCTTAAACACGCTTACACAATTTATTCCTCGTTGGTTTTTTTTTTTTCTTTTTTTTTTCTGTTGTCCACTTAGTGCAATTAAATCACAGAAGTCCTGATTTACTAAATAATTTGAGCACATGTGTTGTGGTTTAACACTGGCAGGCAGCTCAGCACCTCACAGCCGCTTGCTCACCCTCCCCTGGTGGGGAGAGAATCAGAAAGGCTAATGTGTGAGAACTCAGGAGTTGAGACAAAGACAGTAGAGATAAAGGTAAAGAAAAAGCTGTGCACACAAGCAAGGCAAAACAAGGAATTCCTTCGCTATCTCCAATCGGTAGGGAGATGTGCAGCCACTTCCAGGAAAGTGGGGCTCATCGCAAGTAGCTTCCTGGGAAGGCAAACACCACTGCTCTGAACATCCCTCTTCATTCTTCTTTCCCTCAGATTTTACTGCTCAACAAGATACCATACTGTACAGAATATACCTTTGATCAGTCTGAGTCAGCTGTCTCAGCTGTGTCCCCTCCCAACTCCTTGTGCACCCCCAACTCCTTGCTGGATGATCCCTCCTGGAAATAGAAAAGATCCTGAAGCTGTGTAAGCACTGCTCAGCAACAATTATAACATCAGTGACTTACCAACATTATTCTCATCCTAAATCCAAAATACAGCACCAGCAGCTACTAGGAGGAAAATTAACTCTACCCAGACAAAAGTGGGACAACTTGGCTGGCTCTGAAAGTGCTTAGACGTAACTTTCAGTGTATGATTATATGCTTGTGTACTCTGTTTTGAAATAAATAAATAAAAACACACACACAAAAAAACCCCAACAAACCTTAGGCGCACACATAGAAATAAGAATATTTCTTGTCTTTGCCAAATAGAGATGGCTGGAAGGCCATGTTCATTACTATGTTGAATTGGGACTTAATGAAGAGCAGCTGGAATTTTTCAGCTACAAACCACTGTGTATAAATCTCAAGGGCAGCAATGTTGAAAATAACAGCTATTATCTGCTGAAGTTTCAATGCAACTATGGAAACTCAAATGCTTGGTTAACTCAAGTCTGGCAATATCCCCTAGTATTGTGCAGCTACTTTGGCATCACCTACAGTGAAGATCTTTAAACCCATCCCCACATTCACCCTTCTCATATCTGTGCTTTTGGTGAGAAAGCCAATATGGAGAGTCTGCCCTGAGGGCAGCTTTGTTAAAAGTAGCCTGTGGCTTTCAGTTCTTTCTGTACAGTGTTTGGCAGCTTGTAGCTCAGACTGTTGCTACAGAAAACTCCCTGGCTTAGGACATGGTTAATGGAAACCCACCCAAAGGCATTACATGCTGTTTTTCTCTTGCTGTTTCCAAAGACTGTTTTGTACACAGAACAAATAAACAATCTTTATTGACTGTTTCACAAGGCATAACCAACTAGAATATTTGCTCAAATAAATCTGGATATGGGGATAAATAACCTACTAGCTTTTTAAAATTATTTTTATTTTGCTAGCATTTGCAGCCAAACTGCTGAATATTGTTCTCCCAAATAATTTTGTTGATTCTAAGCTGTGATTAGGGGAGTTAAAGAAAAAGTATCTTTTGAAAGATAATCAACCTCCTTAGCGCTTCCTGTGAAAAACAGCAATGGGAATGGAGGTGTGGCTTCAGTTCAAAGTAAATTGTATACCAACACGTGTGTAATTTAACATGGGAGTATGCAATCAGGGCTTCCATTCTTCCATTATTTAACGAGCTCAAGAGCAGTAGGAGAGAATATGTATTGCACCATTGGCATGAGTATGATATACTGAGTGGTGTGCTGCAAATGTGCTACAGAAATGCTCACCAAAAGCACAATAACTATCATATATTGTAATAATTTGAATTTATTGCACAAATACAAATCAAAAATATGTTTAGTTCATTGACAGCTTACCTGCAGTGTTGGTCCAGAGACCATTATAGATTGGCAGGGGAGATAATCTGTGTGTATACTGTGGACATTTGCACAGGAGCATTGAATAGCCTAGTCAGAGACTCTCCAGGCACCTAGGTTATGTGTGTATGTACTCTGATAGATGTACAGTGAAAATAGATTGGCCAAAACCAGGTCCCCCTGCCTGTTTGTGACAAAGCAAGGACCAGGAGAACAAAGGTGCTAGCCAGATGACAGATTTACATTTCATAAGAAGGTTGTAGATAAAGACTATTAAAAATTGTATTTTCTGAATTTGATAGTAGTGAGTGTGCAGTATATGGTGGTTTAACATACTCTGTGGCCCAGAGGGTGTAGGTAGTCAACCTAACAAAGGTTATATTGAACAAATTTTAACATTTAATGGACTCAGTTCATAGAATCATAGAACATCCCAAATTGGAAGGGATTGCTCAGGGGAAGCTGTTCTGGTGCCTGACAACCTGTTGGTGAGGAGACTTTTTCTAATCCCCAATAGAGAGCAAGGGACCTCAGATGCTCCTCATACATCCTGCCCTCCAGCCTTTCACCATCTCTGTAGCCCTCTATTGGACGCTCTTTAGCAGTGAGTTATATGATAGCACATAATAAATATAATACGTACTTTGAGGAGATTGAACCAGTAATTAGCAGGAAAATAACAAATGAAATGCCTTACAGCCTTGTGATATCAGCTTTTCTGGTTGATGTTTAAATCTTAAACATATTATATACAATATGTCTATAAAAGCTGGATCACCAAGAGAGAGTGATATGAACAGAGCCCTAAACACAAGTAAACAAATAATGTGGATGGGCTTTGGCTGCAGGAGAAGTTTGTAAATGAAAAAACAAGTAGATTAATTTGTAGGTAAAAATAATAATAATGAAAGTGACTAAGCCCCTCTCTTTTCAAATGCTAAAAAATACATATAATTCCTTGCCCTTCTTTCTTCTCTTACCTTCAAGATTCAATTGAAAAGCATTTCTTAACATATCATGGTTACTTGCTTTGCGGGCGGAGAATGACAAAGAATGACCTGGAGGGACTAAGTACTGTCCCTTAACTAAAGCTGAGGGCCTCTAGACAAGTGAATGGGAAACAAATTTGTTGTAGAAAAATCTTGCTTTTTCTGAAGAAAGTGAAAGCCTTATGGCAAGAAAGGGTGAATCTGATGAAAGAGAAAGTGATCTACTGTAAGTGGGACCTCCTTATGAAATGAGGATCATGAACCATCCTGGACTTAACATGCTTTGCACTATGGGACCAAGTTGATCAGGAAAAGCTGGCTAGAATGATGGACAAGTATGTTATGAGGCATGCAGATAGGAAATTTGCCAAGAGGGAGCTAACAGAATGAATAGTGAACCAATTTTTCAAGCACTTTGTTTTTTCTTAGATAAACCATTCTCTGGTCAAAAAAGATAATCAGGAAGTCTGTCAAATGAGATATAATCCATCTTCTCAAAGAAGATTAAATTATCACAGTAAAGGTAATTAATTTTTCAATGTGTTCACTTCAGGATTTTAGGAAGGTTCTTGCAACAAAAACTTTAATTATGGGGAACACAGAGGAGCTGATCAAACATGATAGATTAGAATAGATTAGCATTTACAGCAAACTGTTAAAAGTAACAAAAAGTTGTCAGGACCACTCTTCATTGCATTCTTTTAAAGCAATTGAAGTATGAAATCACTGACCAACTATGGTGAACAGTGTAATGTAAGAAGCTGAACAGGATAACATACATACTAATAGTGACTATAGCAAATACTTCGGAAAGAACTTCAAAATAGGGCAAACATGCAATAATGCTTCTCCAGCACTTTTTTTCAGCATTCAAAATGTTCAAAGGACACCCTACACAGAGTACCTTTGAATGTATTTGTTGTCAGTGTTTTCCTGTATTGATAGCCCCACACTTCTTGTATTAGAAGGAAAAGTGAACACCTGTTTCCTACATATTTTCTCTGTATCACTCACAGTTTACACATCTTTTCTTGTCCTTCTGTTATCTCTTTTTCCTACCAAGGGCTCTCCTTATCTGTTCTGCATAGAGAAGCTGTTCCAAGATCATCATCCTTGTCTCACTCTGAGGTTTTCAAAGGATGTGATCAGAGTATACAATATTTTTATCCAATCTTGTGCCATCACTTCAGTCACTGTTACAAAATACAGAGTAGTCAATTTTCTTTGAATTTTATTTTCTGTACCAGCCATTTTCCTAGCCTGGAGCTGGTCTGAGGCTCTTATCTCTAACACAGTACATAGATTTTAAAGTGAAAACACCTAACACCCTTAATGAAAATTATGAAGACCTCCT